>NC_091745.1:31282294-31622651 GCF_043380555.1 Nothobranchius furzeri
TCTGCTCGTCGACGTCAGCGACTGCCCTGGCCCTGCTGCTGTTGTCTGCTCTGCCTGTCGGTGTCAGCGACTGCGCTGGTCCTGCTGCTGTTATCTGCTCTGCTCGTCGATATCAGTGCCTGCGCTGGTCCTGCTGCTGCTTTCTGCTCTGCTCGTCAGCGACTGCGATGGTCCAGCTGCAGTTTTCTGCTCTGCCCGTCAGCGTCAGCGACTGCGCTGGTCCTGCTGCTGTTTTCTGCTCTGCTCGTCGGCGTCAGCGACTGCGTTGGTCCTGCTGCTGTTGTCTGCTCTGCTCGTCGATTTCAGCGCCTGCGCTGGTCGTGCTGCTGCTCTCTGCTCTGCTCGTCAGCGACTGCACTGGTCCTGCCGCTGTTGTCTGCTCTGCTCGTCCGCATCAGCGACTGCGCTGGTCCTGCCGCTGTTGTCTGCTCTGCTCGTCCGCGTCAGCCAGTGCGCTGGTCCTGCCGCTGTTGTCTGCTCTACTCGTCGGAGTCAGCGACTGCGCTGGTCCAGCCGCTGTTGTCTGCTCTGCTCGTCGGCATCAGCGACTGCGCTGGTCCTGCTGCTGTTGTCTATTCTGCTCGTCGATATCAAGGCCTGCGCTGGTCCTGCTGCTGCTTTCTGCTCTGCTCGTCAGCGACTGCGCTGGTCCTGCTGCTATTTTCTGCTCTGTTCGTCAGAGTCAGTGATTGCGCTGGTCCTGCTGCTGTTGTTTGCTCTGCTCATCGATTTCAGCGCCTGCATTGGTCCGGCTGCTGTTTTCTGCTCTGCTCTTCGATATCAAGGCCTGCTCTGGTCCTGCTGCTGCTTTCTGCTCTGCTCGTCAGCGACTGTGCTGGTCCTGCTGCTGTTTTCTGCTCTGCTCGTCGGCGTCAGCGACTGCGATGGTCCAGCTGCTGTTTTCTGCTCTGCTCGTCGGCGTCAGCGACTGCTTCGATCCCTCTGCTGTTGTCTGTTCTGCTCGTCGGCATAAGCGACTGCGCTGGTCCTGCCGCTGTTGTCTGCTCTGCTCATCGGCGTCAGCAACTGCGCTGGTCCTGCCGCTGTTGTCTGCTCTGCTCGTCGGCGTCAATGAGTGCGCTGGTCCTGCCGCTGTTGTCTGCTCTACTCGTCTGAGTCAGCGACTGCGCTGGTCCAGCCGCTGTTGTCTGCTCTGCTCGTCGGCATCAACGGCTGCGCTGGTCCTGCTGCTGCTTTCTGCTCTGCTCGTCAGCGACTGCGCTAGTCCTGCTGCTGTTTTCTGCTCTGCTCGTCGGCGTCAGCGACTGCGATGGTCCTGCTGCTGTTTTCTGCTCTAGTCGTCAGCATCATCAACTGCGATGGTCCTGCTGCTGTTTTCTGCTCTGCTCGTCGGCGTCAGCGACTGCCCTGGTCCTGCAGCTGTTTTCTGCTCTGCTCGTCGGCGTCTGCGACTGCGCTGGTCCTGCTGCTGTTGTCTGCTCTGCTCGTCGATTTCAGCGCCTGCGCTGGTCGTGCTGCTGCTCTTTGCTCTGCTCGTCAGCGACTGCGCTGGTCCTGCCTCTGTTTTGTGCTCTGCTCATCGGCGTCAGCGACTGCGCTGGTCCTGCCTCTGTTTTGTGCTCTGCTCTTCGGCGTCAGCGACTGCGCTGGTCCTGCCGCTGTTTTCTGCTCTACTCGTCAGCAGCAGCGACTGCGGTGGTCCTGCTGCTGTTTTCTGCTCTGCTCGTCGGCGTCAGCGCCTGCGCTGGTCCTGCTGCTGTTTTCTGCTCTGCTCGTCGGTGTCACTGACTGCGCTGATCTTGCTGCTGTTTCCTGCTCTGCTCGTCGGCGTCAGCGACTGCGCTGGTCCTGCCTCTGTTTTCTGCTCTGCTCATCTGCGTCAGCGACTGCGCTGGTCCTGCCTCTGTTGTCTGCTCTGCTCGTCGGCGTCAGCGCCTGCGCTGGTCCTGCTGCTGTTTTCTGCTCTGCTCGTCAATGTCAGTGACTGCACTGGTCCTGCTGCTGTTGTCTGCTCTGCTCGTCGATATCAGCGCCTGCGCTGGTCCTGCTACTGCTTTCTGCTCTGCTCGTCAGCGACTGCGCTGGTCCTGCTCCTGTTTTCTGCTCTGCTCATCGGCGTCAGCGACTACGATGGTCCAGCTGCTGCTTTCTAGTCTGCTCGTCAGCAACTGCGCTGGTCCTGGTGCTGTTTTCTGCTCTTCTCGTCGGCGTCAGCGACTGCGATGGTCCAGCTGCTGTTTTCTGCTCTGCTCTTCGGCGTCAGCGACTGCTCTGATCCCTCTGCATTTGTCTGTTCTGCTCGTCGGCATCAGCGACTGTGCTGGTCCTGGTGCTGTTTTCTGCTCTACTCGTCGGAGTCAGCGACTGCGCTGGTCCTGCTGCTGTTGTCTATTCTGGTCGTCAGAGTCAGTGATTGCGCTGGTCCTGCTGCTGTTGTCTGCTCTGCTCGTCGATATCAGCGCCTGCACTGGTCCTGCTGCTGTTTTCTGCTCTGCTCGTCAGTGACTGCACTGGTCCTGCTGCTTTTGTCTGCTCTGCTCGTCGAAATCAGCGCCTGCGCTGGTCCTGCTGCTGCTTTCTGCTCTGCTCATCAGCGACTGCGCTGGTCCTGGTGCTGTTTTCTGCTGTTCTCGTCGGCGTCAGCGACTGCGATGGTCCAGCAGCTGTTTTCTGCTCTGCTCTTCGGCGTCAGCCACTGCTCTGATCCCTCTGCTGTTGTCTGTTCTGCTCGTCAGCATCAGCGACTGCGCTGGTGCTGCCGCTGTTGTCTCCACTGCTCGTCGGCGTCAGCCAGTGCGCTGGTCCTGCCGCTGTTGTCTGCTCTACTTGTCGGAGTCAGCGACTGCGCTGGTCCAGCCGCTGTGGTCTGCTCTGCTCGTCTGCGTCAGCGACTGCGCTGGTCCTGCTGCTGTTGTCCATTCTGCTCGTCGGCGTCAGCGACTGCGCTGGTCCTGCTGCTGTTGTCTATTCTGCTCATCTGCGTCAGCGACTGCGCTGGTCCTGCTGCTGTTGTCTGCTCTGCTTGGTGGCGTCAGCGGCTGCGCTGGTCCTGCTGCTGTTTTCTGCTCTGCTCGTCGATATCAAGGCCTGCGCTGCTCCTGCTGCTGCTTTCTGCTCTGCTCGTCAGTGACTGTGCTGGTCCTGCTGCTGTTTTCTGCTCTGCTCGTTGGCGTCAGCGACTGCGATGGTCCAGCTGCTGCTTTCTGCTCTGCTCGTCAGCGACTGCCCTGGTCCTGCTGCTGTTGTCTGCTCTGCTCTGCTCGTCAGCGACTGCGCTGGTCCTGCTGCTGTTTTCTGCTCTGCTCGTCGGTGTCAGCGACTGCGATGGTCCTGCTGCTGTTTTCTGCTCTGCTCGTCGATATCAGCGCCTGCGCTGGTCCTGCTGCTGCTTTCTGCTCTGCTCATCAGCGACTGTGCTGGTCCTGCTGCTGTTTTCTGCTCTGCTCGTCGGTGTCAGCGACTGCATTGGTCCAGCTGCTGTTTTCTGCTCTGCTCGTCGGCGTCAGCAACTGCTCTGATCCCTCTGCTGTTGTCTGTTCTGCTCGTCGGCATCAGCGACTGCGCTGGTCCTGCCGCTGTTGTCTGCTCTGCTCGTCGGCATCAGCTACTGCGCTGGTCCTGCCGCTGTTGTCTGCTCTGCTCGTCGGCGTCAGTGAGTGCGCTGGTCCTGCCGCTGTTGTCTGCTCTGCTCGTCGGAGTCAGCGACTGCGCTGGTCCAGCCGCTGTTGTCTGCTCTAATCGTCGGCATCAGCGGCTGCGCTGGTCCTGCTGCTGCTTTCTGCTCTGCTCGTCAGTGACTGCGCTGGTCCTGCTGCTGTTTTCTGCTCTGCTCGTCGGCGTCAGCGACTGCAATGGTCCTGCTGCTGTTTTCTGCTCTGCTCGTCGGCGTCAGCGACTTTCCTGGTCCTGCAGCTGTTTTCTGCTCTGCTCGTCGGCGTCAGCGACTGCGCTGGTCCTGCTGCTGTTGTCTGCTCTGCTCGTCTATATCAGCGCCTGCGCTGGTCCTGCTGCTGCTTTCTGCTCTGCTCGTCAGCGACTGCGCTGGTACTGGTGCTGTTTTCTGCTCTGCTCGTCGGCGTCAGCGACTGCGATGGTCCTGCTGCTGTTTTCTGCTCTGCTCATCGATATCAGCGCCTGCGCTGGTCCTGCTGCTGCTTTCTGCTCTGCTCTGCTTGTCATCGACTGCGCTGGTCCTGCTCCTGTTTTCTGCTCTGCTCATCGGCGTCAGCGACTGCGATGGTCAAGCTGCTGCTTTCTGCTCTGCTCGTCAGCGGCTGCCCTGGTCCTGCTGCTGTTGTCTGCTCTGCTCGTCGGCGTCAGCAAGTGCGCTGGTCCAGCTGCTGCTTTCTGCTCTGCTCGTCAGCGGCTGCCCTGGTCCTGCTGCTGTTGTCTGCTCTGCTCGTCGATATCAGCGCCTGCGCTGGTCCTGCTGCTGCTTTCTGCTTTGCTCGTCAGCGACTGCGCTGGTCCTGGTGCTGTTTTCTGCTCTTCTCGTCGGCGTCAGCGACTGCTCTGATCCCTCTGCTGTTGTCTGTTCTGCTCGTTGGCATCAGCGACTGCGCTGGTCCTGCCGCTGTTGTCTGCTCTGCTCGTGGGTGTCAGCGACTGCGCTGGTCCTGCCGCTGTTGTCTGCACTGCTCGTCGGCGTCAGCCAGTGCGCAGGTCCTGCCGCTGTTGTCTGCTCTACTCGTTGGAGTAAGCGACTGCGCTGGTCCAGCCGCTGTTGTCTGCTCTGCTTGTCTGCGTCAGCGACTGCGCTGGTCCTGCTGCTGTTGTCCATTCTGCTCGTCGGCGTCAGCGACTGCGCTGGTCCTGCTGCTGTTGTCTGCTCTGTTTGTTGGAGTCAGCGGCTGCGCTGGTCCTGCTGCTGTTTTCTGCTCTGCTTGTCAATGTCAGTGACTGCACTGGTCCTGCTGCTGTTGTCTGCTCTGCTCGTCGATATCAGCGCCTGCGATGGTCCTGCTGCTGCTTTCTGCTTTGCTCGTCAGCGACTGCGCTGGTCCTGGTGCTGTTTTCTGCTCTTCTCGTCGGCGTCAGCGACTGCGATGGTCCAGCTGCTGATTTCTGCTCTGCTCTTCGGCGTCAGCGACTGCTCTGATCCTGCCCGCTGTTGTCTGCTCTGCTCCTCCGCGTCAGCGACTGCGCTGGTCCTGCTGCTGTTGTCTGCACTGCTCGTCTGCGTCAGCCAGTGCGCTGGTCCAGCCGCTGTTGTCTGCTCTGCTCGTCTGCGTCAGCGACTGCGCTGGTCCTGCTGCTGTTGTCTATTCTGCTCGTCGGCGTCAGCGACAACGCTGGTCCTGCTGCTGTTGTCTGCTCTGCTTGTTGGCTTCAGCGGCTGCGCTGGTCCTGCTGCTGTTTTCTGCTCTGCTCGTCGACGTCAGCGACTGCGCTGGCCCTGCTGCTGTTGTCTGCTCTGCTTTTCGGTGTCAGCGACTGCGCTGGTCCTGCTGCTGTTTTCTGCTCTGCTCGTCGACGTCAGCGACTGCGCTGGTCCTGCTGCTGTTTTCAACTCTGCTCGTCGGCGTCAGCGACTGCGCTGGTCCTGCTGCTGTTTTCTGCTCTGCTCGTCAGCGACTGCGCTGGTCCTGCTGCTGTTGTCTGCTCTGCTCGACGATTTTAACGCCTGCGCTGGTCGTGCTGCTGCTCTCTGCTCTGCTCGTCAGCGACTGCACTGGTCCTGCTGCTGTTGTCTGATCTGCTCGTCCACGTCAGCGACTGCGCTGGTCCTGCCGCTGTTGTCTGCTCTGCTCGTCGGCGTCAGCCAGTGTGCTGGTCCTGCCGCTGTTTTCTGCTCTACTCGTCGGAGTCAGCGACTGCGCTGGTCCATCCGCTGTTGTCTGCTCTGCTCGTCGACGTCAGCGACTGCGCTGGTCCTGCTGCTGTTGTCTATTCTGCTCATCGATATCAAGGCCTGCGCTTGTCCTGCTGCTGCTTTCTGCTCTGCTCGTCAGCGACTGCGCTGGTCCTGCTGCTGTTTTCTGCTCTGCTCTTCGGCGTCAGCGACTGCGATGGTCCTGTTGCTGTTTTCTGCTCTGCTTGTCGATATCAGCGCCTGCGCTGGTCCTGCTGCTGCTTTCTGCTCTGCTCGTCAGCGACTGTGCTGGTCCTGCTGCTGTTTTCTGCTCTGCTTGTCGGCGTCAGCGACTGCGCTGGTCCAGCTGCTGTTTTCTGCTCTGCTCGTCGGCGTCAGCGACTGCTCTGATCCCTCTGCTGTTGTCTGTTCTGCTCGTCGGCATCAGCGACTGCGCTGGTCCTGCCGCTGTTGTCTGCTCTGCTCGTCGGCGTCAGCCAGTGCGCTGGTCCTGCCGCTGTTGTCTGCACTGCTCGTCGGCGTCAGCCAGTGCGCTGGTCCTGCCGCTGTTGTCTGCTCTGCTCGTCGGCGTCAGTGAGTGCGCTGGTCCTGTCGCTGTTGTCTGCTCTACTCGTCGGAGTCAGCGACTGCGCTGGTCCAGCCGCTGTTCTCTGCTCTGCTCGTCGGCATCAGCGGCTGCGCTGGTCCTGCTGCTGCTTTCTGCTCTGCTCGTCACCAACTGCGCTGGTCCTGCTGCTGTTTTCTGCTATGCTCTTCGGCATCATCAACTGCGATGGTCCTGCTTTTGTTTTCTGCTCTGCTCGTCGGAGTCAGCGACTACCCTGGTCCTGCAGCTGTTTTCTGCTCTGTTCGTCGGCATCAGCGACTGCGCTGGTCCTGCTGCTGTTGTCTGCTCTGCTCGTCGATTTCAGCGCCTGCGCTGGTCGTGCTGCTGCTCTCTGCTCTGCTCGTCAGCGACTACGCTGGTCCTGCTGTTGTTTTCTGCTCTGCTCGTCGGCGTCAACGACTGCGCTGGTCCTGCCTCTGTTTTGTGCTCTGCTCTTCGGCGTCAGCGACTGCGCTGGTCCTGCCGCTGTTTTCTGCTCTACTCGTCAGCGGCAGCGACTGCGGTGGTCCTGCTGCTTTTTTCTGCTCTGCTCGTCGGCGTCAGCGCCTGCGCTGGTCCTGCTGCTGTTTTCTGCTCTGCTCGTCGGAGTCACCGACTGCGCTGATCTTGCTGCTGTTTCCTGCTCTGCTCGTCGGCGTCAGCGACTGCGCTGGCCCTGCCTCTGTTTTCATCTCTGCTCATCGGCGTCAGCGACTGCGCTGGTCCTGCCGCTGTTTTCTTCTCTGCTCGTCAGCGGCAGCGACTGCGGTGGTCCTGCTGCTGTTTTCTGCTCTGCTCGTCGGCGTCAGCGACTGCGCTGGTCCTGCTGCTGTTTTCTGCTCTGCTTGTCGGCGTCACCGACTGCGCTGATCCTGCTGCCGTTTTCTGTTCTGCTCATCGGCGTCAGCGACTGCGATGGTCCAGCTGCTGCTTTCTGCTCTGCTCGTCAGCGACTGCCCTGGTCCTGCTGCTGTTTTCTGCTCTGCTCGTCGGCGTCAGCGACTGCGCTGTTCCTGCTGCTGTTTTCTGCTTTGCTCGTCTGCGTCAGCGACTGCCCGGGTCCTGCTGCTGTTTTCTGCTCTGCTCGTCGGCGTCAGCGGCTGCGATGGTCAAGCTGCTGCTTTCTGCTCTGCTCGTCAGCGACTGCCCTGGTCCTGCTGCTGTTTTCTGCTCTGATCGTCGGCGTCAGCGACTGCGCTGGTCCTGCTGCTGTTGTCTGCTCTGCTCGTAGATGTCAGCGCCTGCGTGGGTCCTGCTGCTGCTTTCTGCTCTGCTCGTCAGCCACCTCGCTGGTCCTGCTGCTGTTTTCTGCTCTGCTCGCCGGCGTCAGCGACTGCGCTGGTCCTGCTGCTGTTTTCTGCTCTGCACGTCAGCGTCAGTGACTGCTCTGGTCCATCTGCTGTTGTCTGCTCTGCTCGTCGGCGTCAGCGACTGCGCTGGTCCTGCCTCTGTTTTCTGCTCTGCTCATCGGCGTCAGCGACTGCGATGGTCCAACTGCTGTTTCCTGCTCTGCTCGTCGGCGTCAGCGACTGCGCTGGTCCTGCCTCTGTTTCTGCTCTGCTCATCGGCGTCAGCGACTGCGATTGTCCAGCTGTTGCTTTCTGCTCTGCTCGTCAGCGTCAGCGACTGCGCTGGTCCTGCTGCTGTTTTCTGCTCTGCTCGTCGGCGTCAGCGACTGAGCTGGTCCTGCCGCTGTTTTCTGCTCTACTCGTCAGCGGCAGCGACTGCGGTGGTCCTGCTGCTGTTTTCTGCTCTGCTCGTCGGCGTCAGCGACTGCGCTGGTCCTGCTGCTGTTGTCTGCTCTGCTCGTCGGCGTCAGCGACTGCGCTGGTCCTGCTGCTGTTGTCTGCTCTGCTCTGCTCGTAAGCGACTGCGCTGGTCCTGCTCCTGTTTTATGCTCTGCTCATCGGCGTCAGCGACTGCGATGGTCCAGCTGCTGCTTTCTGCTCTGCTCGTCAGCGACTGCCCTGGTCCTGCTGCTGTTGTCTGCTCTGCTCTGCTCGTCGGTGTCAGCCACTGTGCTGGTCCTGCTGCTGTTTTCTGCTCTGCTCGTCAATGTCAGTGACTGCACTGGTCCTGCTGCTTTTGTCTGCTCTGCTCGTCGATATCAGCGCCTGCGCTGGTCTTGCTGCTGCTTTCTGCTCTGCTTGTCAGCGACTGAGCTGGTCCTAGTGCTGTTTTCTGCTCTTCTCGTCGGCGTCAGCGACTGCGATGGTCCAGCTGCTGTTTTCTGCTCTGCTCTTCGGCGTCAGCAACTGCTCTGATCCCTCTGCTGTTGTCTGTTCTGCTCGTCGGCATCAGCGACTGCGCTGGTCCTGCCGCTGTTGTCTGCTCTGCTCGTCCGCGTCAGCGACTGCGCTGGTCCTGCCGCTGTTGTCTGCACTGCTCGTCGGCGTCAGCCAGTGCGCTGGTCCTGCCGCTGTTGTCTGCACTGCTCGTCGGCGTCAGCCAGTGCGCTGGTCCTGCCGCTGTTGTCTGCTCTACTCGTCGGAGTCAGCGACTGCGCTGGTCCAGCCGCTGTTGTCTGCTCTGCTCGTCTGCGTCAGCGACTGCGCTGGTCCTGCTGCTGTTGTCCATTCTGCTCGTCGGCGTCAGCCACTGCGCTGGTCCTGCTGCCGTTGTCTATTCTGCTCGTCGGCATCAGCGACTGCGCTGATCCTGCTGCTGTTGTCTGCTCTGCTCGTCGGCGTAAGCGGCTGCGCTGGTCCTGCTGCTGTTTTCTGCTCTGCTTGTCTCCGTCAGCGACTGCGCTGGCCCTGCTGCTGTTGTCTGCTCAGCTTGTCGGCGTCAGCGACTGCGCTGGTCCTGCTGCTGTTGTCTGCTCTGCTCGTCGGCGTCAGCGGCTGCGCTGGTCCTGCTGATGTTTTCTGCTCTGCTCGTCTCCGTCAGCGACTGCGCTGGCCCTGCTGCTGTTGTCTGCTCTGCTCGTCGATATCAGCGCCTTCGCTGGTCCTGCTGCTGCTTTCTGCTCTGCTCGTCAGCGACTGCGATGGTCCAGCTGCTGTTTTCTGCTCTGCTCGTCGACGTCAGCGACTGCGCAGGTCCTGCTGCTGTTTTCTGCTCTGCTCGTCGGCGTCAGCGACTGCGCTGGTCCTGTCGCTGTTTTCTGCTCTGCTCGTCGGCGTCAGCGACTGCGCCGGTCCTGCCGTTGTTTTCTGCTCTACTCGTCAGCGGCAGCAACTGCGGTGGTCCTGTCGCTGTTTTCTGCTCTTCTCGTCGGCGTCAGTGACTGCACTGGTCCTGCTGCTTTTGTCTGCTCTGCTCGTCGATATCAGCGCCTGCGCTGGTCTTGCTGCTGCTTTCTGCTCTGCTTGTCAGCGACTGAGCTGGTCCTAGTGCTGTTTTCTGCTCTTCTCGTCGGCGTCAGCGACTGCGATGGTCCAGCTGCTGTTTTCTGCTCTGCTCTTCGGCGTCAGCAACTGCTCTGATCCCTCTGCTGTTGTCTGTTCTGCTCGTCGGCATCAGCGACTGCGCTGGTCCTGCCGCTGTTGTCTGCTCTGCTCGTCCGCGTCAGCGACTGCGCTGGTCCTGCCGCTGTTGTCTGCACTGCTCGTCGGCGTCAGCCAGTGCGCTGGTCCTGCCGCTGTTGTCTGCACTGCTCGTCGGCGTCAGCCAGTGCGCTGGTCCTGCCGCTGTTGTCTGCTCTACTCGTCGGAGTCAGCGACTGCGCTGGTCCAGCCGCTGTTGTCTGCTCTGCTCGTCTGCGTCAGCGACTGCGCTGGTCCTGCTGCTGTTGTCCATTCTGCTCGTCGGCGTCAGCCACTGCGCTGGTCCTGCTGCCGTTGTCTATTCTGCTCGTCGGTATCAGCGACTGCGCTGATCCTGCTGCTGTTGTCTGCTCTGCTCGTCGGCGTAAGCGGCTGCGCTGGTCCTGCTGCTGTTTTCTGCTCTGCTCGTCTCCGTCAGCGACTGCGCTGGCCCTGCTGCTGTTGTCTGCTCAGCTTGTCGGCGTCAGCGACTGCGCTGGTCCTGCTGCTGATGTCTGCTCTGCTCGTCGGCGTCAGCGGCTGCGCTGGTCCTGCTGATGTTTTCTGCTCTGCTCGTCTCCGTCAGCGACTGCGCTGGCCCTGCTGCTGTTGTCTGCTCTGCTCGTCGATATCAGCGCCTGCGCTGGTCCTGCTGCTGCTTTCTGCTCTGCTCGTCAGCGACTGCGATGGTCCAGCTGCTGTTTTCTGCTCTGCTCGTCGACGTCAGCGACTGCGCAGGTCCTGCTGCTGTTTTCTGCTCTGCTCGTCGGCGTCAGCGACTGCGCTGGTCCTGTCGCTGTTTTCTGCTCTGCTCGTCGGCGTCAGCGACTGCGCCGGTCCTGCCGTTGTTTTCTGCTCTACTCGTCAGCGGCAGCAACTGCGGTGGTCCTGTCGCTGTTTTCTGCTCTGCTCGTCGGCGTCAGCGACTGCGCTGGTCCTGCTGCTGTTTTCTGCTCTGCTCGTCGGCGTCAGCGACTGCGCTGGTCCTGCTGCTGTTGTCTGCTCTGCTCGTCGATTTCAGCGCCTGCGCTGGTCCTGCCTCTGTTTTGTGCTCTGCTCTTCGGCGTCAGCGACTGCGCTGGTCCTGCTGCTGTTTTCTGCTCTGCTCGTCGGCGTCAGCGACTGCAATGGTCCAGCTGCTGCTTTCTGCTCTGCTCGTCAGCGACTGCCCTGGTCCTGCTGCTGTTTCCTGCTCTGCTCATCTGCGTCAGCGACTGCGATGGTCCAGCTGCTGCTTTCTGCTCTGCTCGTCAGCGACTGCCCTGGTCCTGCTGCTGTTTTCTGCTCTGCTCGTCGGCGTCAGCGACTGCGCTGGTCCTGCTGCTGTTTTCTGCTCTGCTCGTCGGCGTCAGCGACTGCGCTGTTCCTGCTGCTGTTTTCTGCTTTGCTCGTCTGCGTCAGCGACTGCCCTGGTCCTGCTGCTGTTTTCTGCTCTGCTCGTCTGCGTCAGCGACTGCGCTGGTCCTGCTGCTGTTTTCTGCTCTGATCGTCGGCGTCAGCGACTGCGCTGGTCCTGCTGCTGTTTTCTGCTCTGCTCGCCGGCGTCAGCGACTGCGCTAGTCCTGCTGCTGTTTTCTGCTCTGCTCGTCGGCGTCAGCGACTGCGCTGGTCCTGCCGCTGTTTTCTGCTCTACTCGTCAGCGGCAGCGACTGCGGTGGTCCTGCTGCTGTTTTCTGCTCTGCTCGTCGGCGTCAGCGACTGCGCTGGTCCTGCTGCTGTTGTCTGCTCTGCTCGTCGGCGTCAGCGACTAAGCTGGTCCTGCTGCTGTTATCTGCTCTGCTCGTCGATATCGGCGCCTGCGCTGGTCCAGCTGCTGTTTTCTGCTCTGCTCGTCGGCGTCAGCGACTACCCTGGTCCTGCAGCTGTTTTCTGCTCTGCTTGTCGGCGTCAGCGACTGCGCTGGTCCTGCTGCTGTTGTCTGCTCTGCTCGTCGATTTCAGCGCCTGCGCTGGTCGTGCTGCTGCTCTCTGCTCTGCTCGTCAGCGACTGCACTGGTCCTGCTGTTGTTTTCTGCTCTGCTCGTCGGCGTCAGCGACTGCGCTGGTCCTGCTGCTGTTGTCTGCTCTGCTCGTCGGCGTCAGCGACTAAGCTGGTCCTGCTGCTGTTATCTGCTCTGCTCGTCGATATCGGCGCCTGCGCTGGTCCAGCTGCTGTTTTCTGCTCTGCTCGTCGGCGTCAGCGACTACCCTGGTCCTGCAGCTGTTTTCTGCTCTGCTCGTCGGCGTCAGCGACTGCGCTGGTCCTGCTGCTGTTGTCTGCTCTGCTCGTCGATTTCAGCGCCTGCGCTGGTCGTGCTGCTGCTCTCTGCTCTGCTCGTCAGCGACTGCACTGGTCCTGCTGTTGTTTTCTGCTCTGCTCGTCGGCGTCAGCGACTGCGCTGGTCCTGCTGTTGTTTTCTGCTCTGCTCGTCGGCATCAGTGACAGCGCTGGTCCTGCCTCTGTTTTCTGCTCTGCTCGTCGGCGTCAGTGACTGCGCTGGTCCAGCCGCTGTTTTCTGCTCTGCTCGTCGGCGTCAGCGACTGCGCTGGTCTTGCCGCTGTTTTCTGCGACTGCGCTGGTCCTGCTGCCGTTTTCTGCTCTGCTCGTCGGTGTCACCGACTGCGCTGATCCTGCTGCTGTTTTCTGCTCTGCTCATCGGCGTCAGCGACTGCGATGGTCCAGCTGCTGCTTTCTGCTCTGCTCGTCAGCGACTGCCCTGGTCCTGCTGCTTTTTTCTGCTCTGCTCGTCGGCGTCAGCGACTGTGCTGTTACTGCTGCTGTTTTCTGTTCTAGTCTTCGGCGTCAGCGACTGCGCTGTTCCTGCTGCTGTTTTCTGCTTTGGTCGTCTGCGTCAGCGACTGCCCTGGTCCATCTGCTGTTGTCTGCTCTGCTCGTCGGCATCAGCGACTGCGCTGGTCCTGCCTCTGTTTTCTGCTCTGCTCATCGGCGTCAGCGACTGCGATGGTCCAGCTGCTGTTTCCTGCTCTGCTCGTGGGCGTCAGCGACTGCGCTGGACCTGCCTCTGTTTTCTGCTCTGCTCATCTGTGTCAGCGATTGCGATGGTCCAGCTGCTGCTTTCTGCTCTGCTCGTCAGCGACTGCCCTGGTCCTGCTGCTGTTTTCTGCTCTGCTCGTCGGCGTCAGCGACTGCGATGGTCCTGCTGATGTTTTCTGCTCAGCTCATCGAAATCAGCGCCTGCGCTGGTCCTGCTGCTGCTTTCTGCTCTGCTCGTAAGCGACTGCGCTGGTCCTGCTCCTGTTTTATGCTCTGCTCATCGGCGTCAGCGACTGCGATGGTCCAGCTGCTGCTTTCTGCTCTGCTCGTCAGCGACTGCCCTGGTCCTGCTGCTGTTGTCTGCTCTGCTCTGCTCGTCGGTGTCAGCCACTGCGCTGGTCCTGCTGCTGTTTTCTGCTCTGCTCGTCAATGTCAGTGACTGCACTGGTCCTGCTGCTTTTGTCTGCTCTGCTCGTCGATATCAGCGCCTGCGCTGGTCTTGCTGCTGCTTTCTGCTCTGCTTGTCAGCGACTGAGCTGGTCCTGGTGCTGTTTTCTGCTCTTCTCGTCGGCGTCAGCGACTGCGATGGTCCAGCTGCTGTTTTCTGCTCTGCTCGTCCGTGTCAGCGACTGCGCTGGTCCTGCCGCTGTTGTCTGCACTGCTCGTCGGCGTCAGCGACTGCTCTGATCCCTCTGCTGTTGTCTGTTCTGCTCGTCGGCATCAGCGACTGCGCTGGTCCTGCCGCTGTTGTCTGCTCTGCTCGTCCGTGTCAGCGACTGCGCTGGTCCTGCCGCTGTTGTCTGCACTGCTCGTCGGCGTCAGCCAGTGCGCTGGTCCTGCCGCTGTTGTCTGCACTGCTCGTCGGCGTCAGCCAGTGCGCTGGTCCTGCCGCTGTTGTCTGCTCTACTCGTCGGTGTCAGCGACTGCGCTGGTCCAGCCGCTGTTGTCTGCTCTGCTCGTCTGCATCAGCGACTGCGCTGGTCCTGCTGCTGTTGTCCATTCTGCTCGTCGGCGTCAGCGACTGCGCTGGTCCTGCTGCCGTTGTCTATTCTGCTCGTCGGCATCAGCGACTGCGCTGATCCTGCTGTTGTTGTCTGCTCTGCTCGTCGGCGTCAGCGGCTGCGCTGGTCCTGCTGCTGGTTTCTGCTCTGCTCGTCTCCGTCAGCGATTGCGCTGGTCCTGCTGCTGTTGTCTGCTCTGCTCGTCGATTTCAGCGCCTGCGCTGGTCGTGCTGCTGCTCTCTGCTCTGCTCGTCAGCGACTGCACTGGTCCTGCTGTTGTTTTCTGCTGTGCTCGTCGGCGTCAGCGACTGCGCTGGTCCTGCTGATGTTTTCTGCTCTGCTCGTCGGCGTCAGCGACTGCGCTGGTCCTGTCGCTGTTTTCTGCTCTGCTCGTCGGCGTCAGCGACTGCGCCGGTCCTGCCGCTGTTTTCTGCTCTGCTCGTCGGCGTCAGCGACTGCACTGGTCCTGCTGCTGTTTTCTGCTCTGCTCGTCGGCGTCACCGACTGCGCTGATCCTGCTGCTGTTTCCTGCTCTGCTCGTCAATGTCAGTGACTGCGCTGGTCCTGCTGCTGCTTTCTGCTCTGCTCGTCGGCGTCAGCGACTGCGCCGGTCCTGCCGCTGTTTTCTGCTCTACTCGTCGGCGTCAGCGACTGCGGTGGTCCTGTCGCTGTTTTCTGCTCTGCTCGTCGGCGTCAGCGACTGCACTGGTCCTGCTGCTGTTTTCTGCTCTGCTCGTCGGCGTCACCGACTGCGCTGATCCTGCTGCTGTTTCCTGCTCTGCTCGTCAATGTCAGTGACTGCGCTGGTCCTGCTGCTGCTTTCTGCTCTGCTCGTCAGCGACTGTGCTGGTCCTGCTGCTGTTTTCTGCTCTGCTTGTCGGTGTCAGCGACAGCGATGGTCCTGCTGCTGTTTTCTGCTTTGCTCATCGATATCAACGCCTGCGCTGGTCCTGCTGCTGCTTTCTGCTCTGCTCGTCAGCGACTGCTCTGATCCCTCTGCTGTTGTCTGTTCTGCTCGTCGGCATCAGCGACTGCGCTGGTCCTGCCGCTGTTGTCTGCTCTGCTCGTCAGCGTCAGCGAGTCCGCTGGTCCTGCTGCTGTTGTCTGCTCTACTTGTCGGAGTCAGCAACTGCGCTGGACCAGCTGCTGTTGTCTGCTCTGCTCGTCGGCGTCAGCGACTGCACTGGTCCTGCTGCTGTTGTCTATTCTGCTCGTCGGCGTCAGCGACTGCGCTGGTCCTGCTGCTGTTGTCTGCTCTGTTCGTCGGCGTCAGCGGCTTCGCTGGTCCTGCTGCCGTTTTCTGCTCTGCTCGTCGACGTCAGCGACTGCGCTGGCCCTGCTGCTGTTGTCTGCTCTGCTCGTCGGCGTCAGCGGCTGCGCTGGTCCTGCTGCTACTTTCTGCTCTGCTCGTCAGCGAGTGCGCTGGTCCTGCCGCTGTTGTCTGCTCTGCTCGTCAGCGAGTGCGCTGGTCCTGCCGCTGTTGTCTGCTCTACTTGTCGGCGTCAGCGACTGCGCTGGTCCTGCTGCTGTTGTCTGCTCTGTTCGTCGGCGTCAGCGGCTTCGCTGGTCCTGCTGCCGTTTTCTGCTCTGCTCGTCGACGTCAGCGACTGCGCTGGCCCTGCTGCTGTTGTCTGCTCTGCTCGTCGCGTCAGCGGCTGCGCTGGTCCTGCTGCTGCTTTCTGCTCTGCTCGTCAGCGAGAGCGCTGGTCCTGCCGCTGTTGTCTGCTCTACTTGTCGGAGTCAGCAACTGCGCTGGTCCTGCTGCTGTTATCTGCTCTGCTCGTGGATATCAGCGCCTGCGCTGGTCCTGCTGCTGCTTTCTGATCTGCTCGTCGGCGTCAGAGACTGCCCTGGTCCTGCAGCTGTTTTCTGCTCTGCTCGTCGGCGTCAGCGACTGCGCTGGTCCTGCTGCTGTTTTCAGCTCTGCTCCTGGGCGTCAGTGACTGCGCTGGTCCTGCTGCTGTTGTCTGCTCTGCTCGTCGATTTCAGCGACTGCGCTGGTCGTGCTGCTGCTCTCTGCTCTGCTCGTCAGCGACTGCGCTGGTCCTGCTGCTGTTTTCTTCTCTGCTCGTCGGCGTCAGCAACTGCGCAGGTCCTGCTGCTGTTTTCTGCTCTGCTTGTCGGCGTCTGTGACTGCGCTGCTCCTGCCTCTGTTTTCTGCTCTGCTCGTCTGCGTCAGTGACTGCGCTGGTCCTGCCGCTGTTTTCTGCTCTGCTCATCGGCGTCACCGACTGCGCTGGTCCTGCTGCTGTTTTCTGCTCTGCTCGTCGCGTCAGCGGCTGCGCTGGTCCTGCTGCTGCTTTCTGCTCTGCTCGTCAGCGAGTGCGCTGGACCTGCCGCTGTTGTCTGCTCTACTTGTCGGAGTCAGCAACTGCGCTGGTCCAGCCGCTGTTTTCTGCTCTGCTCGTCGGCGTCAGCGACTGCGCTGGTCCTGCTGCTGTTATCTGCTCTGCTCGTGGATATCAGCGCCTGCGCTGGTCCTGCTGCTGCTTTCTGATCTGCTCGTCGGCGTCAGCGACTGCGCTGGTCCTGCTGCTGTTTTCAGCTCTGCTCCTGGGCGTCAGTGACTGCGCTGGTCCTGCTGCTGTTGTCTGCTCTGCTCGTCGATTTCAGTGACTGCGCTGGTCGTGCTGCTGCTCTCTTCTCTGCTCGTCGGCGTCAGCAACTGCGCAGGTCCTGCTGCTGTTTTCTGCTCTGCTTGTCAGCGTCAGTGACTGCGCTGCTCCTGCCTCTGTTTTCTGCTCTGCTCGTCGGCGTCAGTGACTGCGCTGGTCCTGCCGCTGTTTTCTGCTCTACTCGTCAGCGGCAGCGACTGCGGTGGGCCTGCTGCTGTATTCTGCTCTGCTCGTCGGCGTCAGCGACTGCGCTGGTCCAGCTGCTGTTTTCTGCTCTGCTCCTCGATATCAGCGCCTGCGCTGGTCCTGCTGCTGCTTTCTGCTCTGCTCGTCAGCGACTGCGATGGTCCAGCTGCTGTTTTCTGCTCTGCTCGTTGGCGTCAGCGACTACCTTGGTCCTGCAGCTGTTTTCTGCTCTGCTCGTCGGCGTCAGCGACTGCGCTGGTCCTGCTGCTGTTGTCTGCTCTGCTCGTCGATTTCATCGCCTGCGCTGGTCGTGCTGCTGCTCTCTGCTCTGCTCGTCAGCGACTGCGCTGGTCCTGCTGCTGTTTTCTGCTCTGCTCGTCGGCGTCACCGACTGCGCTGGTCCTGCTGCTGTTGTCTATTCTGCTCGTCAGCGTCAGCAACTGGGCTGGTCCTGCCTCTGTTTTCTGCTCTGCTCATCGGCGTCAGCGACTGCGATGGTCCAGCTGCTGCTTTCTGCTCTGCTCGTCAGCGACTGCCCTGGTCCTGCTGCTGTTGTCTGCTCTGCTCGTCGGCGTCAGCGACTGCGCTGGTCCTGCTGCTGTTTTCTGCTCTGCTCGTCAATGTTAGTGACTGCACCGGTCCTGCTGCTCTTGTCTGCTCTGCTAGTCGATATCAGCGACTGTGCTGGCCCTGCTGCTGCTTTCTGCTCTGCTCGTCAGCGACTGCGCTGGTCCTGCTGCTGTTTTCTGCTTTGCTCGTCGGCGTCAGCGACTGCGCTGTTCCTTCTGCTGTTGTCTATTCTGCTCGTCGGCGTCAGCGACTGCGCTGGTCCTGCTGCTGTTGTCTGCTCTGCTCGTCGGCGTCAGCGGCTGCGCTGGTCCTGCTGCTGTTTTCTGCTCTGCTCGTCGACGTCAGCGACTGCGCTGGCCCTGCTGCTGTTGTCTGCTCTGCTCGTCGCGTCAGCGGCTGCGCTGGTCCTGCTGCTGCTTTCTGCTCTGCTCCTCACCGAGAGCGCTGGTCCTGCCGCTGTTGTCTGCTCTACTTGTTGGAGTCAGCAACTGCGCTGGTCCAGCCGCTGTTGTCTGCTCTGCACGTCGGCATCATCAACTGCGATGGTCCTGCTGCTGTTTTCTGCTCTGCTCGTCGGCGTCAGCGACTGCGCTGGTCCTGCTGCTGCTTTCTGATCTGCTCGTCGGCGTCAGCGACTGCCCTGGTCCTGCAGCTGTTTTCTGCTCTGCTCGTCGGCGTCAGCGACTGTGCTGGTCCTGCTGCTGTTTTCAGCTCTGCTCGTTGGCGTCAGTGACTGCGCTGGTCCTGCTGCTGTTGTCTGCTCTGCTCGTCGATTTCAGCGACTGCGCTGGTCGTGCTGCTGCTCTCTGCTCTGCTCGTCAGCGACTGCGCTGGTCCTGCTGCTGTTTTCTTCTCTGCTCGTCGGCGTCAGCAACTGCGCAGGTCCTGCTGCTGTTTTCTGCTCTGCTTGTCGGCGTCTGTGACTGCGCTGCTCCTGCCTCTGTTTTCTGCTCTGCTCGTCTGCATCAGTGACTGCGCTGGTCCTGCCGCTGTTTTCTGCTCTGCTCGTCGGCGTCACCGACTGCGCTGATCCTGCTGCTGTTTTCTGCTCTGCTCGTTGGCGTCAGCGACTACCTTGGTCCTGCAGCTGTTTTCTGCTCTGCTCGTCGGCGTCAGCGACTGCGCTGGTCCTGCTGCTGTTGTCTGCTCTGCTCGTCGATTTCATCGCCTGCGCTGGTCGTGCTGCTGCTCTCTGCTCTGCTCGTCAGCGACTGCGCTGGTCCTGCTGCTGTTTTCTGCTCTGCTCGTCGGCGTCACCGACTGCGCTGGTCCTGCTGCTGTTGTCTATTCTGCTCGTCGGCGTCAGCAACTGGGCTGGTCCTGCCTCTGTTTTCTGCTATGCTCATCGGCGTCAGCGACTGCGATGGTCCAGCTGATGCTTTCTGCTCTGCTCGTCAGCGACTGCCCTGGTCCTGCTGCTGTTGTCTGCTCTGCTCGTCGGCGTCAGCGACTGCGCTGGTCCTGCTGCTGTTTTCTGCTCTGCTCGTCAATGTCAGTGACTGCACCGGTCCTGCTGCTGTTGTCTGCTCTGCTAGTCGATATCAGTGACTGCGCTGGTCCTGCTGCTGCTTTCTGCTCTGCTCATCAGCGGCTGCGCTGGTCCTGCTGCTGTTTTCTGCTTTGCTCGTCGGCGTCAGCGACTGTTCTGATCCCTTTGCTGTTGTCTGTTCTGCTCATCGGCATCCGTGACTGCGCTGGTCCTGCCGCTGTTTTTTGCTCTTCTCGTCGGCATCAGCGACTGCGCTGTTCCTTCTGCTGTTGTCTATTCTGCTCTGCTAGTCAGCGAGTGCGCTGGTCCTGCCGCTGTTGTCTGCTCTGCTCGTCAGCGAGTGCGCTGGTCCTGCCGCTGTTGTCTGCTCTACTTGTCGGCGTCATCAACTGCGATGGTCCTGCCACTGTTGTCTGCTCTACTTGTCGGAGTCAGCCACTGCGCTGGTCCTGCTGCCGTTTTCTGCTCTGCTCGTCGACGTCAGCGACTGCGCTGGCCCTGCTGCTGTTGTCTGCTCTGCTCGTCGCGTCAGCGGCTGCGCTGGTCCTGCTGCTGCTTTCTGCTCTGCTCGTCAGCGAGTGCGCTGGTCCTGCCGCTGTTGTCTGCTCTACTTGTCGGAGTCAGCAACTGCGCTGGTCCAGCCGCTGTTTTCTGCTCTGCTCGTCGGCGTCAGCGACTGCGCTGGTCCTGCTGCTGTTATCTGCTCTGCTCGTGGATATCAGCGCCTGCGCTGGTCCTGCTGCTGCTTTCTGATCTGCTCGTCGGCGTCAGCGACTGCCCTGGTCCTGCAGCTGTTTTCTGCTCTGCTCGTCGGCGTCAGCGACTGCGCTGGTCCTGCTGCTGTTTTCAGCTCTGCTCCTGGGCGTCAGTGACTGCGCTGGTCCTGCTGCTGTTGTCTGCTCTGCTCGTCGATTTCAGTGACTGCGCTGGTTGTGCTGCTGCTCTCTTCTCTGCTCGTCGGCGTCAGCAACTGCGCAGGTCCTGCTGCTGTTTTCTGCTCTGCTTGTCGGCGTCAGTGACTGCGCTGCTCCTGCCTCTGTTTTCTGCTCTGCTCGTCGGCGTCAGTGACTGCGCTGGTCCTGCCGCTGTTTTCTGCTCTACTCGTCAGCGGCAGCGACTGCGGTGGGCCTGCTGCTGTATTCTGCTCTGCTCGTCGTCGTCAGCGACTGCGCTGGTCCAGCTGCTGTTTTCTGCTCTGCTCCTCGATATCAGCGCCTGCGCTGGTCCTGCTGCTGCTTTCTGCTCTGCTCGTCAGCGACTGCGATGGTCCAGCTGCTGTTTTCTGCTCTGCTCGTTGGCGTCAGCGACTACCTTGGTCCTGCAGCTGTTTTCTGCTCTGCTCATCGGCGTCAGCGACTGCGCTGGTCCTGCTGCTGTTGTCTGCTCTGCTCGTCGATTTCATCCCCGGCGCTGGTCGTGCTGCTGCTCTCTGCTCTGCTCTTCAGCGACTGCGCTGGTCCTGCTGCTGTTTTCTGCTCTGCTCGTCGGCGTCACCGACTGCGCTGGTCCTGCTGCTGTTGTCTATTCTGCTCGTCAGCGTCAGCAACTGGGCTGGTCCTGCCTCTGTTTTCTGCTCTGCTCATCGGCGTCAGTGACTGCGATGGTCCAGCTGCTGCTTTCTGCTCTGCTCGTCAGCGACTGCCCTGGTCCTGCTGCTGTTGTCTGCTCTGCTCGTCGGCGTCAGCGACTGCCCTGGTCCTGCTGCTGTTTTCTGCTCTGCTCGTCAATATCAGTGACTGCACCGGTCCTGCTGCTCTTGTCTGCTCTGCTAGTCGATATCAGCGACTGCGCTGGCCCTGCTGCTGCTTTCTGCTCTGCTCGTCAGCGACTGCGCTGGTCCTGCTGCTGTTTTCTGCTTTGCTCGTCGGCGTCAGCAACTGCGCTGTTCCTTCTGCTGTTGTCTATTCTGCTCGTCGGCGTCAGCGACTGCGCTGGTCCTGCTGCTGTTGTCTGCTCTGCTCGTCGGCGTCAGCGGCTGCGCTGGTCCTGAAGCTGTTTTCTGCTCTGCTCGTCGGCGTTAGTGACTGCGCTAGTCCTGCTGCTGTTATCTGCTCTGCACGTCGATATCAGCGCCTGCGCTGGTCCTGCTGCGGCTTTCTGCTCTGCTAGTCAGCGTCAGCGACTACCCTGGTCCTGCAGCCGTTTTCTGCTCTGCTCGTCGGCGTCAGTGACTGCGCTGGTCCAGCTGCTGTTTTCTGCTCTGCTTGTCGGCGTCAGCGACTACCCTGGTCCTGCAGCTGTTTTCTGCTCTGCTCGTCGGCGTCAGTGACTGCGCTGGTCCTGCTGCTGTTGTCTGCTCTGCTTGTCGATTTCAGCGCCTGCACTGGTCGTGCTGCTGCTCTCTGCTCTGCTCGTCAGCGACTGCACTGGTCCTGCTTTTGTTTTCTGCTCTGCTCGTCGGCGTCCGCGACTGCGCTGGTCCTGCTGCTGTTTTCTGCTCTGCTCGTCGGCGTCAGTGACTGCGCAGGTCCTGCCTCTGTTTTCTGCTCTGCTCGTTGGCGTCAGCGACTGCGCTGGTCCTGCCGCTGTTTTCTGCTCTACTCGTCAGCGGCAGCGACTGCGGTGGTCCTGCTGCTGTTTTCTGCTCTGCTCGTCGGCGTCAGCGACTGCGCTGGTCCTGCTGCTGTTTTCTGCTCTGCTCGTCGGCGTCACCGACTGCGCTGATCCTGCTGCTGTTTCCTGCTCTGCTCGTCGGCGTCAGCGACTGCGCTGGTCCTGCCTCTGTTTTCTGCTCTGCTCATCGGCTTCAGCGACTGCGATGGTCCAGCTGCTGCTTTCTGCTCTGCTCGTCGGCGTCAGTGACTGCACTGGTCCTGCTGCTGTTGTCTGCTCTGCTCGTCGATATCAGCGCCTGCGCTGGTCCTGCTGCTGCTTTCTGCTCTGCTCGTCAGCGACTGCCCTGGTCCTGCTGCTGTTGTCTGCTCTGCTCGTCGGCGTCAGTGACTGCACTGGTCCTGCTGCTGTTGTCTGCTCTGCTCGTCGATATCAGCGCCTGCGGTGGTCCTGCTGCTGTTTTCTGCTCTGCTCGTCGGCGTCAGCGACTGCGATGGTCCTGCTGCTTTTTTCTGCTCTGCTCGTCGATATCAGCGCCTGCGCTGGTCCTGCTGATGCTTTCTGCTCTTCTCGTCAGCTACTGCGCTGGCCCTGCTGCTGTTTTCTGCTCTTCTCGTCGGCGTCAGCGACTGCGATGGTCCAGCTGCTGATTTCTGCTTTGCTCGTCGGCGTCAGCGACTGCTCTGATCCCTCTGCTGTTGTCTGTTCTGCTCGACGGCATCAGCGACTGCGCTGGTCCGGCCGCTGTTGTCTGCTCTGCTCATCGGCGTCAGCAACTGCTCTGATCTCTCTGCTGTTGTCTGTTCTGCTCGTCGGCATCAGCTGCTGCGCTGGTCCTGCTGCTGTTTTCTGCTCTGCTCGTCGACGTCAGCGATTGCGCTGGCCCTGCTGCTGCTTTCTGCTCTGCTCGTCGGCGTCAGCGGCTGCGCTGGTCCTGCTGCTGCTTTCTGCTCTGCTCGTCGGCGTCAGCGACTGCGCTGGTCCTGCTGCTGTTTTCTGCTCTGCTCGTAGGCGTCAGCGACTGCGCTGGTCCTGCTACTGTTGTCTGCTCTGCTCGTCAATGTCAGTGACTGCACTGGTCCTGCTGCTGTTGTCTGCTCTGCTCGTCGATTTCAGCGACTGCGCTGGTCGTGCTGCTGCTCTCTGCTCTGCTCGTCAGCGACTGCGCTGGTCCTGCTGCTGTTTTATTCTCTGCTCGTCGGCGTCAGCAACTGCGCAGGTCCTGCTGCTGTTTTCTGCTCTGCTTGTCGGCGTCAGTGACTGCGCTGCTCCTGCCTCTGTTTTCTGCTCTGCTCGTCGGCGTCAGTAACTGCGCTGGTCCTGCCGCTGTTTTCTGCTCTACTCGTCAGCGGCAGCGACTGCGGTGGGCCTGCTGCTGTATTCTGCTCTGCTCGTGGGCGTCAGCAACTGCGCTGGTCCTGCTGCTGTTTTCTGCTCTGCTCGTCGGCGTCAGCGACTGCGCTGATCCTGCTGCTGTTTTCTGCTCTGCTCCTCGATATCAGCGCCTGCGCTGGTCCTGCTGCTGCTTTCTGCTCTGCTCGTCAGCGACTGCGCTGGTCCAGCTGCTGTTTTCTGCTCTGCTCGTTGGCGTCAGCGACTGCGCTGGTCCTGCTGCTGTTGTCTGCTATGCTCGTCGATTTCATCGCCTGCGCTGGTCGTGCTGCTGCTCTCTGCTCTGCTCGTCAGCGACTGCGCTGGTCCTGCTGCTGTTTTCTGCTCTGCTCGTCGGCGTCACCGACTGCGCTGGTCCTGCTGCTGTTGTCTATTCTGCTCGTCAGCGTCAGCAACTGGGCTGGTCCTGCCTCTGTTTTCTGCTCTGCTCATCGGCGTCAGCGACTGCGATGGTCCAGCAGCTGCTTTCTGCTCTGCTCGTCAGCGACTGCCCTGGTCCTGCTGCTGTTGTCTGCTCTGCTAGTCGATATCAGCGACTGCGCTGGTCCTGCTGCTGCTTTCTGCTTTGCTCGTCAGCGACTGCGCTGGTCCTGCTGCTGTTTTCTGCTTTGCTCGTCGGCGTCAGCGACTGCTCTGATCCCTCTGCTGTTGTCTGTTCTGCTCATCGGCATCCGCGACTGCGCTGGTCCTGCTGCTGTTTTCTGCTTTGCTCGTCGGCGTCAGCGACTGCGCTGTTCCTTCTGCTGTTGTCTATTCTGCTCGTCGGCGTCAGCGACTGCGCTGGTCCTGCTGCTGTTGTCTGCTCTGCTCGTCGGAGTCAGCGGCTGCGCTGGTCCTGCAGCTGTTTTCTGCTCTGCTCGTCGGCGTCAGTGACTGCGCTAGTCCTGCTGCTGTTATCTGCTCTGCACGTCGATATCAGCGCCTGCGCTGGTCCTGCTGCGGCTTTCTGCTCTGCTAGTCAGCGTCAGCGACTACCCTGGTCCTGCAGCCGTTTTCTGCTCTGCTCGTCGGCGTCAGTGACTGCGCTGATCCAGCTGCTGTTTTCTGCTCTGCTTGTCGGCGTCAGCGACTACCCTGGTCCTGCAGCTGTTTTCTGCTCTTCTCGTCGGCGTCAGTGACTGCGCTGGTCCTGCTGCTGTTGTCTGCTCTGCTCGTCGGCGTCCGGGACTGCGCTGGTCTTGCTGCTGTTTTCTGCTCTGCTCGTCGGCGTCAGTGACTGCGCTGGTCCTGCCTCTGTTTTCTGCTCTGCTCGTTGGCGTCAGCGACTGCGCTGGTCCTGCCGCTGTTTTCTGCTCTACTCGTCAGCGGCAGCGACTGCGGTGGTCCTGCTGCTGTTTTCTGCTCTGCTCTTCGGCGTCAGCGACTGCGCTGGTCCTGCTGCTGTTTTCTGCTCTGCTCGTCGGCGTCACCGACTGCGCTGATCCTGCTGCTGTTTCCTGCTCTGCTCATCGGCGTCAGCGACTGCGCTGGTCCTGCCTCTGTTTTCTGCTCTGCTCATCGGCTTCAGCGACTGCGATGGTCCAGCTGCTGCTTTCTGCTCTGCTCGTCAGCAACTGCCCTGGTCCTGCTGCTGTTGTCTGCTCTGCTCGTCGGCGTCAGTGACTGCACTGGTCCTGCTGCTGTTGTCTGCTCTGCTCGTCGATATCAGCGCCTGCGCTGGTCCTGCTGCTTCTTTCTGCTCTGCTCGTCAGCGACTGCCCTGGTCCTGCTGCTGTTGTCTGCTCTGCTCGTTGGCGTCAGTGACTGCACTGGTCCTGCTGCTGTTGTCTGCTCTGCTCGTCGATATCAGCGCCTGCGCTGGTCCTGCTGCTGTTTTCTGCTCTGCTCGTCGATATCAGCGCCTGCGCTGGTCCTGCTGATGCTTTCTGCTCTGCTCGTCAGCTACTGCGCTGGCCCTGCTGCTGTTTTCTGCTCTTCTCGTCAGCGTCAGCGACTGCGATGGTCCAGCTGCTGTTTTCTGCTTTGCTCGTCGGCGTCAGCGACTGCTCTGATCCCTCTGCTGTTGTCTGTTCTGCTCGACGGCATCAGCGACTGCGCTGGTCCTGCCGCTGTTGTCTGCTCTGCTCAGCGGCGTCAGCGACTGCTCTGATCTCTCTGCTGTTGTCTGTTCTGCTCGTCGGCATCAGCTGCTGCGCTGGTCCTGCTGCTGTTTTCTGCTCTGCTCGTCGACGTCAGCGATTGCGCTGGCCCTGCTGCTGCTTTCTGCTCTGCTCGTCGGCGTCAGCGGCTGCGCTGGTCCTGCTCTGCTTTCTGCTCTGCTCGTCGGCGTCAGCGACTGCGCTGGTCCTGCTGCTGTTTTCTGCTCTGCTCGTGGGCGTCAGCGACTGCGCTCTTCCTGCTGCTGTTGTCTATTCTGCTCGTCGGCGTCAGAGGCTGCGCTGGTCCTGCTGCTGTTTTCTGCTCTGCTCGTCAGCGTCAGCGACTGCGCTCTTCCTGCTGCTGTTGTCTATTCTGCTCGTAGGCGTCAGCGACTGCGCTGGCCCTGCTTCTGTTGTCTGCTCTGCTCGTCGGCGTCAGCGGCTGCGCTGGTCCTGCTGCTGTTTTCTGCTCTGCTCGTCAGCGACTGCGCTGGTCCTGCTGCTGTTATCTGCTCTGCTCGTCGTTGTCAGCGACTGCGATGATCCAGCTGCTGCTTTCTGCTCTGCTCGTCAGCAACTGCCCTAATCCTGCTGCTGTTGTCTGCTCTGCTCGTCAATGTCAGTGACTGCACTGGTCCTGCTGCTGTTGTCTGCTCTGCTCGTCGATTTCATCGCCTGCGCTGGTCGTGCTGCTGCTCTCTGCTCTGCTCGTCAGCGACTGCGCTGGTCCTGCTGCTGTTTTCTGCTCTGCTCGTCGGCGTCACCGACTGCGCTGGTCCTGCTGCTGTTGTCTATTCTGCTCGTCGGCGTCAGCAACTGGGCTGGTCCTGCCTCTGTTTTCTGCTCTGCTCATCGGCGTCAGCGACTGCGATGGTCCAGCTGCTGCTTTCCGCTCTGCTCGTCAGCGACTGCCCTGGTCCTGCTGATGTTGTCTGCTCTGCTCGTCGGCGTCAGCGACTGCGCTGGTCCTGCTGCTGTTTTCTGCTCTGCTCGTCAATGTCAGTGACTGCACCGGTCCTGCTGCTGTTGTCTGCTCTGCTAGTCGATATCAGCGACTGCGCTGGTCCTGCTGCTGCTTTCTGCTCTGCTCGTCAGCGACTGCGCAGGTCCTGCTGCTGTTTTCTGCTTTGCTCGTCGGCGTCAGCGACTGCTCTGATCCCTCTGCTGTTGTCTGTTCTGCTCATCGGCATCCGCGACTGCGCTGGTCCTGCCGCTGTTTTTTGCTCTTCTCGTCGGCATCAGCGACTGCGCTGTTCCTTCTGCTGTTGTCTATTCTGCTCTGCTAGTCAGCGAGTGCGCTGGTCCTGCCGCTGTTGTCTGCTCTGCTCGTCAGCGAGTGCGCTGGTCCTGCCGCTGTTGTCTGCTCTACTTGTCGGCGTCATCAACTGCGATGGTCCTGCCGCTGTTGTCTGCTCTACTTGTCGAAGTCAGCCACTGCGCTGGTCCAGCCGCTGTTGTCTGCTCTGCTCAACGGCGTCAGCGACTGCAATGGTCCTGCTGCTGTTGTCTATTCTGCTCGTCGGCGTCAGCGACTGCGCTGGTCCTGCTGCTGTTGTCTGCTCTGCTCGTCGCGTCAGCGGCTGCGCTGGTCCTGCTGCTGCTTTCTGCTCTGCTCGTCAGCGAGTGCGCTGGTCCTGCCGCTGTTGTCTGCTCTACTTGTCGGAGTCAGCAACTGCGCTGGTACAGCCGCTGTTTTCCGCTCTGCTCGTCGGCGTCAGCGACTGCGCTGGTCCTGCTGCTGTTATCTGCTCTGCTCGTGGATATCAGCGCCTGCGCTGGTCCTGCAGCTGTTTTCTGCTCTGCTCGTCGGCGTCAGCGACTGCGCTGGTCCTGCTGCTGTTTTCAGCTCTGCTCCTGGGCGTCAGTGACTGCGCTGGTCCTGCTGCTGTTGTCTGCTCTGCTCGTCGATTTCAGCGACTGCGCTGGTCGTGCTGCTGCTCTCTGCTCTGCTCGTCAGCGACTGCGCTGGTCCTGCTGCTGTTTTCTTCTCTGCTCGTCGGCGTCAGCAACTGCACAGGTCCTGCTGCTGTTTTCTGCTCTGCTTGTCGGCGTCAGTGACTGCGCTGCTCCTGCCTCTGTTTTCTGCTCTGCTCGTCGGCGTCAGTGACTGCGCTGGTCCTGCCGCTGTTTTCTGCTCTACTCGTCAGCGGCAGCGACTGCGGTGGGCCTGCTGCTGTATTCTGCTCTGCTCGTCAGCGACTGCGATGGTCCAGCTGCTGTTTTCTGCTCTGCTCGTTGGCGTCAGCGACTACCTTGTTCCTGCAGCTGTTTTCTGCTCTGCTCGTCGGCGTCAGCGACTGCGCTGGTCCTGCTGCTGTTGTCTGCTCTGCTCGACGATTTCATCGCCTGCGCTGGTCGTGCTGCTGCTCTGTGCTCTGCTCGTCAGCGACTGCGCTGGTCCTGCTGCTGTTTTCTGCTCTGCTCGTCGGCGTCACCGACTGCGCTGGTCCTGCTGCTGTTGTCTATTCTGCTCGTCAGCGTCAGCAACTGGGCTGGTCCTGCCTCTGTTTTCTGCTCTGCTCATCGGCGTCAGCGACTGCGATGGTCCAGCTGCTGCTTTCTGCTCTGCTCGTCAGCGACTGCCCTGGTCCTGCTGCTGTTGTCTGCTCTGCTCGTCGGCGTAAGCGACTGCGCTGGTCCTGCTGCTGTTTTCTGCTCTGCTCGTCAATGTCAGTGACTGCACCGGTCCTGCTGCTGTTGTCTGCTCTGCTAGTCGATATCAGCGACTGCGCTGGTCCTACTGCTGCTTTCTGCTCTGCTCGTCAGCGACTGCGCTGGTCCTGCTGCTGTTTTCTGCTTTGCTCGTCGGCGTCAGCGACTGCACTGTTCCTTCTGCTGTTGTCTATTCTGTTCGTCGGCCTCAGCGACTGCGCTGGTCCTGCTGCTGTTGTCTGCTCTGCTCGTCGGCGTCAGCGGCTGCGCTGGTCCTGCAGCTGTTTTCTGCTCTGCTCGTCGGCGTCAGTGACTGCGCTAGTCCTGCTGCTGTTATCTGCTCTGCACGTCGATATCAGCGCCTGCGCTGGTCCTGCTGCGGCTTTCTGCTCTGCTAGTCAGCGTCAGCGACTACCCTGGTCCTACAGCTGTTTTCTGCTCTGCTCGTCGGCGTCAGTGACTGCGCTGGTCCTGCTGCTGTTGTCTGCTCTGCTTGTCGATTTCAGCGCCTGCACTGGTCGTGCTGCTGCTCTCTGCTCTGCTCGTCAGCGACTGCACTGGTCCTGCTTTTGTTTTCTGCTCTGCTCGTCGGCGTCCGCGACTGCGCTGGTCCTGCTGCTGTTTTCTGCTCTGCTCGTCGGCGTCAGTGACTGCGCTGGTCCTGCCTCTGTTTTCTGCTCTGCTCGTTGGCGTCAGCGACTGCGCTGGTCCTGCCGCTGTTTTCTGCTCTACTCGTCAGCGGCAGCGACTGCGGTGGTCCTGCTGCTGTTTTCTGCTCTGCTCGTCGGCGTCAGCGACTGCGCTGGTCCTGCTGCTGTTTTCTGCTCTGCTCGTCGGCGTCACCGACTGCGCTGATCCTGCTGCTGTTTCCTGCTCTGCTCGTCGGCGTCAGCGACTGCGCTGGTCCTGCCTCTGTTTTCTGCTCTGCACATCGGCTTCAGCGACTGCGATGGTCCAGCTGCTGCTTTCTGCTCTGCTCGTCAGCAACTGCCCTGGTCCTGCTGCTGTTGTCTGCTCTGCTCGTCGGCGTCAGTGACTGCACTGGTCCTGCTGCTGTTGTCTGCTCTGCTCGTCGATATCAGCGCCTGCGCTGGTCCTGCTGCTGCTTTCTGCTCTGCTCGTCAGCGACTGCCCTGGTCCTGCTGCTGTTGTCTGCTCTGCTCGTCGGCGTCAGTGACTGCACTGGTCCTGCTGCTGTTGTCTGCTCTGCTCATCGATATCAGCGCCTGCGCTGGTCCTGCTGCTGTTTTCTGCTCTGCTCGTCGGCGTCAGCGACTGCGATGGTCCTGCTGCTGTTTTCTGCTCTGCTCGTCGATATCAGCGCCTGCGCTGGTCCTGCTGATGCTTTCTGCTCTGCTCGTCAGCTACTGCGCTGGCCCTGCTGCTGTTTTCTGCTCTTCTCGTCGGCGTCAGCGACTGCGATGGTCCAGCTTCTGTTTTCTGCTTTGCTCGTCGGCGTCAGCGACTGCTCTGATCCCTCTGCTGTTGTCTGTTCTGCTCGACGGCATCAGCGACTGCGCTGGTCCTGCCGCTGTTGTCTGCTCTGCTCATCGGCGTCAGCGACTGCTCTGATCTCTCTGCTGTTGTCTGTTCTGCTCGTCGGCATCAGCTGCTGCGCTGGTCCTGCTGCTGTTTTCTGCTCTGCTCGTAGGCGTCAGCGACTGCGCTGGCCCTGCTTCTGTTGTCTGCTCTGCTCGTTGGCGTCAGCGGCTGCGCTGGTCCTGCTGCTGTTTTCTGCTCTGCTCGTCAGCGACTGCGCTGGTCCTGCTGCTGTTATCTGCTCTGCTCGTCGGTGTCAGCGACTGCGATGATCCAGCTGCTGCTTTCTGCTCTGCTCGTCAGCAACTGCCCTAATCCTGCTGCTGTTGTCTGCTCTGCTCGTCAATGTCAGTGACTGCACTGGTCCTGCTGCTGTTGTCTGCTCTGCTCGTCGATATCAGCGCCTGCGCTGGTCCTGCTGCTGTTTTCTGCTCTGCTCGTCGGCGTCAGCGACTGCGATGGTCCTGCTGCTGTTTTCTGCTCTGCTCGTCGATATCAGCGCCTGCGCTGGTCCTGCTGATGCTTTCTGCTCTGCTCGTCAGCGACTGCGCCTGTCCTGCTGCTGTTTTCTGCTCTTCTCGTCGGCGTCAGCGACTGCGATGGTCCTGCTGCTGTTTTCTGCTCTGCTCGTCGGCATCATCAACTGCGATGGTCCTGCTGCTGTATTCTGCTCTGCTCGTCAGTGACTGCGCTGGTCCTGCTGCTGTTTTCTGCTCTTCTCGTCGGCGTCAGCGACTGCGATGGTCCTGCTGCTGTTTTCTGCTCTACTCGTCGGCGTCAGCAACTGCGATGGTCCTGCTGATGTTTTCTGCTCTGCTCGTCGGCGTCAGCGACTGCGCTGGTCCTGCTGCTGTTTTCTGCTCTGCTCGTCGGCGTCAGCGACTGCACTGGTCCTTCTGCTGTTTTCTGCTCTGCTCGTCGGCGTCAGCAACTGCGCTGGTCCTGCCTTTGTTTTCTGCTTTGCTCGTCGGCGTCAGCGACTGCGCTGGTCCTGCTGCTGTTTTCTGCTCTGCTCGTCAGCGGCAGCGACTGCGCTGGTCCTGCTGCTGTTGTCTGCTCTGCTCGTTGGCGTCAGCAACTGCGCTGGTCCTGCTGCTGTTGTCTGCTCTGCTCGTCGGCGACAACGACTTTCCTTGTCCTGCTGCTGTTGTCTGCTCTGCTCGTCGGCGTCAGCGACTTTCCTGGTCCTGCTGCTGTTGTCTGCTCTGCTCGTAAGCGTCAGCGACTGCGCTGTTCCTGCTGCTGTTTTCTGCTCTGCTCGTCGGCGTCAGCAACTGCACTGGTCCTGCCGCTGTTTTCTGCTCTGCTCGTCGGCATCAGCGACTGCACTGGTCCTGCTGCTGTTTTCTGCTCTGCTCGTCGGCGTCAGCGACTGCGCTGGTCCTGCTACTGTTTTCTGCTCTGCTCGTGGGTGTCAGCGACTGCGCTGGTCCTGCTGCTGTTGTCTGCTCTGCTCGTCGATTTCAGCGCCTCCGCTGGTCCTGCTGCTGCTCTCTGCTCTGCTCGTCAGTGACTGCGCTGGTCCTGCTGCTGTTTTCTGCTCTGCTCGTCGGCGTCAGCGACTGCGCTGGTCCTGCAGCTGTTTTCTGCTCTGCTCGTCGGCGTCAGCGACTGCGCTGGTCCTGCTGCTGTTTTCTGCTCTGCTCGTCTGTGTCAGCGACTGCGCTGGTCCTGCCTCTGTTTTCTGCTCTACTCGTTGGCGTCAGCGACTGCGATGGTCCAGCTGCTGTTTTCTGCTCTGCTCGTCGGCGTCAGCGACTGCCCTGGTCCTGCAGCTGTTTTCTGCTCTGCTCGTTGGCGTCAGCAACTGCGCTGGACCTGCTGCTGTTTTCTGCTCTGCTCGTGGGCGTCAGCGACTGGGCTGGTCCTGCTGCTGTTTGCTCTGCTCGTCAGCGTCAGCGACTGCGCTGTTCCTGCTGCTGTTTTCTGCTCTGCTCGTCGGCGTCAGCGTGTGATCGTTCTCGGGTCTAGGTGAGTCCTCCTCCTCAACTAACAATCTTTGGGGTTCTGTGTTCCACAGGTGAGGAGCGGAGAGGTATCAGCTGTTCTGAGTTACTCATTTGGAGCTCGGGTTTAAAAGGAGGATGGATGCACTACTCGAAGCCGGATGATTACTCCAGTATAGGTAACGCCTGCCACTCGTACTTGTTTGGCCTCGCATGTTTGGATTACTTGGATTTTGACCTTGGACTGTTTATTGGATTACGGCTTTGAACTTGCTCCTGAAGTTCCGTTTGTTTGCCCTCCTAGGATTACCACCCCAACCTTCACCAAATTCTCCTAAGAACCACGGATCCTCATTCACGTCTCATCCTCCTCCACCGCTCCTGCAGTTCTCCTCTCTGCTTCCTCACCTCCCGTCCGGCTGGATTACTACACTCGTCTCCTTGGCACCCCGCAGCTCGCTGAGCTAAGAACTCTGAGCAATCGCCCTCGGCATCATTCACTGGATTTCAGTGCTACTTCAGTTCCCGTTTGTTTAAATAAAGACTTTAATTTCTTACCTCCTGACTCCTGAGCTGATTCTGCATGTCTTGGGTTAAACGCCTTCCACAAGTCATGACAGAATCATCCGGCCAACAAGATAACCCAGCGGAATCAGCTCTAGCAGACCTGGCTAACCGGATGGCACAGCAGGAACAAACACTTCCTGTCCTGCTCGATCAACTGGCGGTAGCTAATCAACGGTACCAGCAGTTGGAGGCTCTGGTTCAACAACTCCACGATCGATTACTGGCTCCAGCAGCACCTCCAGCTCCCGCCCAGGCTCCGGTAGCAGTCCCGGAACTAGCGTCACCGGCTCTGATTCAGCCCGGACTGGAAGTACCCGGACATCCGGAACTCACCCACTTCCGTCTAGCTCTGCCGCCATCTTGTCCAACGTTTTCCGGTGAATTCGAGGACGGATATGGATTTTTATTACAATGTCGCCTGGCTTTCGAGCGTTGTCCAAGCGCTTTTTCTTCCGATTCTGCAAAAAACTCTTTTATTGTGGGACTGTTAAGAGGCAAGGCTCTTAGATGGGCTGAGGCAAAGAGTCGCAACCCTGAGTTTTTATCTGGTTCCTATAAGGATTTTTTGGAGGAGTTTAAATTGACCTTTTGTAGCTCTGAAACAGTTACGGACATACGCAAGAAGTTGTTACACCTCTCCCAGGGTCGGAGAACGGTAGCTGACATGGCACTGGAATTTAGGACTATGGCTGCAATGACCACTTGGAACAACGAGGCCTTAAAAGCAGCTTTTATTGAGGCCTTTAATGACAAGGTCAAGAACCAGCTAGCTCTGTGTCCTGAGCCACCCACCCTGGAGGGTCTCATTACACTCTCTATCTCAATCGATAAAAGACAGAGAGTTTCACGGAACTTCTTCATTAGCTTCGTCTTCCTCTTCTTCGAGCCGTCAACCCAGCTCAAGTCCACCGTTCCAGGCAGAACCGGCAGAGGAGCCCATGCAACTGGGAAGGGCCCACCTTACCCAGGAGGAACGACACCACCGGATGAGTAAGGGTCTCTGCTTGTACTGTGGACTGCCTGGGCATTTTGTCCAGACCTGTCCGCCTTTGGTAAAAGGAAGAGCCCACCAGTAGGTCCGGGAGTACTGGTGGGTAGCAGTTTTGGACATACAACCTCCCGATTCACCCTCGCCTGCTCTGTGATGTGGAAGGGACAACACCACCAGGTCACTGCTCTGGTGGACTCCGGTTGTGAGCAGTCCCTTATCGACCCTCAATTAATCAGAGACTGGGAGATCCCCACAGTTCCTCTTCAGGAACCTATGACTGTTTCTTCTTTAGACGGGAGGTCGTTGTCCACCATCTCACACAGGACTACGCCGCTCCAGCTCAGAGCCTCAGGTAATCACATTGAGACAATTTCACTCTTTGTGTTTCCATCCCCTCAGAACCTGTTGGTGCTTGGACACTCATGGCTTGTGCAACACAACCCACACCTTGATTGGCAGGACAACAGAATCGAGGCGTGGAGTCCGACGTGTTACCAGATGTGCCTCAACTCGGCCTCACCGGTCTCGAAGGGCTCCAACACGACCCCAGTTGAGCCTCCTGACCTCTCCCAAGTACCAGCTATCTACCACGACCTGCAACAGGTTTTTAGCAGGGACCGAGCAGCGACACTGCCCCCGCACCGTCCTTTCGATTGTGGTATTGATTTGCTTCCCGGTGCCCTGCTGCCTTCCAGCCGCCTCTACAGCCTCTCCAAACCGGAAAGGGACAGCATGGAGAGCTACATATCTGAGGCCCTGGCGAACGGGACCATCAGGCCTTCAACATCTCCCCTGGGTGATGGTTTCTTCTTCGTCGCTAAGAAGGACAGTTCACTTCGTCCCTGCATCGATTATCGAAGTCTTAACCAGATCACCGTGAAGGATAAATACCCTCTTCCACTGCTGTCCTCCACCGTCGAGCCCGTCCAGGATGCTACCGTTTTTACTCGTCTGGACCTCCGAAACGCCTACCACCTGGTTCGGATCCGCCAGGGGGACGAATGGAAGACAGCCTTCAAGACACCGCTGGGGCATTTCGAATACTTGGTTATGCCTTTTGGACTCACCAACGCGCCGGCTGTTTTTCAGAGACTGGTCAACGCTGTGTTGGGTGATTATATCAATGACTTCATGACTGTTTATCTAGATGATATTCTGAATTTTTCCAGTTCGATCGCCCAACACCAGAAGCATGTCAGGGCTATGCTTCAACATCTTCTAGAGAACAGACTCTATGTGAAAGCTGAAAAATGCGAGTTCCATGTCTACGTGGTGAAGTTTTTAGGTTTTGTTCTGGAGAGTGGGCGGTTAAAGGCTGACCCCGAGAAGGTACAGGCAGTGGCAGACTGGCCCAAGCCCACTACCAGGAAGCAGTTGCAACGGTTTCTGGGGTTTGCCAATTTTTATCGGCGGTTTATTAGGAACTATAGCCAGACAGCCGCTCCTTTAACCTGTCTTACCTCTACCACTAGAACCTTCTCCTGGTCCCCAGAAGCAGAAGTGGCCTTTAGGACCCTCAAGAAGAAGTTCACGGAGGCTCATGTTCTCACCAGGCCGGATCCAAGCCAGCAGTTCACTGTTGAAGTGGATGCTTCTGACACTGGGGTTGGAGCCGTTTTGTCCCAGGTATCTCCCGTCGATCATAGACTCCATCCCTGTGCCTTCTTTTCTAGACGTTTGACGCCGACAGAGAGTCGGTACGATGTGGGGGATCGAGAGTTGTTGGCAGTGAAGTTGGCCCTCGAAGAATGGAGGCACTGGCTGGAGGGAGCAAAACATCCTTTCGTGATGTGGACCGACCACAAGAACTTGACCTACCTCAAGGAAGCTAAACGGCTAAACCCACGCCAATACCGTTGGTCACTTTTCTTTACTCGATTTAACTTTGTCATTTCCTACCGGCCAGGGTCTAAGAACATTAAACCAGATGCCCTTTCCCGTCAGTACTCGTCTGAGGATGATCCCGTTCCGAGCACTATCCTGCCTCCGTCCTGCGTGGTGGCGGGAGTCACCTGGGAGATCAGAGACAGAGTTCTGGAAGCCCTCAGGGTCGATCCCGGTGCTGGTAACGGTCCTTCAAACAGACTTTTTGTTCCTCAGGTCATGCGAGGCAAGGTTATCCACTGGGCTCATACTGGAAAGTTTTCCATTCACCCTGGTGTCGGTCGGACTTTGGCCCTCATTAAGCGCTCCTTCTGGTGGCCGTCTATTTACAAGGACGTGAAGGAATATGTCTTGGCGTGCCATGTGTGTGCCCAACATAAAGGTAACAACCGCTCGCCTGCTGGTGTACTCTGTCCTCTTCCTGTTCCGTCTCGTCCCTGGTCGCACATCGCCTTGGATTTTGTGTGTGGATTGCCCGCCTCTCGTGGTTTCAATACCATATTGACTATCATAGACAGGTTCTCCAAGGCTTGCCACCTTGTACCTCTGAAATCTCTCCCATCTTCAGCCATCACTCTCTCTTCACATCTTTCAACTATTAACTTCACTGACAAACTCTCCTCTCCCGATGAACTGACTAACCACTACAATTCCAGCCTACAAAACATCCTTGACACCTTGGCTCCATTAAAAACCTGTACTGTCTGTTTTGCCACCTCTGCCCCCTGGTTCACATCTAACCTCAGAACATTAAAAGCTGAAGGACGCCAGCTGGAGCGCCTCTACAAGAGAACGGGCCTCTCTATACACAAAGACCTGTACATCGCCCACCTAGCCCGTTATAAGGATTATATTTCTCACACCAAATCAGATTACTACTCCAGTATCATCAACTATAACAACGGAAACCCCACAACTCTTTTCTCAGTCCTCCATAAAATTTTCAATTCTCCCTCTATACTACCCCCTCACTTCCACTCCACTGACACCTGTAATTGCATCCTTTCCTTTTTTAACCATAAAATCACCCAAATCCACCAGAGTCTTAGCCCAGCTTACCCCCACATACTTCCCCCTGACGATCTCACGTTCTTTGAATCCTTCTCAGACTTCTCAGTTCCTGATGCCTCTTATATCTCGGATTTAATATGCAAATCCAAGCCCACCACCTGTCAGCTCGACCCACTCCCATCTTCCCTGGTTAAATCCTGCCTCTCATCCCTGTTACCCTTCATTTGCTCCATCATCCATGCCTCTCTCCGGACTGGAATCGTTCCCTCAGCCTTTAAAACTGCAGCTCTAACCCCGTTTCTCAAAAAGCCCGGCTCAGACCCAAACAATTTTAATAACCTTCGCCCCATCTCCAACTTACCATTTATCTCTAAGATACTTGAAAAAGTTGTTGCTGACCAACTACACTCTCATCTATCCAGCAACTCCCTCTACGAAGTCTTCCAGTCTGGTTTCCGCCCCCACCATAGCACAGAAACGGCTCTGATCAAAATCACAAACGACCTCCTTCTTGCAGCAGACTCAGGCCAGATTTCCATTCTCAACCTACTCGATCTCAGTGCAGCATTTCACACCATCTCACACACAGTTCTACTCCATAGACTATCCACCATCTGCATTTCAAAAACTCCTCTAAATTGGTTCAAATCTTATCTATCTAATCGCACTCAATTTGTCCAACTGCGCACCTTCCACTCTAACCCCAAGCCAGTTACCTCTGGAGTTCCTCAGGGCTCAGTCTTAGGTCCCCTTCTTTTCATAATCTACTTACTCCCACTTGGCAATATCTTCAGGAAATTTAATATTCATTTTCACTGCTACGCCGACGACACCCAGCTCTACTTCTCTACCCAACCAAACCCCCCGCTCCCTTCATCCTCCCTTCTCAGTTGTCTCACCGAAGTCAAATCCTGGTTTGCTTCTAACTTTCTACAGCTCAACAGTAATAAGACTGAGATCCTCCTCACTGGCACCAAGTCATCTCTATCCAAGACCAGCTCATTCTCACTCAGCTTCGACAACACCACACTTCTCCCCACCGCCAAAGCTAAGAGCTTGGGTGTCATCCTAGACAACACCTTATCTTTCATTCCTCATATTAACAACACAATAAAAACTGCTTATTTTCATCTTCGCAATATCAATCGGCTCCGCCCCTCCCTCAGTCAGCACTCCACTGCTATTTTGGTCCACAGCCTGGTCACCAGTCGCATCGATTACTGTAATGCCCTCCTCTCTGGTCTCCCTTTAAAATCACTCAACAAGTTACAGTTAGTCCAAAATTCAGCTGCCCGGATAATCACCAAGACCTCCACTTTTGATCACATTACCCCTGTCCTGCAAAAACTTCACTGGCTCCCTGTCAAATACAGAATTAACTAGAAGATACTTCTTCATGCCTTTAAAGCCATCCATAATCTCGCTCCCCCATATCTTTCTGATCTCCTCCACATTGTCACTCCCACTCGCTCTCCCAGATCATCATCTTCACCTTCCCTGTCTGTTCCTCGCACTCGTCTTAGTACTATGGGAGCCAGAGCTTTCAGCCACTCAGCTCCGAAACTCTGGAACACTCTACCGCCTGACCTCCGCAATATAAACTCTTTCTCAACCTTCAAGTCTCACCTCAAAACTCACATGTTCCGCCTGGCTTACTCACTGTAACTGTCCTTCCATCTACTCTTTTTAGTCTATTATCCATCACACTGCTCCGACTCTACCTTTGGGAAATACTTTTAGCATTTATTTCTTGTTGTTGTTGTATTGCTTGCTTGTTATATTTTGTCCTGTACAGTGACCTTGAGAATTTTGAAAGGCGCTTGAAATAAAATGTATTATTATTATTATCACTGCCCAGCTCCTGATCAAACACGTGTTTTGTCTACATGGGATTCCTGAGGAGATTCTGTCTGACCGTGGCCCCCAGTTCATTTCCAGAGTCTGGAAGGAATTTGCCAACGCCTTGGGTGCCCGTGTAGCATTAACCTCCGGATTTCACCCGCGGACCAACGGACAGTGTGAGCGCATGAATCAGGAGCTGGGAGCTATGCTGCGTTGTGTATGTGCTACCAACCCCACCTCTTGGAGCGACCACCTGGCCTGGATGGAGTATGCCCACAACAGCCATGTGTCCACAGCCACAGGTCAGTCTCCCTTCGAAGCTGCTCTTGGCTACCAACCCTCTCTGTTTCCCCACCAGTCAGACTCCACCGTCACTACGCCACAGTTTCTCCGCCGGGCACGTCGAGCTTGGACAGCTACCAGAGCCGCACTTCTACGCACTGCTGAACGGAACCGGCAGTTGGCGGATCGTCATCGCCGCCCGCCACAAGCCTACGCTCCAGGACAGATGGTCTGGCTGTCCTCCAGGGATGTAGCTCTTAAAGCCACATCCAAGAAATTTGCTCCCAGGTTTCTAGGTCCTTTTAGGATTGTGGCAGTTCCCAGCCCTGTGACCGTTCGCCTGGACCTTCCGCGATCTCTCCGGATTCATCCTGTTTTCCACGTGTCCTTGATCAAACCAGTGGCCACTGCTGCCTTTGTCTGCTCTGCTCGTCAGCGTCAGCGACTGCGCTGTTCCTGCTGCTGTTTTCTGCTCTGCTCGTTGGCGTCAGCGACTGCTCTGATCCTGCTGCTGTTGTCTGCTCTGCTCGTCGGCGTCAGCGACTGCGCTGGACCTGCTGCTGTTGTCTGCTCTGCTCGTCGGCGTCAGCAACTGCGCTGGTCCTGCTGCTGTTTTCTGCTCTGCTCATCGGCGCCAGCGACTGCCCTGGTCCTGCAGCTGTTTTCTGCTCTGCTCGTCGGCGTCAGCGACTGCGCTGGTCCTGCTACTGTTTTATGCTCTGCTCGTGGATTTCAGTGCCTGCGCTGGTCCTGCTGCTGCTCTCTGCTCTGCTCGTCAGTGACTGCGCTGGTCCTGCTGCTGTTTTCTGCTCTGCTCGTCGGCGTCAGCGATTGCGCTGGTCCTGCTGCTGTTTTCTGCTCTGCTCGTCGGCGTCAGCGACTGCGCTGGTCCTGCCTCTGTTTTCTGCTCTGCTCGTCGGCGTCAGCGACTGCGCTGGTCCTGCCGCTGTTTTCTGCTCTGCTCATCGGCGTCAGCGACTGCGGTGGTCCTGCCGCTGTTTTCTGCTATGCTCGTCGGCGTCAGCGACTCCGCTGGTCCTGCTGCTGTTTTCTGCTCTGCTCGTTGGCATCAGCGGCTGCTCTGGTCCTGCAGCTGTTGTCTGCTCTGCCCGTCGGCGTCAGCGACTGCGCTGGTCCTGCTGCTGTTTTCTGCTCTGCTCGTCGGTGTCAGCGACTGCGCTGGTCCTGCCTCTGTTTTCTGCTCTGCTCGTCGGCGTCAGCGACTGCGATGGTCCAGCTGCTGTTTTCTGCTCTGCTCGTCGGCGTCAGCGACTGCCCTGGTCCTGCAGCAGTTTTCTGCAAACTGCGCTGGACCTGCTGCTGTTTTCTGCTCTGCTCGTGGGCGTCAGCGACTGGGCTGGTCCTGCTGCTGTTTGCTCTGCTCGTCGATTTCAGCGCCTGCGCTGGTCCTGCTGCTGCTCTCCGCTCTGCTCGTCAGAGACTGCGCTGGTCCTGCTGCTGTTTTCTGCTCTGCTCTTCGGTGTCAGCGACTGCGCTGGTCCTGCTGCTACAGAAAAATAGAATCTATTGAGTTGTAAACGATTCCTGTGTTTCATGATGATAGCAAATTCCTAAGGGTGTCAAATCAGGTCATAAAGGTCACCGGATCACTTGTTCCTTAAAGGCAGGGTTCCAAACACACTTTTGGGGGCTTATAACTTGGCTTCTGAATGTCTCAGAGAGGTCAGGTTTGTTTTAGGGTACTCCAATGAACAGCCCCTATTACCCCAAAAAGGAATGGAGTCATTAGCACTTGGTTTTTAAATGGCATCCAGATTTATATTGCACGAAGCACAATTTCACATCATTCTGGGTCCATTTGTGTGAAAACAAGGTCCAATCAGGCTGAAACGTTACAGGAAGGTAGAATCTATTGTGTTTTAAGGGATCTGAACGTTTCATGATGATAGCACTTTCCTAAGGGGGTCAAACCATGTCCCAAAGGTCACCAGATCAGGTGTCAATTTAAAGAAGTAGTCCATGTAACGTCAGGAAATATGGGTTTTCTGTCACAAAGGTGGTGTTGGACTCAGTTGGGTCAAAGCTGGGTCGCTGAGAACTTTCACCCACAGATTAAGACCTGAACGCCAGCGAGTCTGGGAGGAAACCATAACATCGGCCACCTGCAGCTTCGTGCCAGAAGATGTTGTTCCCACAGAAGATGTTGTTCCCATAAATGTAGTCATAACATAACAAAGTTAAACTTACTTTCTTGATTTTAATGTGAAATAATCATTTTACCATTTTACTCATTATAAATGTATTTTAATCAAATGAATGCTTATTATGTTGTGGGTAATTATAATGGATTAATGAATCCGTACTTAATTAGATCATGTTTGAGGATGTTTGTTAACCTTCACACGCACTCAAGCACACACACACTCACACACACCCACACACAGATTCTCACAGTAAAACCCAAACACATTTGCTGACGTACAAGTTTTGCTTTGAGAAGAGAAAGGCTTTTGGTAAGTTTCAGTCTTATGATTTCTGTTCGTGCTTGACAACGAAAGAGAGAGGACGTGTGAACAACCGCTAACGGGGGAACGGAGCCCATTGGCTCAATCCCCCCCCCCCTCTCTCACGCTGTTCCTGCCAAGCCAGGCAGAATAGCTGAATCGCAACTTCTAACGCAGACTCATTACCGAGTCTTTTGATTTCTGAGTGAACTTAACTTAAGAAAGCGCATCGACATACGCTTTACCATCAACATGTACCGAGGGCAACTCTGGACCGGTTCCGTTCGACACCTACGTCTCTCCTGTCAGCCGTTGGTGTCATCTGGATGAACCACCACCATCCTCCACGGCCCGGATCCGAAAGAGGGTCCACAAGAGTTCGGTGAGACAGAGCACGGTGTTTAGCGTTTGATGCAGTTCTCTGATAAGACCTAAGTTTTTCCAAACCATTACTTCACTCAGACACCTGTTCTTCCTGAAGCAAAATCAGACTCACACACGCATTCATATCACAACATTCTCAATCTTCATCAATTCACCACAAGGTCTATTTGATCATATCAACTGTTAAAGATTGTCCCACAAGTTGCCAATGTTGATTGTTATTTCCTGTTTGTCAATTTCAAAATCATTAGTTTAATTTGAAGAATTAAAACTTTTAATTGTCAAACTGGTTTCCTCATTGAACTGAAACACAGACACACAGATATTATCGTCAGTTTATCGATGAAAACAACCTTTGAGTCTTCTTAACAATATAAAATTTGGTTATTGATTTATTAAAATTAATATTCCGAATTAATACGTAGCATGGTTCCTCTTTCATAAAAGAGCCTAAAACCACAACGCTACAATATAACTGAGTAAAGACAGTTTCTCTTTACAATATGGCTGAGCCAAGCCAGATTTTCTTACAATATGGCGAGCGTATTCAGACTTCTATATCTGCGATATATCTGATTACAAACATCTAAAAGCTCTGTGTTTCACTTTGATGTCTTATTTTGAAAAAAAAAAACGGAGATTATTCCGCTGAAGTCACTCTTCCGGGAGACGTCCTGGTGGAAACTTGACGGTGGACGATCTCCGATCTCAAATTGTCCGCAAATTACAGACAGCACTTTGATTTATCCCATCTTCGCCTTCGGAGCGAACGTGTGAGTTGTGATTTTGACTTTTGATTTGGCCTTCTCCAGTACTCGGCGGCGGAGCTCTTCAACCTCCGCTTTCGCTACTCCGGATCTCCACCACCAGCTCTGTGCCTCTTCCCCGACATCACCTTCCAGCCTCGCCGTCGGTATATCCGTCGGGGGTCCCGGCGGAACCTCCATCTCGACGGCTCCAAAGGAATACCCTCCTTCTGGTCCACGACTAGCCGGCGGCTACCCAGGAATACCTGCCGAGCTGCCGACTCCAGCGTGTTAGCCCGGCTGGCTAGTCGGACTAATGCTCCTGTCGCCAGGGACTTCCGCACTGCTAATTTTGGTCTTCTCAACATTCGCTCCCTCTCTGGTAAAGGACATCTCCTCCAAGATACCATCAGTGACCATAAGCTAGACTTTCTTTGTCTGAACGAAACATGGCAACAACCCAGCGATTTCTCACAACTCAATGACTGTACTCCTCCCGGATTTGTTTACCTCTCCAAACCCCGTGGGTCGGGCCGCGGCGGTGGTCTCGCGATACTGTATCGCGAGACTTGGAAGGTCCTTCCCGTAAACCTTCCTCCTCTCACCACTCTGGAATGCCTCGCCTGTCAACTCTCCGGCCCGACCCCCACAATAATTGTCACTGTTTATCGTCCCCCCAAGTTCAGCCCTGAGTTTTTAAATGAACTCTCTGCTCTTGTATCCCATCTGTCCGCCCTTTCCCCAAATGTAATTTTACTTGGTGATTTTAATATTCATATGGACAATATGGCCCTCCCCCTCAGCAAAGACTTCTCCTCATCTTTGGACAGCCTCAGTTTTCATCAATATGCCAATTTTCCCACTCACATTAAAGGTCACACCCTGGATTTAATCTGCTGCTCCGGCCTGACCCCCTCCAACTGTACAGCTGACCCGCTCCCTTTCACGGACCACTTCCTCATCTCCTTTTCTGTTCCCCTCCGTCTCTCCATCATCAAGTCACCACGTATCATTTCTTTTCGTAATATTAAGGACATTGATCTAGCCTCCCTGTCCTCCAGTTTTGCCACCTTGACCCCTAATTTGTCCTCTACTCCCGATGATCTTGTCATTCAGTACAATAACGGTCTGGTTTCTATCCTTAATTCATTTGCTCCCATCAAATCCCGCTCTGTATATTTTACTCGGTCTGCTCCATGGTTCACCCCTGCCCTTCGCTCCTTGAAAGCTACCAACCGGAGGCTTGAAAGACTCTACAAGAAAACCGGTCTCACCATCCATAAAGACTTATATTCTGCTCAGATTTCTCTCTACAAGGACTCCATCTCCCATGCCAAATCTCAGTATTACTCCGGTCTCATCTCGTCCAACTCCAGCAACACTAAAACATTATTTTCCATCATGAACAGCATTTTTCAGCCTCCCGACTCCTTACCCATCCATCTTTACTCTTCAGAAACCTGTAACTCTCTCCTTCAGTTTTTTAATGAGAAGGTCAATAGAATCCATCTCTCTTTACCTCATTCCTCCCCTCCCTCTCCTGATTTATTTGAACCCACCATTCCGTTCTCCTCCTTTGAACTTCCCCATCCCTCAGAAATATTAGATTACATCACCAAATCCAAACCTTCCACCTGTCAACTGGACCCTATTCCAACTGTTTTAGTTAAATCCTGCCTTTCTTCTCTGCTCCCTTTTATAACAGCCATTATTCATTCCTCACTATCCTCTGGTACGGTCCCATCCCTATTCAAATCCGCTTCAGTCAGCCCTATTCTAAAAAAACCTGGTTTAGATCCCAATGATTTCAATAACCTCCGTCCCATTTCCCATCTTCCCTTCATTTCCAAAGTCCTTGAGAAAACTGTTGCATCTCAGCTCCATTCACATCTCACCCGCAATAACCTTTATGAACAGTTTCAGTCTGGCTTCCGTCCCCACCACAGCACAGAAACAGCACTTATTAAGATCACTAACGACCTACTCATTGCTGCTGATTCTGGTTTAATCTCTATTCTTATTCTCCTCGATCTGAGTGCGGCCTTTGACACCATTTCTCATCCCATCCTCCTTAATAGACTCTATTCCTTAGGCATCACTCACACCCCCCTCCGCTGGTTTCAATCTTACATTACTGGCCGCACTCAGTTCATCCAGTTAAAATCCTTTACCTCAGAACCCTCCCCAGTCAAGTCAGGTGTGCCCCAGGGCTCTGTCCTGGGGCCCCTCCTCTTCATAGTATATCTCCTCCCTATCGGCAAAATCTTCCGCAAATTCAATATCCAGTTTCACTGCTTTGCAGATGACACCCAGCTCTACATTTCCAGTAAGCCCAACTCAACTCTCCCACCATCCTCCCTTACACTCTGCCTCTCTGAAATCAAATCATGGTTCACCTCTAATTTCCTCAAACTCAACGGCAATAAAACTGAACTTCTTCTAGTTGGCACTAACTCCACCCTCTCAACATCTGACAGCTTTTCTTTAACTATTGACAGTGCCACAGTCTCCCCCTCACCTCATGTCAAGAGTCTGGGTGTCATTCTCGACAGCTCCCTTTCTTTTCAGGCTCACATTAATAACTTAATTCGGTCAGCATACTTCCATCTACGTTCCATAAACCGTCTTCGTCCCTCACTGACCCCTCACACTGCCGCCATTCTCGTCCACAGCCTCGTCACCTCCCGTCTCGACTATTGCAATTCACTTCTTTATGGTCTCCCCAACAAACTCCTTCATAAACTGCAACTGGTCCAGAATTCAGCAGCCCGTATTATCACCAGAACCCCTTCCTTTCACCACATCACGCCGGTTCTCCAGCAGCTCCACTGGCTCCCAGTTAAATTCAGGCCCATCTTCAAAATTCTCCTCCATACCTTCAAAGCAATCCACAACCTCTCTCCTCCATATATCTCAGACCTTATAAGTATTCACACCCCGTCCCGTTCACTCAGATCTTCTTCTTCCATCCATCTTGCGGTTCCTTCTGCCCGTCTCGCTACCATGGGGAGCAGAGCTTTCAGCCGCTCTGCTCCTCGACTCTGGAACTCACTTCCCCCAGACATCAGGAACATCGACAGTTTTACCCTTTTCCAATCAAAACTCAAAACACACATGTTTAAATCTGCCTACAACCTCTGATTTTATTGAAATGTTTCTCTCTGTTTTTTCTTCTTTGGGTTTTATTATTGTTTTATTGTATTTTATTACGTGTGTTGTGTAAAGTGACCTTGGGTGTCCTGAAAGGCGCTTTGAAATAAAATGTATTATTATTATTATTATTAAATTCTGTCCTTTTTGTCGCGACGCCGTGCCTCCAATCTCTTCAGGTCGGAAAGCTACATTTCCGCTCTGAAACTTGCTGGGTGAGCTACTGTGAGCAGCTTATCCTCAATCCTAAAACTAAGACTAAATTCTCCAAATTCTCGGACACCCTTCGTCTCAGTGTGTTGACACTGTGGGCGAGCTATCGTGGAAGATATTTCCATTACATCGGCGACTGTTCGAAGCCGAATCTAACCGGAATGCTCGTTAGCACCTACCGTAGCTTAACTTGCTAGGTAAACGCTGTAAGTCGAGTTATTACCGTAGAGCGTTACTGCATCCAGATTGCGTACGCTTTAAAGTCCGTTTTAGCCGCGGAGCGAGAGGCCTGCTGGTTAATCGGGCAAATTTAAGTCTGGTCGCTACAGACGAAAAGCTAGACCTAGCCGGAGAGCTAAGCTAGCGTGCCACAGTTAGACAAAACGGGAACGTGTCCCATTAAATTGTCAAACCATTTCTGACACAGTTAGTCTGTGTCCTCCCGAAACCCGCATTGGCGGTGGTTCTTGTAAATCACTACGGTGTGTAGAATCTACATTTTGCTACGTTTGTCCGTCTGATACCAACACGGCAGCGTAGGTTTTATTTATTTATTTTTTTTATTTTGGACCGCTGAACGGGTCGGCTTTCACAGCCTCCGTTGCTCGGATCCATGCCTTTTTCTTCCATCTTGTGAAGTTGTGTACATTCCTTTCTCTATCAACAGCTCCTTGTTTTACCCTGTGTCATAAAGTTAAGTTACGCTACGGACAGTCCTTGATTGTGAGATAAATTAAGGAATTTGCCCGGAGTTTTACGTCGACTCAGAAGGTAAAAACGCGAGTTGCTCTGAACTTAAGGAGGGATGGACGAGACACGACAACATCTTTCTTGCACTGTTACACCTGATGTAAGGTTCTCTGACGTTCTGCTTCCAGAACATGCCAAGACGCAGGAGACTGTTTACAGGCCGGGCCGCGTTGGTCCCGCCGCCCGCCCGAACGGGCCCGCATTAGTCGGGTGAGCTGGTCGGGCACGGTGGGGACTAGTGGCAGCGGTTCGGTGCCAGCTGCTCTGGGTCGGAGGTGGTTCTGGTTTGCTCTTCATGACGTGAATTCAAGCAACATGCTGTTTACAGTCATAACGCTTTTTCTTTAACTTTATTTCTTCCAGGGGGTCAAAAACCCACCATCGATATCAAGGTTTGAAATAAACAACACTTTCTCTGCTACTTTTAAGCTGAATAAATCTCTTGAGCCTATGGTTAACCTCTCTGACGAACAGGTTGTGCTTAACCCTTTGGTTCCTGATGCTTTTTCTCTGTCATCCATGTTAAAGGCTGACCATCTCTCCAGCATGGGTGTGAAATCTTCAGGCTGTGATCCACCGCTTCAGTCAGGGGTCTGCTTTACTCGTCAGTCCGCCTCATGCACAAGCCAGCTTCTTTATCGGGGCGTGATGGAAACGTCAGCCGCCGTGACACACTTGTGGTCTCCGGACGGAGCCACCTTACCATTTGCAGGGTTTGTGCCCGGACATCTTGACCTTTATGTGAATGACCTTGTCACTTTTCAGTTTGTGACCTCTGCTAATACGGTGGCCAATTCTTTTCTCCTTTCACGGGGGTGTGACTCTGTCTCTGGCCTCTGTGTTCTCTTTCCTGTGATTTCTCTTTCAGGTGACCACGACGGCGCAGTAAAACCTGCGGTTTCCAGCAGTCCTGTGGTCAGTGGCGATATTGAAGGAGGCTCTGTGGTTGCTGCGATCACCTCTCTCACGGGCACGGGATGGCCACCCGGCCCGCGAGCAGTAGGTGCGTGCAGTGATGCTCTGCTCGGGGCCCCGCCTGACAAAGGGGGGGTGCTGAGTGGCACTAAGTTTTCCGTTGAGGACTTCAACCTGTTCGGGGGAACGACTCCTCCGAGCGGGCGGGTCATTGCAGGAATCGACACTGACCTTCCACCAATTCAGCTGACAACTTTGACCTCCGACCCGGTGATAGGTGGTACACCTTCTACGGGGCGGAGTTCTAGTCAGTCTGTAACTACTCTGGTTAAACCGGGTTTTTCTGATTCTGTGTTGGAACCTCCATCATTTTTGGGAATAAAGTATTCTTGGCTTCAGTTTTCAGGGCAGAACATGTTCCTTTCGATAGTGTCATGTCTGTATCTGATTCTAAACATGGCTAGGTTTGCTTTGACACCCATGACACAACCATCCTTGGATCACTCCTTTTCAGAACCTCAAAGTCAAACACCTCCAGGTCTTTGGACATCTGAGCGCCTACTCTTTCAGCACGATCCAGGTGACAATGTGCATCTTCTTGGTAATAGGGCTTTTAAGAGCTTGAGAACAGTTTGTTATGCTTCTCCTGTCTCACAGACACGGCATAAGTTTGAGAAACAAAAGGGGGGTGGGGAGCCTCCTCCTGCTTTGCGAGCATCATTTTCGCATTCCCAGTTCACTACTATTTCTGATCACAACAAAGTCGCCTCCGTAAAGCTGCAACCCAACTTTGAGCAGGTAAAATCAGGTTCTGATCTAACAATTAAACCATCAGCTTCACTCGAGTTCTGGACGGAACCCTCAGGTAAATTCAAACAAGTTTCCCTGTGGGTTCGTAACACAAGATACAAGCAGTTTGATAACCAAATCGCTTATGAGCCTGCTCCCACAGATACGTCCAAACTCGTGTCTCTGTGGGTCCGCAATACCAGATTCAAAACTATTCTGACCGACTCTATTCTGACCGGATTCTTTTCCACTAACTGGTGGACCGTTACAAATTCTCTCGTTTGTGGGATGAATTTTTTACAAATGTGATATCCTTTGAGTTTTTTTTTTCAGGTTACCTGCCTCCAGCCAGGGTCCTGCTACTTACTCACATTTTTAGGGATTTCTAACCTGCTGATTTACATTTTAGAATTGATTTACATCTCTATCTTTTTATTGGTGCTTTGTGTAGCATGATTATATTTGATTACAAATTTAATTTTATTGTGTTACTATTTCCCTTATAGGGCCACAAGCCAATTAGCCCTTCATTTTCATGATTATTTCTTTTATATATATGCCTTTAATTAATGCAGCCTGCTGAGTCTCACATATCAGTTAGGATTTACTTTCTTTTATTTGTGTTTTCTCTGCATCACGTTTTACATGACATGTAGAACAGGGTGCAGGACATTTATTCTTTAGATAATTCACAAAAGGCATCCACATTTTCCCAGAGGCATCCATTGATAGGTATTGATTGATTTCTTTGATTTGCATCAAATGCTTTCTATCGTGTGGGCTGTCTCACTTTGTCTCCTTCTCCGAGCTCGTATGGACTACATCCCATCAGAGGGGTCGTCTTCACCATCCTTCAACTGGTTTCCTGTCGCATGGGGCTTCGGTCGTTGTTCGAGATGGGTCGAGGTCTGCGCTGGACTTCACTTGGATTATGCCTGAGGAATACATCACCTGCCCAGCTCCGTGTGAAACACGAGCTGCTTATCCTTTGAATACCTTTGCGTTATTGCTGATGAAATTAACTGCTATTGGCATAGCTCTGCTTTCAAGATTCCCTAAGTGGATTACTTTACAATGATTGCAACAGTTTTGGCCTTAATCATCTGATCAGGATATACTCCCTTCTACACGAGACCTGTGGAGACGCTTCATCATTCCTGCCTTCATCTGGGATGTCTACCTTCACGAGTACATCACGTTATTGAGGTTGTGACGTCAGGTGGCCTCTGCTTGACCACCATGTCGTCACAAAAGGGGGGAATGTAACGTGAGGAAATATGGGTTTTCTGTCACAAAGGTGGTGTTGGACTCAGCTGGGTCAAAGCTGGGTCGCTGAGAACTTTCACCCACAGATTAAGACCTGAACGCCAGCGAGTCTGGGAGGAAACCATAACATCGGCCACCTGCAGCTTCGTGCCAGAAGATGTTGTTCCCACAGAAGATGTTGTTCCCATAAATGTAGTCATAACATAACAAAGTTAAACTTACTTTCTTGATTTTAATGTTAAATAATCATTTTACCATTTTACTCATTATAAATGTATTTTAATCAAATGAATGCTTATTATGTTGTGGGTAATTATAATGGATTAATGAATCCGTACTTAATTAGATCATGTTTGAGGATGTTTGTTAACCTTCACACGCACTCAAGCACACACACACTCACACACACCCACACACAGATTCTCACAGTAAAACCCAAACACATTTGCTGACGTACAAGTTTTGCTTTGAGAAGAGAAAGGCTTTTGGTAAGTTTCAGTCTTATGATTTCTGTTCGTGCTTGACAACGAAAGAGAGAGGACGTGTGAACAACCGCTAACGGGGGAACGGAGCCCATTGGCTCAATCCCCCCCCCCCTCTCTCACGCTGTTCCTGCCAAGCCAGGCAGAATAGCTGAATCGCAACTTCTAACGCAGACTCATTACCGAGTCTTTTGATTTCTGAGTGAACTTAACTTAAGAAAGCGCATCGACAAACGCTTTACCATCAACATGTACCGAGGGCAACTCTGGACCGGTTCCGTTCGACACCTACGTCTCTCCTGTCAGCCGTTGGTGTCATCTGGATGAACCACCACCATCCTCCACGGCCCGGATCCGAAAGAGGGTCCACAAGAGTTCGGTGAGACAGAGCACGGTGTTTAGCGTTTGATGCAGTTCTCTGATAAGACCTAAGTTTTTCCAAACCATTACTTCACTCAGACACCTGTTCTTCCTGAAGCAAAATCAGACTCACACACGCATTCATATCACAACATTCTCAATCTTCATCAATTCACCACAAGGTCTATTTGATCATATCAACTGTTAAAGATTGTCCCACAAGTTGCCAATGTTGATTGTTATTTCCTGTTTGTCAATTTCAAAATCATTAGTTTAATTTGAAGAATTAAAACTTTTAATTGTCAAACTGGTTTCCTCATTGAACTGAAACACAGACACACAGATATTATCGTCAGTTTATCGATGAAAACAACCTTTGAGTCTTCTTAACAATATAAAATTTGGTTATTGATTTATTAAAATTAATATTCCGAATTAATACGTAGCATGGTTCCTCTTTCATAAAAGAGCCTAAAACCACAACGCTACAATATAACTGAGTAAAGACAGTTTCTCTTTACAATATGGCTGAGCCAAGCCAGATTTTCTTACAATATGGCGAGCGTATTCAGACTTCTATATCTGCGATATATCTGATTACAAACATCTAAAAGCTCTGTGTTTCACTTTGATGTCTTATTTTGAAAAAAAAAACGGAGATTATTCCGCTGAAGTCACTCTTCCGGGAGACGTCCTGGTGGAAACTTGACGGTGGACGATCTCCGATCTCAAATTGTCCGCAAATTACAGACAGCACTTTGATTTATCCCATCTTCGCCTTCGGAGCGAACGTGTGAGTTGTGATTTTGACTAAATTCTGTCCTTTTTGTCGCGACGCCGTGCCTCCAATCTCTTCAGGTCGGAAAGCTACATTTCCGCTCTGAAACTTGCTGGGTGAGCTACTGTGAGCAGCTTATCCTCAATCCTAAAACTAAGACTAAATTCTCCAAATTCTCGGACACCCTTCGTCTCAGTGTGTTGACACTGTGGGCGAGCTATCGTGGAAGATATTTCCATTACATCGGCGACTGTTCGAAGCCGAATCTAACCGGAATGCTCGTTGGCACCTACCGTAGCTTAACTTGCTAGGTAAACGCTGTAAGTCGAGTTATTACCGTAGAGCGTTACTGCATCCAGATTGCGTACGCTTTAAAGTCCGTTTTAGCCGCGGAGCGAGAGGCCTGCTGGTTAATCGGGCAAATTTAAGTCTGGTCGCTACAGACGAAAAGCTAGACCTAGCCGGAGAGCTAAGCTAGCGTGCCACAGTTAGACAAAACGGGAACGTGTCCCATTAAATTGTCAAACCATTTCTGACACAGTTAGTCTGTGTCCTCCCGAAACCCGCATTGGCGGTGGTTCTTGTAAATCACTACGGTGTGTAGAATCTACATTTTGCTACGTTTGTCCGTCTGATACCAACACGGCAGCGTAGGTTTTATTTATTTATTTTTTTTATTTTGGACCGCTGAACGGGTCGGCTTTCACAGCCTCCGTTGCTCGGATCCATGCCTTTTTCTTCCATCTTGTGAAGTTGTGTACATTCCTTTCTCTATCAACAGCTCCTTGTTTTACCCTGTGTCATAAAGTTAAGTTACGCTACGGACAGTCCTTGATTGTGAGATAAATTAAGGAATTTGCCCGGAGTTTTACGTCGACTCAGAAGGTAAAAACGCGAGTTGCTCTGAACTTAAGGAGGGATGGACGAGACACGACAACATCTTTCTTGCACTGTTACACCTGATGTAAGGTTCTCTGACGTTCTGCTTCCAGAACATGCCAAGACGCAGGAGACTGTTTACAGGCCGGGCCGCGTTGGTCCCGCCGCCCGCCCGAACGGGCCCGCATTAGTCGGGTGAGCTGGTCGGGCACGGTGGGGACTAGTGGCAGCGGTTCGGTGCCAGCTGCTCTGGGTCGGAGGTGGTTCTGGTTTGCTCTTCATGACGTGAATTCAAGCAACATGCTGTTTACAGTCATAACGCTTTTTCTTTAACTTTATTTCTTCCAGGGGGTCAAAAACCCACCATCGATATCAAGGTTTGAAATAAACAACACTTTCTCTGCTACTTTTAAGCTGAATAAATCTCTTGAGCCTATGGTTAACCTCTCTGACGAACAGGTTGTGCTTAACCCTTTGGTTCCTGATGCTTTTTCTCTGTCATCCATGTTAAAGGCTGACCATCTCTCCAGCATGGGTGTGAAATCTTCAGGCTGTGATCCACCGCTTCAGTCAGGGGTCTGCTTTACTCGTCAGTCCGCCTCATGCACAAGCCAGCTTCTTTATCGGGGCGTGATGGAAACGTCAGCCGCCGTGACACACTTGTGGTCTCTGGACGGAGCCACCTTACCATTTGCAGGGTTTGTGCCCGGACATCTTGACCTTTATGTGAATGACCTTGTCACTTTTCAGTTTGTGACCTCTGCTAATACGGTGGCCAATTCTTTTCTCCTTTCACGGGGGTGTGACTCTGTCTCTGGCCTCTGTGTTCTCTTTCCTGTGATTTCTCTTTCAGGTGACCACGACGGCGCAGTAAAACCTGAGGTTTCCAGCAGTCCTGTGGTCAGTGGCGATATTGAAGGAGGCTCTGTGGTTGCTGCGATCACCTCTCTCACGGGCACGGGATGGCCACCCGGCCCGCGAGCAGTAGGTGCGTGCAGTGATGCTCTGCTCGGGGCCCCGCCTGACAAAGGGGGGGTGCTGAGTGGCACTAAGTTTTCCGTTGAGGACTTCAACCTGTTCGGGGGAACGACTCCTCCGAGCGGGCGGGTCATTGCAGGAATCGACACTGACCTTCCACCAATTCAGCTGACAACTTTGACCTCCGACCCGGTGATAGGTGGTACACCTTCTACGGGGCGGAGTTCTAGTCAGTCTGTAACTACTCTGGTTAAACCGGGTTTTTCTGATTCTGTGTTGGAACCTCCATCATTTTTGGGAATAAAGTATTCTTGGCTTCAGTTTTCAGGGCAGAACATGTTCCTTTCGATAGTGTCATGTCTGTATCTGATTCTAAACATGGCTAGGTTTGCTTTGACACCCATGACACAACCATCCTTGGATCACTCCTTTTCAGAACCTCAAAGTCAAACACCTCCAGGTCTTTGGACATCTGAGCGCCTACTCTTTCAGCACGATCCAGGTGACAATGTGCATCTTCTTGGTAATAGGGCTTTTAAGAGCTTGAGAACAGTTTGTTATGCTTCTCCTGTCTCACAGACACGGCATAAGTTTGAGAAACAAAAGGGGGGTGGGGAGCCTCCTCCTGCTTTGCGAGCATCATTTTCGCATTCCCAGTTCACTACTATTTCTGATCACAACAAAGTCGCCTCCGTAAAGCTGCAACCCAACTTTGAGCAGGTAAAATCAGGTTCTGATCTAACAATTAAACCATCAGCTTCACTCGAGTTCTGGACGGAACCCTCAGGTAAATTCAAACAAGTTTCCCTGTGGGTTCGTAACACAAGATACAAGCAGTTTGATAACCAAATCGCTTATGAGCCTGCTCCCACAGATACGTCCAAACTCGTGTCTCTGTGGGTCCGCAATACCAGATTCAAAACTATTCTGACCGACTCTATTCTGACCGGATTCTTTTCCACTAACTGGTGGACCGTTACAAATTCTCTCGTTTGTGGGATGAATTTTTTACAAATGTGATATCCTTTGAGTTTTTTTTTTCAGGTTACCTGCCTCCAGCCAGGGTCCTGCTACTTACTCACATTTTTAGGGATTTCTAACCTGCTGATTTACATTTTAGAATTGATTTACATCTCTATCTTTTTATTGGTGCTTTGTGTAGCATGATTATATTTGATTACAAATTTAATTTTATTGTGTTACTATTTCCCTTATAGGGCCACAAGCCAATTAGCCCTTCATTTTCATGATTATTTCTTTTATATATATGCCTTTAATTAATGCAGCCTGCTGAGTCTCACATATCAGTTAGGATTTACTTTCTTTTATTTGTGTTTTCTCTGCATCACGTTTTACATGACATGTAGAACAGGGTGCAGGACATTTATTCTTTAGATAATTCACAAAAGGCATCCACATTTTCCCAGAGGCATCCATTGATAGGTATTGATTGATTTCTTTGATTTGCATCAAATGCTTTCTATCGTGTGGGCTGTCTCACTTTGTCTCCTTCTCCGAGCTCGTATGGACTACATCCCATCAGAGGGGTCGTCTTCACCATCCTTCAACTGGTTTCCTGTCGCATGGGGCTTCGGTCGTTGTTCGAGATGGGTCGAGGTCTGCGCTGGACTTCACTTGGATTATGCCTGAGGAATACATCACCTGCCCAGCTCCGTGTGAAACACGAGCTGCTTATCCTTTGAATACCTTTGCGTTATTGCTGATGAAATTAACTGCTATTGGCATAGCTCTGCTTTCAAGATTCCCTAAGTGGATTACTTTACAATGATTGCAACAGTTTTGGCCTTAATCATCTGATCAGGATATACTCCCTTCTACACGAGACCTGTGGAGACGCTTCATCATTCCTGCCTTCATCTGGGATGTCTACCTTCACGAGTACATCACGTTATTGAGGTTGTGACGTCAGGTGGCCTCTGCTTGACCACCATGTCGTCACAAAAGGGGGGAATGTAACGTGAGGAAATATGGGTTTTCTGTCACAAAGGTGGTGTTGGACTCAGCTGGGTCAAAGCTGGGTCGCTGAGAACTTTCACCCACAGATTAAGACCTGAACGCCAGCGAGTCTGGGAGGAAACCATAACATCGGCCACCTGCAGCTTCGTGCCAGAAGATGTTGTTCCCACAGAAGATGTTGTTCCCATAAATGTAGTCATAACATAACAAAGTTAAACTTACTTTCTTGATTTTAATGTTAAATAATCATTTTACCATTTTACTCATTATAAATGTATTTTAATCAAATGAATGCTTATTATGTTGTGGGTAATTATAATGGATTAATGAATCCATACTTAATTAGATCATGTTTGAGGATGTTTGTTAACCTTCACACACACTCAAGCACACACACACACACTCACACCCACCCACACACAGATTCTCACAGTAAAACCCAAACACATTTGCTGATGTACAAGTTTTGCTTTGAGAAGAGAAAGGCTTTTGGTAAGTTTCAGTCTTATGATTTCAGTTCGTGCTTGACAACGAAAGAGAGAGGACGTGTGAACAACCGCTAACGGGGGAACGGAGCCCATTGGCTCAATCCCCCCCCCCCCCCCCCCCCCGCCCTCTCTCACGCTGTTCCTGCCAAGCCAGGCAGAATAGCTGAATCGCAACTTCTAACGCAGACTCATTACTGAGTCTTTTGATTTCTGAGTGAACTTAACTTAAGAAAGCGCATCGACAAACGCTTTACCATCAACGTGTACCGAGGGCAACTCTGGACCGGTTCCGTTCGACACCTACGTCTCTCCTGTCAGCCGTTGGTGTCATCTGGATGAACCACCACCATCCTCCACGGCCCGGATCCGAAAGAGGGTCCACAAGAGTTCGGTGAGACAGAGCAAGGTGTTTAGCGTTTGATGCAGTTCTCTGATAAGACCTAAGTTTTTCCAAACCATCACTTCACTCAGACACCTGTTCTTCCTGAAGCAAAATCAGACTCACACACGCATTCATATCACAACATTCTCAATCTTCATCAATTCACCACAAGGTCTATTTGATCATATCAACTGTTAAAGATTGTCCCACAAGTTGCCAATGTTGATTGTTATTTCCTGTTTGTCAATTTCAAAATCATTAGTTTAATTTGAAGAATTAAAACTTTTAATTGTCAAACTGGTTTCCTCATTGAACTGAAACACAGACACACATATATTATCGTCAGTTTATCGATGAAAACAACCTTTGAGTCTTCTTAACAATATAAAATTTGGTTATTGATTTATTAAAATTAATATTCTGAATTAAAACGTAGCATGGTTCCTCTTTCATAAAAGAGCCTAAAACCACAACGCTACAATATAACTGAGTAAATACAGTTTCTCTTTACAATATGGCTGAGCCAAGCCAGATTTTCTTACATCCAGTTACACATTTGTGGGCTTATAACTTGGCTTCTGAATGTCCTAGAGAGGTCAGGTTTGTTTTAGAGTACTCCAATTAACAGCCCCTACAACCCCAAAAAGGAATAGAGTCATTAGCACTTATGGTTTGTAAATGGCACCCAGAATTATGTTGCATGAAGCACAATTTCACATCATTCTGGGTCCATTTGTGTGAAAATAAGGTCCAATCAGGCTGAAACGTTACAAGAAGGTAGAATCTATTGAGTTGTAAGTGATCTGAACGTTTCATGATGATCGCACATTCCTATAGGGGGTCAAACCATGTCCCAAAGGTCACCGGGCCTGGTGTCACTTTAAAGAAGTAGTCCAGTTACACCTTTGTGGGCTTATAGCGTTTCTTCTGAATGTCCTAGAGAGGTAAGGTTTGTTTTAGAGTACTCCAGTTAACAGCCCCTACAACCCCAAAAAGGAATGAAGTCATTAGCGCTTATGGGTTTTAAATGGCACCCAGAATTATGTTGCACAAAGCACAATTTCACATAATTCTGGGCCCATTTATGTGAAAACAAAGTCCAATCAGGCTGAAACGTCACAGAAAAGTAGAATCTAGTGAGTTGTAAATGATTCCTGTGTTTCATGATGATAGCACATTCCTAAGGGCGTCAAATCAGGTCATAAAGGTCACCGGATCACTTGTTCCTTACAGGCAGGGTTCCAAACACACCTTTCGGGGCTTATAACTTGGCTTCTGAATGCCTCAGAGAGGTCAGGTTTGTTTTAGGGTACTCCAATCAACAGCCCCTATTACCCCAAAAAGGAATGGAGTCATTAGCACTTATGGGTTGTAAATGGCACCCAGAATTATGTTGCACGAAGCACAATTTCACATCAGTCTGGGTCCATTTGTGTGAAAACAAGGTCCAATCATGCTGAAACGTTACAGGATGGTAGAATCTATTGAGTTGTAAGTGATCTGAACGTTTCATGATGATCACACATTCCTATACGGGGTCAAACTATGTCCCAAAGGTCACCTGGGCCTGGTGTCACTTTAAAGAAGTAGTCCAGTTACACCTTTGTGGGCTTATAACGTTTCTTCTGAATGTCCTAGAGAGGTCAGGTTTGCTTTAGAGTACTCCAATTAACAGCTCCTACAACCCCAAAAAGGAATGGAGTCATTAGCACTTATGGTTTGTAAATGGCACCCAGAATTATGTTGCACAAAGCACAATTTCACATCATTCCTGGTCCATTTCACAGAAAAAAAGCTTCAATCAGGCTGAAACGTCACAGAAAAGTAGAATCTATTGAGGTGTAAATGATTCCTGTGTTTCATGATGATAGAACATTCCTAAGGGCGTCAACTCAGGTCATAAACGTCACCGGATCACTTGTTCCTTAAAGGCAGGGTTCCAAACACACCTTTGGGGGCTTATAATTTGGCTTCTGAATGTCTCAGAGAGGTCAGGTTTGTTTTATGGTACTCCAATCAACAGCCCCTATTACCCCAAAAAGGAATGGAGTCATTAGCACTTATGGTTTTTAAATGGCACCCAGAATTATGTTGCACGAAGCACAATTTCACATCATTCTGGGTCCATTTGTGTGAAAACAAGGTCCAATCAGGCTGAAACGTTACAGGATGGTAGAATCTATTGAGTGTTAAGTTATCTGAACGTTTCATGATGATAGCACATTCCTAAGGGGGTCAAACCATGTCCCAAAGGTCACCGGATCTGGTGTCACTTTAAAGAAGTAGTCCAGTTACACATTTATGGGCTAATAACTTGGCTTCTGAATATCCTAGAGAGGTCAGGTTTGTTTTAGAGTACTCCATTTAACAGCCCCCATTACCCCAAAAAGGAATTGAGTCATTAGCACTTATGGTTTTTAAATGGCACCCAGAATTATGCTGCACTAAGCACAATTTCACGTCATTTAAGGGTCCATTTCACAGAAAAAAGCTTCAATCAGACTGAAACGTCACAGAAAAGTAGAATCTATTGAGGTGTAAACGATTCCTGTGTTTCATGATGATAGCACATTCCTAAGGGTTTCAAATCAGGTCATAAATGTCACCGGATCACTTGTTCCTTAAAGGAAGGGTTCCAAACACATCTTTGAGGGCATATAACTTAGCTTCTGAATGTCTCAGCGAGGTCAGGTTTGTCTTAGTGTACTCCAATCAACAGCCCATACTACCCCAAAAAGGAATGAAGTCATTAGCACTTATGGTTTTTAAATGGCACCCAGAATTATTTTGCACGAAGCACAATTTCACATCTTTCTGTGTTCATTTGTGTGAAAACAAGGTCCAATTAGGCTGAAACGTTACAGGAAGGTAGAATCTATTGAGTTGTAAGTGATTTGAACGTTTCATGATGATAGCACTTTCCTAAGGGGGTCAACCCATGTCCCAAAGATCACCGGATCTAGTGTCAATTTAAAGAAGTAGTCCAGTTACACATTTGTGGGCTTATAACTTGGCTTCTGAATGTCCTAGAGAGTTCAGGTTTGATTTATAGTACTCCAATTAACAGCCCCTACAACCCCAAAAAGGAATGGAGTCATTAGCACTTATGGTTTTTAAATGGCACCCAGAATTATTTTGCACGAATCACAATTTCACATCATTCTGGGTCCATTTGTGTGAAAACAAGGTCCAATCAGGCTGAAACGTCACAGAAAAGTAGAATCTATTGAGTTGTAAATGATCCCTGTGTTTCATGATGATAGCACATTCTTAGGGGCGTCAAATCAGGTCATAAAGGTCACCGGATCACTTGTTCCTTAAAGTTGGGGTTCCAAACACACCTTTGTGGGCTTATAACTTGACTTGTGAATGTCTCAGAGAGGTCAGGTTTGTTTTAGAGTACTCCAATCAACAGCCCCTATTACCCCAAAAAGGAATGGAGTCATTATCACTTGGTTTTTAAATGGCTCCCAGAATTATGTTGCACGAAGCACAATTTCACATCATTCTGGGTCCATTTGTGTGAAAGCATGGTCCAATCAGGCTGAAACGTTACAAGAAGGTAGAATCTATTGAGTTGTAAATTATCTGAACGTTTCATGATGATCGCACATTCCTATAGGGGGTCAAACCATGTCCCAAAGGTCACCGGGCCTGGTGTCACCTTAAAGTAGTCCATTTACACCTTTGTGGGCTTATAACATTTCTTCTGAATGTCCTAGAGAGGTCAGGTTTATTTTAGAGTACTCCACTTAACAGCCCCTACAACCACAAAAAGGAATGGAGTCATTGGCACTTATGGTTTTTAAATGGCACCCAGAATTATGTTGCACGAAGCACAATTTCACATCATTCTGGGTCCATTTGTGTGAAAACAAGGTCCAATCAGGCTGAAACGTTACAAGAAGGTAGAATATATTGAGTTGTAAGTGATCTGAACGTTTCAAGATGATCGCACATTCCTATAGGGGGTCAAACCATGTCCCAAAGGTCACCGGGCCTGGTGTCACTTTAAAGAAGTAGTCCAGTTACACCTTTGTGGGCTTATAACTTGGCTTCTGAATGTCCTAGAGAGATCAGGTTTGTAAAAGTGTACTCCAATCAACAGCCCCTCCAACCACAAAAAGGAATGGAGTCATTAGCACTTATGGTTTGTAAATGGCACCCAGAATTATGTTGCACGAAGCACAATTTCACATCATTCTGGGTTCATTTGTGTGAAAACAAGGTCCAATCAGGCTGAAACGTTACAGGAAGGTAGAATCTATTGAGTTGTAAGTGATCTGAACGTTTCATGATGATAGCACTTTCCTAAGGGGGTCAAACCATGTCCCAAAGGTCACCGGATCTGGTGTCAATTTAAAGAAGTAGTCCAGTTACACATTTGTGGGCTTATAACTTGGCTTCTGAATGTCCTAGAGAGATCAGGTTTGTTTTAGTGTACTCCAATCAACAGCCCCTACAACCACAAAAAGGAATGGAGTCATTAGCACTTATGGTTTTTAAATGGCACCCAGAATTATGTTGCACGAAGCACAATTTCACATCATTCTGGGTTCATTTGTGTGAAAACAACGTCCAATCAGGCTGAAACGTTACAGGAAGGTAGAATCTATTGAGTTGTAAGTGATCTGAACGTTTCATGATGATAGCACTTTCCTAAGGGGTCAAACCATGTCCCAAAGGTCACCGGATCTGGTGTCAATTTAAAGAAGTAGTCCAGTTACACCTTTGTGGGCTTATAACTTGGCTTCTGAATGTCCTAGAGAGGTCAGGTTTGTTTTAGTGTACTCCCATCAACAGCCCCTACAACCACAAAAAGGAATGGAGTCATTAGCACTTATGGTTTGTAAATGGCACCCAGAATTATGTTGCACGAAGCACAATTTCACATCATGCTGGGTCCATTTGTGTGAAAACAAGGTCCAATCAGGCTGAAACGTTACAAGAAGGTAAAATCTATTGAGTTGTAAGTGATCTGAACGTTTCATGATGATCACACATTCCTATAGGGGGTCAAACCATGTCCCAAAAGTCACCGGGCCTGGTGTCACTTTAAAGAAGTAGTCCAGTTACACCTTTGTGGGCTTATAACTTGGCTTCTGAATATCCTAGAGAGGTCAGGTTTGTTTTAGAGTACTCCAATTAACAGCCCCCATTACCCCAAAAAGGAATTGAGTCATTAGCACTTATGGTTTTTAAATGGCACCCAGAATTATGCTGCACTATGCACAATTTCACATCATTTAAGGGTCCATTTCACAGAAAAAAGCTTCAATCAGACTGAAACGTCACAGAAAAGTAGAATCTATTGAGGTGTAAACGATTCCTGTGTTTCATGATGATAGCACATTCCTAAGGGTTTCAAATCAGGTCATAAATGTCACCGGATCACTTGTTCCTTAAAGGAAGGGTTCCAAACACATCTTTGGGGGCATGTAACTTAGCTTCTGAATGTCTCAGCGAGGTCAGGTTTGTCTTAGTGTACTCCAATCAACAGCCCATACTACCCCAAAAAGGAATGAAGTCATTAGCACTTATGGTTTTTAAATGGCACCCAGAATTATGTTGCACGAAGCACAATTTCACATCTTTCTGTGTTCATTTGTGTGAAAACAAGTTCCAATTAGGCTGAAACGTTACAGGAAGGTAGAATCTATTGAGTTGTAAGTGATCTGAACGTTTCATGATGATAGCACTTTCCTAAGGGGGTCAACCCATGTCCCAAAGATCACCGGATCTAGTGTCAATTTAAAGAAGTAGTCCAGTTACACATTTGTGGGCTTATAACTTGGCTTCTGAATGTCCTAGAGAGTTCAGGTTTGATTTATAGTACTCCAATTAACAGCCCCTACAACCCCAAAAAGGAATGGAGTCATTAGCACTTATGGTTTTTAAATGGCACCCAGAATTATTTTGCACGAAGCACAATTTCACATCATTCTGGGTCCATTTGTGTGAAAACAAGGTCCAATCAGGCTGAAACGTCACAGAAAAGTAGAATCTATTGAGTTGTAAATGATCCCTGTGTTTCATGATGATAGCACATTCTTAGGGGCGTCAAATCAGGTCATAAAGGTCACCGGATCACTTGTTCCTTAAAGTTGGGGTTCCAAACACACCTTTGTGGGCTTATAACTTGACTTGTGAATGTCTCAGAGAGGTCAGGTTTGTTTTAGAGTACTCCAATCAACAGCCCCTATTACCCCAAAAATGAATGGAGTCATTATCACTTGATTTTTAAATGGCTCCCAGAATTATGTTGCACGAAGCACAATTTCACATCATTCTGGGTCCATTTGTGTGAAAGCAAGGTCCAATCAGGCTGAAACGTTACAAGAAGGTAGAATATATTGAGTTGTAAATTATCTGAACGTTTCATGATGATCGCACATTCCTATAGGGGGTCAAACCATGTCCCAAAGGTCACCGGGCCTGGTGTCACCTTAAAGTAGTCCATTTACACCTTTGTGGGCTTATAACATTTCTTCTGAATGTCCTAGAGAGGTCAGGTTTATTTTAGAGTACTCCACTTAACAGCCCCTACAACCACAAAAAGGAATGGAGTCATTGGCACTTATGGTTTTTAAATGGCACCCAGAATTATGTTGCACGAAGCACAATTTCACATCATTCTGGGTCCATTTGTGTGAAAACAAGGTCCAATCAGGCTGAAACGTTACAAGAAGGTAGAATCTATTGAGTTGTAAGTGATCTGAACGTTTCAAGATGATCGCACATTCCTATAGGGGGTCAAACCATGTCCCAAAGGTCACCGGGCCTGGTGCCACTTTAAAGAAGTAGTCCAGTTACACCTTTGTGGGCTTATAACTTGGCTTCTGAATGTCCTAGAGAGATCAGGTTTGTAAAAGTGTACTCCAATCAACAGCCCCTACAACCACAAAAAGGAATGGAGTCATTAGCACTTATGGTTTGTAAATGGCACCCAGAATTATGTTGCACGAAGCACAATTTCACATCATTCTGGGTTCATTTGTGTGAAAACAAGGTCCAATCAGGCTGAAACGTTACAGGAAGGTAGAATCTATTGAGTTGTAAGTTATCTGAACATTTCATGATGATAGCACTTTCCTAAGTGGGTCAAACCATGTCCCAAAGGTCACCGGATCTGGTGTCAATTTAAAGAAGTAGTCCAGTTACACATTTGTGGGCTTATAACTTGGCTTCTGAATGTCCTAGAGAGATCAGGTTTGTTTTAGTGTACTCCAATAAACAGCCCCTACAACCACAAAAAGGAATGGAGTCATTAGCACTTATGGTTTTTAAATGGCACCCAGAATTATGTTGCACGAAGCACAATTTCACATAATTCTGGGTTCATTTGTGTGAAAACAACGTCCAATCAGGCTGAAACGTTACAGGAAGGTAGAATCTATTGAGTTGTAAGTGATCTGAACGTTTCATGATGATAGCACTTTCCTAAGGGGTCAAACCATGTCCCAAAGGTCACCGGATCTGGTGTCAATTTAAAGAAGTAGTCCAGTTACACCTTTGTGGGCTTATAACTTGGCTTCTGAATGTCCTAGAGAGGTCAGGTTTGTTTTAGTGTACTCCAATCAACAGCCCCTACCACCACAAAAAGGAATGGAGTCATTAGCACTTATGGTTTGTAAATGGCACCCAGATTTATGTTGCACGAAGCACAATTTCACATCATTCTGGGTCCATTTGTGTGAAAACAAGGTCCAATCAGGCTGAAACGTTACAAGAAGGTAAAATCTATTGAGTTGTAAGTGATCTGAACGTTTCATGATGATCACACATTCCTATAGGGGGTCAAACCATGTCCCAAAAGTCACCGGGCCTGGTGTCACTTTAAAGAGGTAGTCCAGTTACACCTTTGTGGGCTTATAACTTGGCTTCTGAATATCCTAAAGAGGTCAGGTTTGTTTTAGAGTACTCCAATTAACAACCCCTACAACCATAAAAAGGAATGGAGTCATTAGCACTTATGGTTTTTAAATGGCACCCAGAATTATGTTGCACGAAGCACAATTTCACATCATTCTGGGTTCATTTGTGTGAAAACAAGGTCCAATCAGGCTGAAACGTTAGAGGAAGGTAGAATCTATTGAGTTGTAAGTGATCTGAACGTTTCATGATGATCGCACATTCCTATAGGGGGTCAAACCATGTCCCAAAGGTCACCGGGCCTGGTGTCACTTTAAAGAAGTAGTCCAGTTACACCTTTGTGGGCTTATAACTTTACTTCTGAATGCCCTAGAGAGGTCAGGTTTCTTTTAGTGTACTCCAATTAACAGCCCCTACAACCACAAAAAGGAATGGAGTCATTAGCACTTATGGTTTGTAAATGGCACCCAGAATTATGTTGCACAAAGCACAATTTCACATCAATCTGGGTCCATTTGTGTGAAAACAAGGTCCAATCAGGCTGAAACTTTACAAGAAGGTAGAATCTATTGAGTTGTAAGTGATCTGAACGTTTCATGATGATCGCACATTCCTATAGGGGGTCAAACCATGTCCCAAAGGTCACCGGGCCTGGTGTCACTTTAAAGAAGTAGTCCAGTTACACCTTTGTGGGCTTATAACTTGGCTTCTGAATGTCCTAGAGAGGTCAGGTTTGTTTTAGTGTACTCCAATCAACAGCCCCTACAACCACAAAAAGGAATGGAGTCATTAGAACGTATGGTTTGTAAATGGCACCCAGAATTATGTTGCACGAAGCACAATTTCACATCATTCTGGGTCCATTTGTGTGAAAACAAGGTCCAATCAGGCTGAAACGTTACAAGAAGGTAAAATCTATTGAGTTGTAAGTGATCTGAACGTTTCATGATGATCACACATTCCTATAGGGGGTCAAACCATGTCCCAAAAGTCACCGGCCTGGTGTCACTTTAAAGAAGTAGTCCAGTTACACCTTTGTGGGCTTATAACTTGGCTTCTGAATATCCTAGAGAGGTCAGGTTTGTTTTAGAGTACTCCAATTAACAACCCCTACAACCATAAAAAGGAATGGAGTCATTAGCACTTATGGTTTTTAAATGGCACCCAGAATTATGTTGCACGAAGCACAATTTCACATCATTCTGGGTCCATTTGTGTGAAAACAAGGTCCAATCAGGCTGAAACGTTACAAGAAGGTAGAATCTATTGAGTTGTAAGTGATCTGAACGTTTCATGATGATCGCACATTCCTATAGGGGGTCAAACCATGTCCCAAAATTTCACCGGATCTGGTGTCAATTTAAAGAAGTAGTCCAGTTACACATTTGTGGGCTTATAACTTGGCTTCTGAATGTCCTAGAGAGGTCAGGTTTGTTTTAGTGTACTCCAATCAACAGCCCCTACAACCACAAAAAGGAATGGAGTCATTAGCACTCATGGTTTGTAAATGGCACCCAGAATTATGTTGCACGAAGCACAATTTCATATCATTCTGGGTCCATTTGTGTGAAAACAAGGTCCAATCAGGCTGAAACGTTACAAGAAGGTAAAATCTATTGAGTTGTAAGTGATCTGAACGTTTCATGATGATCACACATTCCTATAGGGGGTCAAACCATGTCCCAAAAGTCACCGGGCCTGGTGTCAATTTAAAGAAGTAGTCCAGTTACACATTTGTGGGCTTATAACTTGGCTTCTGAATGTCCTAGAGAGATCAGGTTTGTTTTAGTATTCTCCAATGAACAGCCCCTACAACCACAAAAAGGAATGGAGTCATTAGCACTTATGGTTTTTAAATGGCACCCAGAAATATGTTGCATGAAGCACAATTTCACATCATTCTGGGTTCATTTGTGTGAAAACAAGGTCCAATAAGGCTGAAATGTTACAGAAAGGTAGAATCTATTGAGTTGTAAGTGATCTGAACGTTTCATGATGATAGCACTTTCCTAAGGGGGTCAAACCATGTCCCAAAATTTCACCGGATCTGTTGTCAATTTAAAGAAGTAGTCCAGTTACACATTTGTGGGCTTATAACTTGGCTTCTGAATGTCCTAGAGAGATCAGGTTTGTTTTAATGTACTCCAACCAACAGCCCCTACAATCACAAAAAGGAATGTAGTCATTAGCACTTATGGTTTGTAAATGGCACCCAGAATTATGTTGCACGAAGCACAATTTCACATCATTCTGGGTTCATTTGTGTGAAAACAAGGTCCAATCAAGCTGAAACGTTACAGGAAGGTAGAATCTATTGAGTTGTAAGTGATCTGAACGTTTCATGATGATAGCACTTTCCTAAGGGGGTCAAACCATGTCCCAAAATTTCACCGGATCTGGTGTCAATTTAAAGAAGTAGTCCAGTTACACATTTGTGGGCTTATAACTTGGCTTCTGAATGTCCTAGAGAGATCAGGTTTGTTTTAATGTACTCCAACCAACAGCCCCTACAATCACAAAAAGGAATGTAGTCATTAGCACCTATGGTTTGTAAATGGCACCCAGAATTATGTTGCACGAAGCACAATTTCACATCATTCTGGGTCCATTTGTGTGAAAACAAGGTCCAATCAGGCTGAAACGTTACAAGAAGGTAGAATCTATTGAGTTGTAAGTGATCTGAACGTTTCAAGATGATCGAACTTTCCTAAGGGGGTCAAACCATGTCCCAAATGTCACCGGATCTGGTGTCAATTTAAAGAAGTAGTCCAGTTACACATTTGTGGGATTGTAACTTGGCTTCTGAATGTCCTAGAGAGATCAGGTTTGTTTTAGTATACTCCAATCAACAGCCCCTACAACCACAAAAAGGAATGGAGTCATTAGCACTTATGGTTTTTAAATGGCACCCAGAATTATGTTGCATGAAGCACAATTTCACGTCATTCTGGGTTCATTTGTGTGAAAACAAGGTCCAATCAGGCTGAAACGTTACAGGAAGGTAGAATCTATTGAGTTGTAAGTGATCTGAACGTTTCATGATGATAGCCCTTTCCTAAGGGGGTCAAACCGTGTCCCAAAGGTCACCGGATCTGGTGTCAATTTAAAGAAGTAGTCCAGTTACACATCTGTGGGCTTATAACTTTGCTTCTGAATGTCCTAGAGAGATCAGGTTTGTTTTAATGTACTCCAACCAACAGCCCCTACAACCACAAAAAAGAATGGAGTCATTAGCACTTATGGTTTGTAAATGGCACCCAGAATTATTTTGCATGAAGCACAATTTCACATCATTCTGGGTCCATTTGTGTGAAAACAAGGTCCAATCAGGCTGAAACGTTACAAGAAGGTAGAATCTATTGAGTTGTAAGTGATCTGAACGTTTCAAGATGATCGCACATTCCTATAGGGGGTCAAACCATGTCCCAAAGGTCACCGGGCCTGGTGTCACTTTAAAGAAGTAGTCCAGTTACACCTTTGTGGGCTTATAACTTGGCTTCTGAATGTCCTAGAGAGATCAGGTTTGTTTTAGTGTACTCCAATCAACAGCCCCTACATCCACAAAAAGGAATGGAGTCATTAGCACTTATGGTTTGTAAATGGCACCCAGAATTATGTTGCACGAAGCACAATTTCACATCATTCTGGGTCCATTTAATTTAAAACAAGGTCCAATCGGGCTGAAATGTTACAAGAAGGTAGAATCTATTGAGTTGTAAATGATCTGAACGTTTCAAGATGATCGCACTTTCCTATAGGGGGTCAAACCATGTCCCAAAGGTCACCGGGCCTGGTGTCACTTTAAAGAAGTAGTCCAGTTACACCTTTGTGGGCTTATAACTTTACTTCTGAATGCCCTAGAGAGGTCAGGTTTCTTTTAGTGTACTCCAATCAACAGCCCCTACAAACACAAAAAGGAAAGGAGTCATTAGCACTTATGGTTTGTAAATGGCACCCAGAATTATGTTGCACAAAGCACAATTTCACATCATTCTGGGTCCATTTGTGTGAAAACAAGGTCCAATCAGGCTGAAACGTTACAAGAAGGTAGAATCTATTGAGTTGTAAGTGATCTGAACGTTTCATGATGATCGCACATTCCTATAGGGGGTCAAACCATGTCCCAAAGGTCACCGGGCCTGGTGTCACTTTAAAGAAGTAGTCCAGTTACACCTTTGTGGGCTTATAACTTGGCTTCTGAATATCCTAGAGAGGTCAGGTTTGTTTTAGAGTACTCCAATTAACAGCCTCCATTACCCCAAAAAAGGAATGGAGTCATTAGCACTTATGGTTTTTAAATGGCACCCAGAATTATGTTGCACGAAGCACATTTTCACATCATTCTGGGTCCATTTGTGTGAAAACAAGGTCCAATCAGGCTGAAACGTTACAAGAAGGTAGAATCTATTGAGTTGTAAGTGATCTGAACGTTTCATGATTATCGCACATTCCTATAGGGGGTCAAACCATGTCCCAAAGGTCACCGGGCCTGGTGTCACTTTAAAGAATAGGTCCAGTTACACCTTTGTGGGCTTATAACTTGGCTTCTGAATATCATAGAGAGGTCAGGTTTGTTTTAGAGTACTCCAATTAACAGCCCCCATTACCCCAAAAAAGGAATGGAGTCATTAGCACTTATGGTTTTTAAATGGCACCCAGAATTATGTTGCACGAAGCACAATTTCACATCATTCTGGGTCCATTTGTGTGAAAACAAGGTCCAATCAGGCTGAAACGTTACAAGAAGGTAGAATCTATTGAGTTGTAAGTGATCTGAACGTTTCATGATGATCGCACATTCCTATAGGGGGTCAAACCATGTCCCAAGGGTCACCGGGCCTGGTGTCACTTTAAAGAAGTAGTCCAGTTACACCTTTGTGGGCTTATAACTTTACTTCTGAATGCCCTAGAGAGGTCAGGTTTGTTTTAGTGTACTCCAATCAACAGCCCCTACAACCACAAAAAGGAATGGAGTCATTAGCACTCATGGTTTGTAAATGGCACCCAGAATTATGTTGCACGAAGCACAATTTCACATCATTCTGGGTCCATTTGTGTGAAAACAAGGTCCAATCAGGCTGAAACGTTACAAGAAGGTAGAATCTATTGAGTTGTAAGTGATCTGAACGTTTCAAGATGATCGCACTTCCCTAAGGGGGTCAAACCATGTCCCAAAGGTCACCGGATCTGGTGTCAATTTAAAGAAGTAGTCCAGTTACACATTTGTGGGCTTATAACTTGGCTTCTGAATGTCCTAGAGAGATCAGGTTTGTTTTAGTATTCTCCAATGAACAGCCCCTACAACCACAAAAAGGAATGGAGTCATTAGCACTTATGGTTTTTAAATGGCACCCAGAAATATGTTGCATGAAGCACAATTTCACATCATTCTGGGTTCATTTGTGTGAAAACAAGGTCCAATAAGGCTGAAACGTTACAGAAAGGTAGAATCTATTGAGTTGTAAGTGATCTGAACGTTTCATGATGATAGCACTTTCCTAAAGGGGTCAAACCATGTCCCAAAATTTCACCGGATCTGGTGTCAATTTAAAGAAGTAGTCCAGTTACACATTTGTGGGCTTATAACTTGGCTTCTGAATGTCCTAGAGAGATCAGTTTTGTTTTAATGTACTCCAACCAACAGCCCCTACAATCACAAAAAGGAATGTAGTCATTAGCACTTATGGTTTGTAAATGGCACCCAGAATTATGTTGCACGAAGCACAATTTCACATCATTCTGGGTCCATTTGTGTGAAAACAAGGTCCAATCAGGCTGAAACGTTACAAGAAGGTAGAATCTATTGAGTTGTAAGTGATCTGAACGTTTCAAGATGATCGCACATTCCTATAGGGGGTCAAACCATGTCCCAAAGGTCACCGGGCCTGGTGTCACTTTAAAGAAGTAGTCCAGTTACACCTTTGTGGTCTTATAACTTGGCTTCTGAATGTCCTAGAGAGGTCAGGTTTGTTTTAGTGTACTCCAATCAACAGCCCCTACAACCACAAAAAGGAATGGAGTCATTAGCACTTATGGTTTGTAAATGGCACCCAGAATTATGTTGCACGAAGCACAATTTCACATCATTCTGGGTCCATTTGTGTGAAAACAAGGTCCAATCAAGCTGAAACGTTACAAGAAGGTAGAATCTATTGAGTTGTAAGTGATCTGAACGTTTCAAGATGATCGAACTTTCCTAAGGGGTCAAACCATGTCCCAAAGGTCACCGGATCTGGTGTCAATTTAAAGAAGTAGTCCAGTTACACATTTGTGGGATTGTAACTTGGCTTCTGAATGTCCTAGAGAGATCAGGTTTGTTTTAGTATACTCCAATCAACAGCCCCTACAACCACAAAAAGGAATGGAGTCATTAGCACTTATGGTTTTTAAATGGCACCCAGAATTATGTTGCACGAAGCACAATTTCACGTCATTCTGGGTTCATTTGTGTGAAAACAAGGTACAATCAGGCTGAAACGTTACAGGAAGGTAGAATCTATTGAGTTGTAAGTGATCTGAACGTTTCATGATGATAGCCCTTTCCTAAGGGGGTCAAAGCATGTCCCAAAGGTCACCGGATCTGGTGTCAATTTAAAGAAGTAGTCCAGTTACACATCTGTGGGCTTATAACTTTGCTTCTGAATGTCCTAGAGAGATCAGGTTTGTTTTAATGTTCTCCAACCAACAGCCCCTACAACCACAAAAAAGAATGGAGTCATTAGCACTTATGGTTTGTAAATGGCACCCAGAATTATTTTGCATGAAGCACAATTTCACATCATTCTGGGTCCATTTGTGTGAAAACAAGGTCCAATCAGGCTGAAACGTTACAAGAAGGTAGAATCTATTGAGTTGTAAGTGATCTGAACGTTTCAAGATGATCGCACATTCCTATAGGGGGTCAAACCATGTCCCAAAGGTCACCGGGCCTGGTGTCACTTTAAAGAAGTAGTCCAGTTACACCTTTGTGGGCTTATAACTTGGCTTCTGAATGTCCTAGAGAGATCAGGTTTGTTTTAGTGTACTCCAATCAACAGCCCCTACATCCACAAAAAGGAATGGAGTCATTAGCACTTATGGTTTGTAAATGGCACCCAGAATTATGTTGCACGAAGCACAATTTCACATCATTCTGGGTCCATTTAATTTAAAACAAGGTCCAATCGGGCTGAAATGTTACAAGAAGGTAGAATCTATTGAGTTGTAAGTGATCTGAACGTTTCAAGATGATCGCACTTTCCTAAGGGGGTCAAACCATGTCCCAAAGGTCACCGGATCTGGTGTCAATTTAAAGAAGTAGTCCAGTTACACATATGTGGGATTATAACTTGGCTTCTGAATGTCCTAGAGAAATCAGGTTTGTTTTAGTATACTCCAATCAACAGCCCCTACAACCACAAAAAGGAATGGAGTCATTAGCACTCATGGTTTGTAAATGGCACCCAGAATTATGTTGCACGAAGCACAATTTCACATAAGTCTGGGTTCATTTGTGTGAAAACAAGGTCCAATCAGGCTGAAACGTTACAGGAAGGTAGAATCTATTGAGTTGTAAGTGATCTGAACGTTTCATGATGATAGCCCTTTCCTAAGGGGGTCAAACCATGTCCCAAAGGTCACCGGATCTGGTGTCAATTTAAAGAAGTAGTCCAGTTACACATTTGTGGGCTTATAACTTGGCTTCTGAATGTCCTAGAGAGATCAGGGTTGTTTTAATGTACTCCAACCAACAGCCCCTACAACCACAAAAAAGAATGGAGTCATTAGCACTTATGGTTTGTAAATGGCACCCAGAATTATGTTGCATGAAGCACAATTTCACATCATTCTGGGTCCATTTGTGTGAAAACAAGGTCCAATCAGGCTGAAACGTTACAAGAAGGTAGAATCTATTGAGTTGTAAGTGATCTGAACGTTTCAAGATGATCTCACTTTCCTAAGCGGGTCAAACCATGTCCCAAAGGTCACCGGATCTGGTGTCAATTTAAAGAAGTAGTCCAGTTACACATTTTTGGGCTTATAACTTGGCTTCTGAATGTCCTAGAGAGATCAGGTTTGTTTTAATGTACTCCAATCAAAAGCCCCTACAACCACAAAAAGGAATGGAGTCATTAGCACTTATGGTTTGTAAATGGCACCCAGAATTATGTTGCATTAAGCACAATTTTACATCATTCTGGGTCCATTTGTGTGAAAACAAGGTCCAATCAGGCTGAAACGTTACAAGAAGGTAGAATCTATTGAGTTGTAAGTGATCTGAACGTTTCATGATGATCGCACATTCCTATAGGGGGTCAAACAATGTCCCAAAGGTCACCGGGCCTGGTGTCACTTTAAAGAAGTAGTCTAGTTACACCTTTGTGGGCTTATAACTTGGCTTCTGAATGTCCTAGAGAGATCAGATTTGTTTTAGTATACTCGAATCAACAGCCCCTACAACCACAAAAAGGAATGGAGTCATTAGCACTTATGGTTTTTAAATGGCACCCAGAATTATGTTGCACGAAGCACAATTTCACATCATTCTGGGTTCATTTGTGTGAAAACAAGGTCCAATCGGGCTGAAACGTTACAAGAAGGTAGAATCTATTGAGTTGTAAGTGATCTGAACCTTTCATGATGATCGCACATTCCTATATCAGAATCAGAATCAGAATCAGAAAACTTTATTGGTCCCCATGGGGCAATTAATTTGTAGCTTACCACACAGAATAACTCTCTCATAAAAACAACCAAGCCAACAATCCATTTATACAATCACACAATCACACAATGTGTGTCACTACCAACATGTCGAACACATCCTAAATGAAGGGTAGAGGATGAGCAGCAGCCCTCCAAAAATGGCACATGCTTAAAGCCGATGATACTTCGCTGTTATTTCGCCACCCCTCCCGGCTCAGAGTTAAGCAGTTCAATAGCTGATGGAACAAAGGAGTTGGCAAAGCGGTTTGTTTTTCGAGAAGGTAGATAATAACGACGTCCTGAGGGCATAAGAGAGAACTCAGAGTGCAGAGCATGGAGGGGCTGACCAAGGATACATTTAGCCTTTTTTCGCGCCCTCTCCTCCCAAAGAGACTGTAAGTCTCTTTGTTTGGCGCCAATAATTTTGGAGCAGATTTTTACAATGCTCTGCAGCTTCTTTTTGTCCTTCATGGACAAGGCTTTGTACCAACAAACAAATGAAAATGTTAAAATGCTTTCTATAAAACAGCTATAAAAGTTGCAGAGAATCCTTTTATTCACGTTAAAATAGTTCAATTTCCTTAAAAGATAGATTCTCTGCTGAGCTCGTTTAAAAATGGAGTCCGTGTTTGTGACAAACCGCAGCTTGTTGTCAATCCAAGAACCAAGGTATCTGTACTCTTCAACCACCTCCACCACTTCACCGTGGATGATGCTACTACCAAGGTGGGGTGGTGCGGAGCGTCTAAAATCAATAATCATGTCCTTGGTTTTTTTGACGTTCAGGTCCAGGTAGTTACTGTCACACCATTCTACAAAATCTGACAGCGCGGGACCATGGTTTATTTCAGATCCCGAAAGTAAGGACATCAAAACAGTGTCATCCGAAAACTTAACCAAGAACATGTTGTTCTGAGTGACCCTGCAGCTGTCTGTGTACAGGATAAACAACAGGGGGGACAGAACGCATCCCTGAGGAGATCCGGTGCTGGACATTAATGGGAGCGAAATCTGACCATTAACCAACACCCGCTGGGTCCTCCCCGTAAGAAAGTTCAAAATCAGTAAGAGAAGCTGATCGGGCAAATTAAAAACATTGGCAAGTCTTTCAATCAGGATGTGGGGCTGCATCTTGTTAAAGGCTGAAGAAAAGTCTGCAAACAAGAGCCTTACACAAGTCCCCGTTTTATCAAGGTGCTTGTAGACTGTGTTCAATACACAAAGCACAGCATCTTCTACCCCCTTATTTTGCTGGTAGGCAAATTGAAGTGGGTCAAGTCTCCCCTCTGTCAGAGATAAAATTTCGGATTTTAGAATTTTTTCAAAAGTTTTCATCACAAGTGATGTGAGTGCTACTGGTCTAAAGTCAGACAGTTCCTTTGAAGTACTTGATTTAGGGATTGGGATTATAGTCGAAGTTTTCCACAAAGATGGAATCTGACCCACATCCACACATGTTTGAAACAATCTGCTAAAAACACTACTCAACTGGTTGGCACAGTGATGCAGGGTACGCCCACAGATGGCGTCGGGGCCCCTTGCTTTCCCCACCTTTACCTTTTTAAGTAAGATGGTGACCTGGTCTAGTGAAATTACAAATCCCTCACTAGGTTTGAGGGCTTCCTTGCAGACCCCAACCTTTCCAATAAGGTCCCCCCTCTCAAACCGACTAAAAAATGAATTAAAAACATCTGGCAGGACAGAGTCAGGCACTCCTTTTACATTGATAAGTTTCTTATCCTCTTTTTGGTGATTACAAGAAGCCATTCATTTGATACCCTTCCAGGCTGCCTTAAGGTCACCACCGCTATACATTTCTTCTATTTTGTCCTTGTATTTTAGTTTAGCTTTCCTGATCTCATCTCGTACTTCTCTAGATATTGCTTTTTTCTCAAGGTGGTTGCCACCAGAGGAATAAACCACTTTCTTTTTGTTGATGATTGATTTAAGCTCTTTGTTTACCCATGGCCTATTATTTGGATAAATAACAACAGTCTTTGAGTGAACCAAAGAGTCCACACAGAAAGTAATATAAGATGAGACTGTGTCGCACAACTCGTTAATATCCCCAGATGAGTTAAAGAAGCAGTCCCAATCAGTACACTCAAAACACGCTTGGAGTGCTGAAATGTTATCTTCTGACCAGCACTTCACTGATTTCACCTCCCGTGGTAGCCTCTTGAACACAGGAATATAGCGGGGTATAAGATGCACACAGTTATGATAGGAAGATCCCAGAGGAGGAAGTGACAGTGATTTATCTGCGCCACTCAATGAACCAAAACACAGATCCAGGGTCGTATTCCTGAGTGTTGTAGTACAGGTAATGTACTGTTCATAGGTTTTTAAAGTTTCCTCCAGACGACAGTGGTTAAAGTCTCCCAGAATAAACTTCAGAGCATCTGGGCAGATGGTGTCGAGGCGGTGCGTGACGTCATTTATCAGCTGTGCCGCAGTAACAGCGTTAGCTCGCGGATGGATGTAAACAACTGTAAAAAACAGCTGCTGGAACTCACACGGCAGATAAAAAGGCCGAAGGGATATCGATAACAGTTCAATGTCTGGGGTACATATCCTTTCTCGGACAACAATAGTTTTACAGTACCTTTTATTGACGTAGCAACAGACACCACCACCGCGCTGTTTATCAGTTTCCCCCTTGTCTCGATCCAGCCTCAACGGCGCTCCAAATCCTGGAAGCATCAGGTCTTCTTCCCGGTCCGACTCGCTGAGCCAGGATTCGGTAAAGACAAGGAGGCAGGTGTTTTTAATCTCCTGCCTTGTCGTAATCCAGGCGTCCAACTCGTCCAGCTTGTTTCTGATCGACTGAGCATTTCCGAGCAGGATAGACGGGAGAGCTGGCAGCCTGCGCCGATCCTGTAGACTCATGCGTTTAAGCCTCCGATGTATCCCCCCCCTCCTGCCCCTTTTCCGGCGTCTCGTCCTTATCACCAGGCCGCGGAGCTCCTCGGGAATACTCGGTGGCTTCAGTGGAAAGCCCCTCCCAAGCGGTCGAAGTCTCATGAGTGCCTCTCGGCTGAAGGTGATCCGTGGGAGGGCTCCTTGCCAATGTGAGGTTCCTTCGTCTCCAGGCTCTTGACAGACGCCAAGTACAAAGTAGAGTCCACCAAGCAGCCACAAAGTGGCCAATTTAAGCATCCACATTTTTATAGGTGGTTGACACAGTGGTTGACACACCAATCACACCCCATGAAAAAACTAGCAATCAAAACCAAAAAACTAGCAATCAAACCACTTCAGTCCGGCAGCTACCCGAGTCGCACTCTGAGGAGCGTCCTCGTCAAGGGGTCAAACAATGTCCCAAAGGTCACCGGGCCTGGTGTCACTTTAAAGAAGTAGTCTAGTTACACCTTTGTGGGCTTATAACTTGGCTTCTGAATGTCCTAGAGAGATCAGGTTTGTTTTAGTATACTCCAATCAACAGCCCCTACAACCACAAAAAGGAATGGAGTCAGTAGCACTTATGGTTTTTAAATGGCACCCAGAATTATGTTGCACGAAGCACAATTTCACATCATTCTGGGTTCATTTGTGTGAAAACAACGTCCAATCAGGCTGAAACGTTACAGGAAGGTAGAATCTATTGAGTTGTAAGTGATCTGAACGTTTCATGATGATAGCACTTTCCTAAGGGGGTCAAACCATGTCCCAAAGGTCACCGGATCTGGTGTCAATTTAAAGAAGTAGTCCAGTTACACCTTTGTGGGCTTATAACTTGGCTTCTGAATGTCCTAGAGAGGTCAGGTTTGTTTTAGTGTACTCCAATCAACAGCCCCTACAACCACAAAAAGGATTGGAGTCAGTAGCACTTATGGTTTGTAAATGGCACCCAGAATTATGTTGCACGAAGCACAATTTCACATCATTCTGGGTCCATTTGTGTGAAAACAAGGTCCAATCAGGCTGAAACGTTACAAGAAGGTAAAATCTATTGAGTTGTAAGTTATCTGAACGTTTCTTGATGATCGCACATTCCTATAGGGGGTCAAACCATGTCCCAAAGGTCACCGGAACTGGTGTCACTTTAAAGAAGTCGTCCAGTTACACCTTTGTGGGCTTATAACTTGGCTTCTGAATATCCTAGAGAGGTCATGTTTGTTTTAGAGTACTCCAATTAACAACCCCTACAACCACAAAAAGGAATGGAGTCATTAGCACTTATGGTTTTTAAATGGCACCCAGAATTATGTTGCACGAAGCACAATTTCACATCATTCTGGGTTCATTTGTGTGAAAACAAGGTGCAATCAGGCTGAAACGTTACAGAAAGGTAGAATCTATTGAGTTGTAAGTGATCTGAACGTTTCATGATGATAGCACTTTCCTAAGGGGGTCAAACCATGTCCCAAAGGTCACCGGATCTGGTGTCAATTTAAGGAAGTAGTCCAGTTACACCTTTGTGGGCTTATAACTTGGCTTCTGAATGTCCTAGAGAGGTCAGGTTTGTTTTAGTGTACTCCAATCAACAGCCCCTACAACCACAAAAAGGAATGGAGTCATTAGCACTTATGGTTTGTAAATGGCACCCAGAATTATGTTGCACGAAGCACAATTTCACATCATTCTGGGTCCATTTGTGTGAAAACAAGGTCCAATCAGGCTGAAACGTTATAAGAAGGTAGAATCTATTGAGTTGTACGTGATCTGAACGTTTCATGATGATCGCACATTCCTATAGGGGGTCAAACCATGTCCCAAAGGTCACCGGGCCTGGTGTCACTTTAAAGAAGTAGTCCAGTTACACCTTTGTGGGCTTATAACTTGGCTTCTGAATATCCTAGAGAGGTCAGGTGTGTTTTAGAGTAGTCCAATTAACAACCCCTACAACCACAAAAAAGAATTGAGTCATTAGCACTTATGGTTTGTAAATGGCACCCAGAATTATGTTGCACGAAGCACAATTTCACATCATTCTGGGTCCATTTGTGTGAAAACAAGGTCCAATCAGGCTGAAACGTTACAAGAAGGTAGAATCTATTGAGTTGTAAGTGATCTGAACGTTTCATGATGATCGCACATTCCTATAGGGGGTCAAACCGTGTCCCAAAGGTCACCGGGCCTGGTGTCACTTTAAAGAAGTAGTGCAATTACACCTTTGTGGGCTTATAACTTGGCTTCTGAATGTCCTAGAGAGATCAGGTTTGGTTTAGTATACTCCAATAAACAGCCCCTACAACCACAAAAAGGAATCGAGTCATTAGCACTTATGGTTTTTAAATGGCACCCAGAATTATGTTGCACGAAGCACAATTTCAAATCATTCTGGGTTCAATTGTGTGAAAACAAGGTCCAATCAGGCTGAAACGTTACAGGAAGGTAGAATCTATTGAGTTGTAAGTGATCTGAACGTTTCATGATGATAGCTTTTTCCTAAGGGGGTCAAACCATGTCCCAAAGGTCACCGGGCCTGGTGTCACTTTAAAGAAGTAGTCCAGTTACACCTTTGTGGGCTTATAACTTGGCTTCTGAATATCCTAGAGAGATCAGGTTTGTTTTAGTGTACTCCAATCAACAGCCCCTACAACCACAAAAAGGAATGGAGTCAGTAGCACTTATGGTTTGTAAATGGCACCCAGAATTATGTTGCACGAAGCACAATTTCACATCATTCTGGGTCCATTTGTGTGAAAACAAGGTCCAATCAGGCTGAAACGTTACAAGAAGGTAAAATCTATTGAGTTGTAAGTGATCTGAACGTTTCATGATGATCGCACATTCCTATAGGGGGTCAAACCATGTCCCAAAGGTCACCGGAACTGGTGTCACTTTAAAGAAGTCGTCCAGTTACACCTTTGTGGGCTTATAACTTGGCTTCTGAATATCCTAGAGAGGTCATGTTTGTTTTAGAGTACTCCAATTAACAACCCCTACAACCACAAAAAGGAATGGAGTCATTAGCACTTATGGTTTTTAAATGGCACCCAGAATTATGTTGCACGAAGCACAATTTCACATCATTCTGGGTTCATTTGTGTGAAAACAAGGTGCAATCAGGCTGAAACGTTACAGGAAGGTAGAATCTATTGAGTTGTAAGTGATCTGAACGTTTCATGATGATAGCACTTTCCTAAGGGGGTCAAACCATGTCCCAAAGGTCACCGGATCTGGTGTCAATTTAAGGAAGTAGTCCAGTTACACCTTTGTGGGCTTATAACTTGGCTTCTGAATGTCCTAGAGAGGTCAGGTTTGTTTTAGTGTACTCCAATCAACAGCCCCTACAACCACAAAAAGGAATGGAGTCATTAGCACTTATGGTTTGTAAATGGCACCCAGAATTATGTTGCACGAAGCACAATTTCACATCATTCTGGGTCCATTTGTGTGAAAACAAGGTCCAATCAGGCTGAAACGTTATAAGAAGGTAGAATCTATTGAGTTGTACGTGATCTGAACGTTTCATGATGATCGCACATTCCTATAGGGGGTCAAACCATGTCCCAAAGGTCACCGGGCCTGGTGTCACTTTAAAGAAGTAGTCCAGTTACACCTTTGTGGGCTTATAACTTGGCTTCTGAATATCCTAGAGAGGTCAGGTGTGTTTTAGAGTAGTCCAATTAACAACCCCTACAACCACAAAAAAGAATTGAGTCATTAGCACTTATGGTTTGTAAATGGCACCCAGAATTATGTTGCACGAAGCACAATTTCACATCATTCTGGGTCCATTTGTGTGAAAACAAGGTCCAATCAGGCTGAAACGTTACAAGAAGGTAGAATCTATTGAGTTGTAAGTGATCTGAACGTTTCATGATGATCGCACATTCCTATAGGGGGTCAAACCGTGTCCCAAAGGTCACCGGGCCTGGTGTCACTTTAAAGAAGTAGTGCAATTACACCTTTGTGGGCTTATAACTTGGCTTCTGAATGTCCTAGAGAGATCAGGTTTGGTTTAGTATACTCCAATAAACAGCCCCTACAACCACAAAAAGGAATCGAGTCATTAGCACTTATGGTTTTTAAGTGGCACCCAGAATTATGTTGCACGAAGCACAATTTCAAATCATTCTGGGTTCAATTGTGTGAAAACAAGGTCCAATCAGGCTGAAACGTTACAGGAAGGTAGAATCTATTGAGTTGTAAGTGATCTGAACGTTTCATGATGATAGCTTTTTCCTAAGGGGGTCAAACCATGTCCCAAAGGTCACCGGATCTGGTGTCAATTTAAAGAAGTAGTCCAGTTACACCTTTGTGGGCTTATAACTTTACTTCTGAATGCCCTAGAGAGGTCAGGTTTGTTTTAGTGTACTCCAATCAACAGCCCCTACAACCACAAAAAGGAATGGAGTCATTAGCACTTATGGTTTGTGAATGGCACCCAGAATTATGTTGCACAAAGCACAATTTCACATCATTCTGGGTCCATTTGTGTGAAAACAAGGTCCAATCAGGCTGAAACGTTACAAGAAGGTAGAATCTATTGAGTTCTAAGTGATCTGAACGTTTCATGATGGTCGCACATTCCTATAGGGGGTCAAACCATGTCCCAAAGGTCACCGGGCCTGGTGTCACTTTAAAGAAGTAGTCCAGTTACACCTTTGTGGGCTTATAACTTGGCTTCTGAATATCCTAGAGAGGTCAGGTTTGTTTTAGAGTACTCCAATTAACAACCCCTACAACCACAAAAAGAATCGAGTCATTAGCACTTATGGTTTTTAAATGGCACCCAGAATTATGTTGCACGAAGCACAATTTTCATCATTCTGGGTTCATTTGTGTGAAAACAAGGTCCAATCAGGCTGAAACGTTACAAGAAGGTAGAATCTATTGAGTTGTAAGTGATCTGAACGTTTCATGATGATCGCACATTCCTATAGGGGGTCAAACCATGTCCCAAAGGTCACCGGGCCTGGTGTCACTTTAAAGAAGTAGTCCAGTTACACCTTTGTGGGCTTATAACTTGGCTTCTGAATATCCTAGAGAGGTCAGGTTTGTTTTAGAGTACTCCAATTAACAGCCCCCATTACCCCAAAAAAGGAATGGAGTCATTAGCACTTATGGTTTTTAAATGGCACCCAGGATTATGTTGCACGAAGCACAATTTCACATCATTCTGGGTCCATTTGTGTGAAAACAAGGTCCAATCAGGCTGAAACGTTACAAGAAGGTAGAATCTATTGAGTTGTAAGTGATCTGAACGTTTCATGATGATCGCACATTCCTATAGGGGGTCAAACCATGTCCCAAAGGTCACCGGGCCTGGTGTCACTTTAAAGAAGTAGTCCAGTTACACCTTTGTGGGCTTTTAACTTTACTTCTGAATGCCCTAGAGAGGTCAGGTTTGTTTTAGTGTACTCCAATCAACAGCCCCTACAACCACAAAAAGGAATGGAGTCATTAGCACTTATGGTTTGTGAATGGCACCCAGAATTATGTTGCACAAAGCACAATTTCACATCATTCTGGGTCCATTTGTGTGAAAACAAGGTCCAATCAGGCTGAAACGTTACAAGAAGGTAGAATCTATTGAGTTGTAAGTGATCTGAACGTTTCATGATGATCGCACATTCCTATAGGGGGTCAAACCATGTCCCAAAGGTCACCGGGCCTGGTGTCACTTTAAAGAAGTAGTCCAGTTACACCTTTGTGGGCTTATAACTTGGCTTCTGAATATCCTAGAGAGGTCAGGTTTGTTTTAGAGTACTCCAATTAACAACCCCTACAACCACAAAAAGAATCGAGTCATTAGCACTTATGGTTTGTGTTACAAGTCATCCTCCCAAACTAGCTGACTCTTTAATAAACACTACGTCTCAGGGTTGACTTGTAATTCTATTTGTGCGTGAGCGTGACTCCAGTCTGAGATTACACCTCTGTGAGCTAATCAGCGATCATCTTTACCTAGATTTAGACTCTGGCAAACATACTTTAGCAGCACAAAGGAAGACTCTTGTTATAACTTCACCACAACTCAGTCACCTGCAGCTTATGCTATGCCCAGGCTAAAGACTTTAAGCTTAAGTGTTAACCTCTTGGAGTGGGATTAGAAGTAACCAGCACCTCACCTTCAGCTGTTACACGACACGATTGGAGACCCCAGGCTGGAAATTCCGTTTAAAGCCCCTTATATGAAGGAGCAAATATTTTATTTTATATGATGAAGTAAAAATATTCCAGATTTCCCGACGCAGCGGGTCAGATCACTCAACCGTTACAGTTGTCCTCCGAACTCTTCCCAAACACCCAAAAAGCTAGAGAGCGACCTCTCCACGGAGCCCTCACACTTTTATTCTCCCCAACTCTCTCCTCTGGCCCCCCTTCCGTCTCCATGGCAACCCCTGCCTCGGAAACATTCTCCGGCCTTGGGTCCTCTCCCAGCCCCCTCCGGTATCAGTCAGATGGGTGGGGGTCTTCCCTCCTCCTTCTTCCTTCTTCAGCTCAGATCAAAGGAAGTCAAACATAAACATCTCTATACGTGTCCCTGAAGTTCTTATCACATCCTAGGCTACACCATAAAAAGTCGATACAAGGTTAAACTACAACATAAATTTGTCATGGATAGCAGATTAGTTGAAACACACACATCATTTATGGCAGCATGAGATCAGGAGTCAAATCACCACACACAGACCTCTAGCTGAACCCTGAAGCCTGGTTTCACTAACATACAGATTTGAGATGTAATCCAGAACTGCTATTATATAATAAGACAGGTCTGGAGGAATCGAAAATCTTTATTCAACACCCCCCTTGAAACCAAGCTTCGTTAAATGGCATAAACTGCGGGAAATACTGCATATTCAAATTTCCTGGATACAAGTAAACATGTGGATTTATTGCATTCATCACTGGTGGTACTATGGCCTGGACAGACGGAGCGGCCTGAAGCTGCCGACGCAGATCGAACTCCGGAGGGCTCACTTCCTGCATCGGAACGTCCACTTTAGCAGGTGATGGTTGCATCCTGACCACACGCCTTGGTTCTTCGCACTCCTGCACGTAGTCGTTGTGGGGTGTACTGATCCAGCACCAATCTACGTCGCCTTCTCTGAAATGTGAGAGTTGACAGGGCAAGCGTGTCTGGCCCCGGGACACATCGCGCCTGACACAATCAAAATGCTTAACTAGAGTCGAGCGTGTAATTCTCTGAAGAATCTTCTCCCTCCTCGCCACTCGAGTCCCTTTATGACTGGTACCATCAGAGACCAACACAATACGTTCCCAAACATGTGCGTTCCACGGTCCATTCGGGTTTATTCTTACAGGTTTACTATCCACCAGCCCGTAAAGTGAAACTCTCTTGGGTGGCATCACCCCAAGCCGACGTTGCTTGTTCATCAGCGGCTTCTGTCCACTGGGTGGCAGCACCAGCATCTCCTGAGAGTCTGGGCCAGGCAATAGATCCTCTGATTCATCAACCTAAAAACACACACAGAGACACTAAACAGACCTTGGTTCTGGTACCAGTCATGCATGACCTTTACGACCCCACTAGGGGTCAGCGGCACCCTACCATCCTCTGTGAACTTGAGGTCAGGTCTTTCTCACAAAATGCAGCCAGACACTTCTTCATCATTAATTCTGTTAGTACAACACATCCATATAATGATATCAAACATGCCACTAATAGGTATGTAAAAATCCTAGAGATCTCTAATGCAGGTCACAGGTCTTCACCGCTTCCCGCAGGAATTACACAAGTTACAGCATGCAAATTAGTAACCACAATGAATAAGTGGGCCTTTCCATCCTGATCAGATAACAGGATGTACCAATCATTCTCCCATCATGCATTAAGCAGAAGTTATCACACCAACATTCCAAGAGTCCTCAGTTAGGCCTCTTGTGCATCTAATATTAGCATATCTCGCCGGTAAGATTAACCCAATAGAGACAGTCTTACCGAGGTAATCAGCACATCCTCATCTGCTTCTTCAAATACCTCACGTGGAGATTCTGCACGGGCCATGATTCCTTGAGAACTTTCTCTACAAGGGAGATGCTACCTGCGTGCAGCTCTGTTCCTCAGTGCCCGGCGTCCACGTGGTCCCAATCTAATTGACTCAGGAGGCCCTTCCTCCTGCCATCGGGGCTGATTAGCAGATCTCCTGCTGCAGCTGGCAAAACACTTCAAAAGATGCATGAGTTTAACACAAACAGATAACATCACCAGGACCCCTCCTACGATCACAGGGACCTTGGCGTAAACCCATAATTCAGAGATTATCAGAGAGGCAACACCCATTGCTCCCTGGGCGACCACCTTAACGGCCTCTCTGATACCTAAGGTTAATCCTTGGCCAATAATTTTAAAACCCTTCTGGACAAATTCCCAATCAGACATCCTAGCTCTTTCACTCAACCAACATGTGCCTGTCCGATTGGGAAAATGAAAGGAACCAGAACAGTTCTGCTCCCAACGACCCCCACCAACAGGAATCCATGCTTGAAAGGGCCATACACCCAAGTCGCTCCTGTATTCAACAGCATCTATGTCCTCCTGACAAAAACAAGCCTTGGGGCCTTTCGAGTTGGCAAAGTAACCCCATCCTACTCCTAATGATGGGAAATTCTCTGAGTCCCAGACGACGTAGCTGCTCCAATTTGAGTGCCACCAGTGGGGGTAACCGTGAGGGTCAACAAAGCCGCCCAGTTCATAAGGATTATACACATTTTTCCCATTTCTAACAGCAATTTTCGTAGCGGGCTGGGCCAAAGTTCTGAAGCACGCATCAGACCTACACCACCTGGTTAACAGAGAATTTCGCACCCAATGTGCTTCCCTGAATCGTAAAGCTTGTTCGCGATACGCATAATCATACTCCAAGTCTCGCAGCTCTCCAGTATAATGCCCCCATGTCATATTCATAAACCGAAACTTTGAATAAGCTGGGGTGGAGTACAAATCATCTAGATGCGGACCTTGAGATCGGACCATAGTCAGTTCTATTAAACTGCCATGTTTCTCCATCCTCACGAACGGAGGAGTCATATTTACACCTTTTTTCACATTTACATCTTTAATCGTTGGGACTGTAGCTGGGTTCAACAACGCCAGTAAATTAGCCATCCAAAAGATTGTAGAGCCGAGTCTCTCTTTAGGCCTGCATTCTAACACCCCTTCTGTCAGATTGGTAGCCCACCATTGTCCAAAAAGGACATCGTACTCTGTCACTCGCCCTGGCTTATCGAACCCGTTCGGGGCAAAATGTCCCATTAAGCCATGAACATCCTCCGTCCACATTTCATATGACACATTCAGAGCCCATCTCTTCGATGTGCTATTCACAAGCCATGCATCATGACTCGTTTTCGGAATCATACCAGGAAAAGGACCTCGTACATGTCCACCTAAGGACATTAACTTCCATATATAATTATTCCACCATGTTCTGGGGTATTTTGGGTCACTAGTTAATTTCTTAATACATCTCCACACGCTATCCACCTCTCCTTTGTCCCAGGCCAGACGTGGGATGATCATAAAATATTCTGTCATTCCATCTATCAAGCTCCTGTTCAGCACATGCGGAGCATGAATGAAGTTTAATTTAACTCCCTTTGGGGTTACATGCAATGTCATGGGTAACAGTTGTTTTCCCTTTCCTAAAGGGATCATTTTGTAAGCTGAAAAAGCTTTGGTTCTGTCCAACCAAATACTCTGTGGACTAGGAAGCCTGTGGCCTTTCGTCTGCTCTTTAGCAGCACGCGTCTGCCTCCTCAAGTGAGGGGTCACAGCCGTGTCTGCGTCTTGTGGAGCAATCAGCTGCGACATGGGGGGTAGGGAACCCCCCTCCATTGCCCAGCTATCATTCCCAGCTGCAGTTCCATTCGGGAACGCAAGGAGTCTGAATATCATGCAATCAGAAACCTTATCAAAACCAGTTATATATTCTCCCCAGACAGTTAGTACCCCAAAATGGTAGATTTTAGTAATACATTCCACAGGTTGTACATCAACTGTGAAATCCCACACTTTAAGCTTTCCTTCCTCCCATCCTAACAGCCCATAAGTAGAGTTATGGCTGTCGGTGACATTATTGAGCTGTTCTAACCACATCAGCCAGCCGGTAGATGTGGGGCTACAGGCCTCGCCTGGATCAGGGATTGGACAGCCCTGTGTAACAGCCTTACAATATTCCATCCACTGAGTGGCATTAAAGTTCTCCTCGTGAGGAGTCAAGCACGACACTCTAGGCAGGTCTAGGGTTGCTGGTCGCTTGTGAACCCACCCTTTAACCACAGCCGTGGTCTTGAGTGTTACAACTCGTGAAACAGGCATTGAGATAAAAGATATCGCTACCACACAGATTAATAAGCCGATACAACATAAGATACCTCCTCTCCAACTCTCCCAGCAAGTCTTATCAGGAGGTCGTGTGAGGAGCCGATCTAGCTCCTCCTCCTCCCACTCTCCGCAGGAATCCATGAATCTCTGCTGCCTGTAGAGACGAGGAGAATTAGGCAGAGAGCTTCATCATACACATTTTTCTTAATCCACCTGTGGCCTTGGCGCAGCCACGGTGTCCCTTGTAAATAGCCTGGGGGTCTCCGCGTGCCGATCCCACTCCAAGTTTACTGCTATTAAAACACCATCACTCTTCTTGAGTGAGTCTCTCCAGACATCCAGCTTCTTCCAGCCTTTTTTTGTTTTAACTAATACTTGCGTCTGACTTCTGGTTATTGACAAGTCATTACATGTTGGTACAGTAGCTGAGGTGTACCAATCCTTATCTGTTGTCTCATGACGAACCTGTCTCCTTTCCCACTCGTCAGTGGTTACAGGAAACTTGCCTCGCCTGTCTCTCCAACACAGCTGTGGTTCAGTAGCTTCCCACAGCACCTTTCCCCAAGGTAAGAAAGTTTCACTCAAACTCCCTCCCTTTCTAGTACACACTATCTCTTTAAAGCAATTCTCCCAATATGCCTGGGAACATGTCAAGCCTGACAGGTGACTCATCTCAGGAACCAGCAACACCACAGGGTAAATTCGCACCCCACATGAACTGGAACAACTGGAGAGTCTTCCTTTGTCCACTCTGCAACATTTTCTAGATTCATCAACACTATGATGATCCAGACGACCAATTCTTGTTTTGCCTGCTTTACTCATCCAACAATCTCCACACCACGCCACTTTCATCACACCATGTAATTCCACAACGTTTGTGGGTGAAGGATTTTTTCTCAGAACTTTGTCTTTAAGAAATCTCGGGCCTTCCCACCTTATCTCAGCAACCTCATTGCCACAGTTTGCGCATGTACCCGGTCTGTAAACTGACCAGCTGAAGCACTCCTCATCACAACTTCGCCCTCGTACTTTACCTAATGTAATCCCCCCTGAACTTGATGCACTCAGCAGCCATATTGGGGATGAAATTCCCCCTTCATTTAGTGGGACCCACTTCTTTACAGTCTCCAAGCCAGACTGTTTTCTGGTTAGGGGTTGCACATCTGATTGTGTTACCTTCCTGGTTCCCCTCAATCTTTTCAACTTTTCCATCCTGGGGTCTTTTATGCAGGAAGCTTCTCTCTTGTTCTCCCTGTGGAGAGACAGAGGGTGTGTCTTTAGCAGATTCTTGTCTTAAAGGCTGTTCTAATAGAGCCCTATTAACAGCCAGAACTGCACCTGGAGAATCCCATTCCTTCAAGTTCAAGGTTTTTATCGCCTCTTTAACGGTGCGAACTGCTCTCTCAGCCACTCCATTTGTGTGTGGCTTGTAAGGGATGGACCACTGGATTATTAGTCCTTCATTCTCCAGTAGCTCCAGAACAACTTTATTTTTGAAATGTGGTGCATTATCCATCCTGATAGCTTTTATTTGTGGATAACACACCATTATTCTCGCTAGGCAATCTGCAATCCTTCCTGCTGTCATATTGGGCAAAGGGAACATACCCCCTATATTCTCCCCCCTGTTCCCTTTGACCACCAGGAAATACTTGTTGCCCTTTTGTGTTCTCTTCAGCTCTCCAATGTCACAAGAGACAGAGGTCAAGCCTTCTGGACCAATACGGTCGCCAACCACTTTCTCTGTGGGTTGTTTACCCAGCTCTAAGCATAGAGCGCAGTGTGATTTAACATCTCTCAGCACAGAGTCCAAATGGGGGATGCAAACTGCATTCTGCAAGCACCACTTCTTCAGCCTTTGAAGACCGGGGCGCCCCAGAGTTTAATGCAGCTTCTTCACCAGGTCGTGGTCAGACTCTGTACTGTCATGCAAAACCAATCTCACCATTCTGGCCTGCACCAGTCTGTCCACCGCAGCATTACCTCTGGCAGCAGAGGTGTCACTCAGTGTGTGGGCCGGCTGGTGTCGTACCTGGAAGTTGCCTTTTCTCAGCGCACATGATGTACCCATAGCTTCTAATACAGCTGTGAGCTCTGCTTTCTGAGCAGAACCTGCAATTCTCCCATTTCTCTGAGAGGTCCTCTTGTTATTTACATATTTAATCCATGCCCAGAATGCCATAACATCATTCTGTGTTTTTCTGTGTCTCTGTGCTCAAAAGCACAGTGACTGTTTTTACAAAGTTCAATGACCTCACTCACTCTCCTCTGTGAGCACACGGTCATTACTCATCAGTCTCACCCCCCTTGCTTCTAACCCCTCGCTTTAAGGCCTGGAGAGACTGCATTCTTTCTGACAGCTTTGGTATATTTTCACCATAAAACCCCAGCTTTCCAGCACTCCTTCAAGCTGCAGCAGGGTTTTTTTGGCAGCGTGATGTTTTCAAAAACTTTCACATCTACCTTTCTCCCTTCAGGAGTGTATTGATATCCCAGAAACTTTATATGTCAGATCAACAAGTAACTCGTTCCAATCCTCCACCCCCCTGCCCATTGGATTCTGAGGCACACACGGGGGAGGGGTAGCTTGAATTACATATAGCTCTCCTTTGCACAATCCACAATCATCCTTGATTTTTTGGCAAAGTTAATAGTTTTCATCTCGTGTCTGAGAAGGGCTTTCTGTTGCTCATCAATCAAAGCTCCCTGAACAATCCTGTCCATTTCTTTATCCACATCTACAACAGCTCCTCTCACCACCACCTGAAAATCATGATCTGGCACAAGGCTTGCTGGATGAGTAAAATCAGACAGATTATTTTGCACAAGCTCCACCAAGTCTGAAATGCACAACCAACTAGCATATTTCGGCGCAGGCATGCATAAAGCGGGCATTTTATCATTGAACGCGGGTTGAAAATCGATATCTGACCCATCTGCTAGACGTGCTGAGCGTAACTCACCAACCTCTGTTAGAAAATACCGCTCGCACTCCAGCTGGGTCGTCACGAGCCCACAAGCTCTCAATATCAGCCATTCTCTCACCGCGTTCTTCCTCCCTCGCTTACTGCAGCCATCCCTAAATTTTCCCTCAGTTACACGAGTATCTTTACTCATAAAGATCACCTCGCATCAAAATCGTTGTCCTTTAAAGGCAGGGTGTGCGTGCACACACACCAGCAGCAACTTAGCTGTTCTGCCCCGGATTACGTCCATGAGGTCAGGAATTGCAACCTGCGACTTCATTCTATTTTGTGAGAATCTTTTACGAGGCCACTCACTTTCCTGCGTGTGAGAATTCTGCTAAGAGGTTCTCACAAAACCCCTTTGCGCCGTGTGCACCTGGTGGAGAGAAACGCACTTCTACGGAACCGACCCAACCGGACCAGTGCGTTCCAACACACTTCCAGCTACTGGACTTCAGAATCTAAACTCATAGGCTCCCTAAGCGGCCCCCTTCGGCCAATATAGCCGGCTCCTTAGGGACAAATTGTCCACCCTTGCGGACAATTTTCCCAGTTCCGGACTTTCTAAGCTCACAACAGGTTGTTTTCTACTCAACTGCGAAATCACAGCCCCACGTTATTGGGCGCCATGTTACAAGTCATCCTCCCAAACTAGCTGACTCTTTAATAAACACTACGTCTCAGGGTTGACTTGTAATTCTATTTGTGCGTGAGCGTGACTCCAGTCTGAGATTACACCTCTGTGAGCTAATCAGCGATCATCTTTACCTAGATTTAGACTCTGGCAAACATACTTTAGCAGCACAAAGGAAGACTCTTGTTATAACTTCACCACAACTCAGTCACCTGCAGCTTATGCTATGCCCAGGCTAAAGACTTTAAGCTTAAGTGTTAACCTCTTGGAGTGGGATTAGAAGTAACCAGCACCTCACCTTCAGCTGTTACACGACACGATTGGAGACCCCAGGCTGGAAATTCCGTTTAAAGCCCCTTATATGAAGGAGCAAATATTTTATTTTATATGATGAAGTAAAAATATTCCAGATTTCCCGACGCAGCGGGTCAGATCACTCAACCGTTACAGTTGTCCTCCGAACTCTTCCCAAACACCCAAAAAGCTAGAGAGCGACCTCTCCACGGAGCCCTCACACTTTTATTCTCCCCAACTCTCTCCTCTGGCCCCCCTTCCGTCTCCATGGCAACCCCTGCCTCGGAAACATTCTCCGGCCTTGGGTCCTCTCCCAGCCCCCTCCGGTATCAGTCAGATGGGTGGGGGTCTTCCCTCCTCCTTCTTCCTTCTTCAGCTCAGATCAAAGGAAGTCAAACATAAACATCTCTATACGTGTCCCTGAAGTTCTTATCACATCCTAGGCTACACCATAAAAAGTCGATACAAGGTTAAACTACAACATAAATTTGTCATGGATAGCAGATTAGTTGAAACACACACATCATTTATGGCAGCATGAGATCAGGAGTCAAATCACCACACACAGACCTCTAGCTGAACCCTGAAGCCTGGTTTCACTAACATACAGATTTGAGATGTAATCCAGAACTGCTATTATATAATAAGACAGGTCTGGAGGAATCGAAAATCTTTATTCAACAGTTTGTAAATGGCACCCAGAATTATGTTGCACGAAGCACAATTTCACATCATTCTGGGTCAATTTGTGTGAAAACAAGGTCCAATCAGGCCGAAACGTTACAAGAAGGTAGAATCTATTGAGTTGTAAGTGATCTGAACGTTTCATGATGATTGCACATTCCTATAGGGGGTCAAACCATGTCCCAAAGGTCACCGGGCCTGGTGTCACTTTAAAGAAGTAGTCCAATTACACCTTTGAGGGCTAATAACTTGGCTTCTGAATGTCCTAGAGAGATCAGGTTTATTTTAGTGTACTCCAATGAACAGCCCCTACAACCTCAAAAAGGAATGGAGTCATTAGCACTTATGGTTTTTAAATGGCACCCAGAATTATGTTGCACGAAGCACATTTTTCATCATTCTGGGTTCATTTGTGTGAAAACAAGGTCCAATCAGGCTGAAACGTTACAAGAAGGTAGAATCTATTGAGTTGTAAGTGATCTGAACGTTTCATGATGATCGCACATTCCTATAGGGGGTCAAACCATGTCCCAAAGGTCACCGGGCCTGGTGTCACTTTAAAGAAGTAGTCCAGTTACACCTTTGTGGGCTTATAACTTGGCTTCTGAATATCCTAGAGAGGTCAGGTTTGTTTTAGAGTACTCCAATTAACAGCCCCCATTACCCCAAAAAAGGAATGGAGTCATTAGCACTTATGGTTTTTAAATGGCACCCAGAATTATGTTGCACGAAGCACAATTTCACATCATTCTGGGTCCATTTGTGTGAAAACAAGGTCCAATCAGGCTGAAACGTTACAAGAAGGTAGAATCTATTGAGTTGTAAGTGATCTGAACGTTTCATGATGATTGCACATTCCTATAGGGGGTCAAACCATGTCCCAAAGGTCACCGGGCCTGGTGTCACTTTAAAGAAGTAGTCCAGTTACACCTTTGTGGGCTTATAACTTGGCTTCTGAATATCCTAGAGAGGTCAGGTTTGTTTTGGAGTACTCCAATTAACAGCCCCCATTACCCCAAAAAAGGAATGGAGTCATTAGCACTTATGGTTTTTAAATGGCACCCAGGATTATGTTGCACGAAGCACAATTTCACATCATTCTGGGTCCATTTGTGTGAAAACAAGGTCCAATCAGGCTGAAACGTTACAAGAAGGTAGAATCTATTGAGTTGTAAGTGATCTGAACGTTTCATGATGATCGCACATTCCTATAGGGGGTCAAACCATGTCCCAAAGGTCACCGGGCCTGGTGTCACTTTAAAGAAGTAGTCCAGTTACACCTTTGTGGGCTTTTAACTTTACTTCTGAATGCCTAGAGAGGTCAGGTTTGTTTTAGTGTACTCCAATCAACAGCCCCTACAACCACAAAAAGGAATGGAGTCATTAGCACTTATGGTTTGTAAATGGCACCCAGAATTATGTTGCACAAATCACAATTTCACATCATTCTGGGTCCATTTGTGTGAAAACAAGGTCCAATCAGGCTGAAACGTTACAAGAAGGTAGAATTTATTGAGTTGTAAGTGATCTGAACGTTTCATGATGATCGCACATTCCTATAGGGGGTCAAACCATGTCCCAGAGTTCACCGGATCTGGTGTCAATTTAAAGAAGTAGTCCAGTTACACATTTGTGGGCTTATAACTTGGCTTCTGAATGTCCTAGAGAGATCAGGTTTGTTTTAGTGTACTCCAATCAACAGCCCCTACAACCACAAAAAGGAATGGAGTCATTAGCACTCATGGTTTTTAAATGGCACCCAGAATTATGTTGCACGAAGCACAATTTCACATCATTCTGGGTTCATTTGTGTGAAAACAAGGTCCAATCAGGCTGAAACGTTACAGGAAGGTAGAATCTATTGAGTTGTAAGTGATCTGAACGTTTCATGATGATAGCACTTTCCTATAGGGGGTCAAACCATGTCCCAAAGGTCACCGGGCATGGTGTCACTTTAAAGAAGTAGTCCAGTTACACCTTTGTGGGCTTATAACTTGGCTTTTGAATATCCTAGAGAGGTCAGGTTTGTTTTAGTGTACTCCAATCAACAGCCCCTACAACCACAAAAAGGAATGGAGTCATTAGCACTTATGGTTTGTAAATGGCACCCAGAATTATGTTGCACGAAGCACAATTTCACATCATTCTGGGTCCATTTGTGTGAAAACAAGGTCCAATCAGGCTGAAACGTTACAAGAAGGTAGAATCTATTGAGTTGTAAGTGATCTGAATGTTTCATGATGATAGCACATTCCTATAGGGGGTCAAACCATGTCCCAAAGGTCACCGGGCCTGGTGTCACTTTAAAGAAGTAGTCCAGTTACACCTTTGTGGGCTTATAACTTGGCTTTTGAATATCCTAGAGAGGTCAGGTTTGTTTTAGTGTATTCCAATCAACAGCCCCTACAACCACAAAAAGGAATGGAGTCATTAGCACTTATGGTTTGTAAATGGCACCCAGAATTATTTTGCACAAAGCACAATTTCACATCATTCTGGGTCCATTTGTGTGAAAACAAGGTCCAATCAGGCTGAAACGTTACAAGAAGGTAGAATCTATTGTGTTGTAAGTGATCTGAACGTTTCATGATGATAGCACATTCCTATAGGGGGTCAAACCATGTCCCAAAGGCAGTGGCGGGCGGTGCATTCCACCCCTGCGCCTTCGGTGATTTCCTATTCAATCCAATCTAAATTAATACACCTTAAAATACCATCAATATGACATCACAGCTGGATAAACCTCTCTCTTTCTCTCTCTCTCTCTCTCCCACACACACACGCACACACACACGCACACCAGTGGCTGGTCAAGACATGTAATTTCCGGAGCCTTTGAAATCAAACTCGCATTCCCAATTGAGGGTAGGAAGCTAAGACCACAGATACTGTCAAATCTCAAAAATGAAAGACAGGTTTAAGAGATGAGACAATAAAATAAATAAGTAAAGCAAACACATTTGCATTTGTTTAGGAGAAAATGGCACCGCGAAACAATGTGGGCGCAGCTGCGCACACCACGTTGTACACAATATTAATTGCATAAATAGAATAATTTCAATTAGCCATTTTATTTCGTTACCATTTCTTGATTATTAACGAAATAAAATGACAAAACATAAAAAAATACTAATAAAATGTTTCTACTCACCAACATAAATGTCCAGCATGGATCTCCTCCTCTCCTGCTCATTTGAAAATAAAATCCATCCTTCTTTCTTTCCTCAGGAAAACCTCAATGGCTCTGTCATACAGTTTATCTGTGCGCTTCAGGTCCATGAGTAGAGCCTTTTCTATGGACATGGAGGCTAATGCTGAAAGCCGTGTCTGTCCGGTCGTGTTTCTGGCATACGTTTTTACGCGCTTTAATGCTGAGAATGAGCGCTCAACAGAGGCAGTGGACACCGGGATAGTCACAGCCAAACAGGCCAGTGCGTAAAGTTGTCCCATACTCTCACTCAGGTTTTTGCTGAGAAGAAAATCGTGTAGATCAGCGGGACTTTTTCCATCAAAATCAGCCATAGCATACATTACAGTCAGTTCTGTTTTAAGTCGGGGAAGATCAAACAGTGGTCCGTGGCTCTGTGTTAAGCTGGAGAAGGCTGCTGTCGGGAATTTTTTTCTGTATGTCTGAAAGTGCTGGGGGTCAAGAAGGGAGAGAAACATCAACATTTCATGGTCCTGAAATCGATTCCTTGTCTGGGAAAGAATGTTGTCCAGAATGCTGTTGTGGAGTTTTTGGTAATGGGCACGGAGATCACCTTGCGCCGTGCGTTGGCCTCTGCGAACACTTGGACCACCGGAGGCACGCATTTCTTCTTCATATATCTCACTGAAATTGCCCCTCTCTTGCTCAACTTTGTCACAAAACTCGTTCAGCCTGGCCATGCAGAATTGCACATTCAATGATTTGGTCTGCAGTATTCCAAAAAGCACATCAGCATACTCAAAAAGCCCATTTAATGTGTTGAGCAAAAAACAAAACTCAAAATCGTCCAGCCGTGCGTTAAATCCATCTGCAGAAAGCACGGTGTCCTCATCATACTCGTCGTGATGGTCCAATATGTGACCAAACAACTCCTTTAGAGCAACTCGATTCTCAAAGACTGCATTCACCAGTCTTGATGAATATTGCCACCGTGTTGGCGCAACACGAGGAAGACGCCGTTTGCACACATCATCCAGCAACTGTGTACGCTTCGAGGATCTGGAGGAAAACGCAGCGAGGCCATTCAGAATGGCAAAAAAGACCTTGCACTCTTTAAGCTTTGAGGCCCCTTGAGTCAGCACTAAATTAAGACGATGTGCATAACAGTGAATGAATAAGGCCATAGGTGCATTTTCCTTAACTTTAGCCTGCACCCCGTTTAGTCCAGATGCCATCACCGCTGCACCATCGTAACACTGTGCAACAACTTTGTCCAAACAGCATTCATATTCCTCAAGAATACGGAAAATAAGCGCGGCAAGGTCATCAGCTTGCCTGCCACTAGTTACATCCACAAATCTGACAAAACGCTCCTTGACACCTGTGGCTGTCACATAGCACAGGACGAGTGCCAGCTGTGCCACGTTACCCACGTCTGTGGTTTCATCAACCATGACGGCGACAAAAGGGGCTCTTCTGATCTCTATTTTTATCTCATCTCCCATCACTTCTGCAATAGCATAAATGAGGTCATTTTGTATTCTGCCTGATGTCCCAGTAAAGAACCTGTTGGTGGTCAGGTGGTAATGCAAGTCGGCGTCATGTTCAGCAAGAAAAGATTGAAGCTCCGCATAATTCCCTCTATTTAATGACTGGGGGTTTTCATCATGTCCCCTAAATGAAAGTTCCTGTTTACCCAAAAATATGACACAATCCATCAGCCTTTTCAATATCTCCCTATTTTTCTTCACCTTTTCTTTGTGGAGCTCCGTGTCCTTGCTCGCCTGTTCACTGAGCTGCAGATCCACTCGGGTGTCCCCAAAGGTTTTTAAAAGCACCGTAGCTTGTAAGTGGCCAGCCGTGCTTTGGTGTCTCTTTGCTGCCTTGGTGAAACAACTTAAATTGGCAAATCCAGTAAAACTCCAAATAACAAATCGATCTGATGCGAGCAACAGGCATTCCCAGCAGAATAACCTGCAGCGGTTCTCTGAAGCTGGTAGCCATGGGTACCGTTCATAGTTGCTTGCCTGAAAATGACGAACAAATCCTTTCCCCTGCTGGGACAAGCCAGCTAGCATTGGAGTCGGACGACCTGTTCTCACAATATCCATTTTTTCTTGAAAGGTCCGTCTTGAAAATGGTGTGGCAAGTAAATCTGCCACCAAGTCCGTCCCTTCTCCTCTTTCAGCCATCATTTGTACAAAAATACATCGATAGCTGCCTATCTCCGTGTTTAGTTTTGATATTTTGCTTCATGCCGCTAGAAAAGTTCAAACTACTGCTTATCCAATCACAGGATGCGTTCATGTCAACTTTTGCGTGAGGCCAGCTAGCTAGCCCGGGCCAAGCTGACTCGTGAGCTGATTGGCTATCGCAACTAGATCCTCTCTGTTCACTTACAGCGGACAGTGGGCTTCTCGATTGATTCTGAAGGCCTAGAGCAGACTTAATCTGCCTGAAAACACAAGCTAGCTTAAATCTGATTGGATAACACCCAACCTTGGTATTTCAACACTAGAAGCAGCGCAGCCAAGGCAAGTGGGTATAATAGGATAAAAAGAAAATTGACCAGTGAACATATTTTTATTGAAAAAATATTTACCAAAGGAAAAAAAAATACACTTACGTTTTTGAGTAAGTTTAGGCCAGCAGAGAAGGCTCTGCTGGCCCTGACTGCCCACCACTGCCCAAAGGTCACCGGGCCTGGTGTCACTTTAAAGAAGTAGTCCAGTTACACATTTGTGGGCTCAAAACTTGGCTTCTGAATGTCCTAGAGAGATCAGGTTTGTTTTAGTGTACTCCAATCAACAGCCCCTACAACCACAAAAAGGAATGGAGTAATTAGCACTTATGGATTTTAAATGGCACCCAGAATTATGTTGCATGAAGCACAATTTCACATCATTCTGGGTTCATTTGTGTGAAAACAAGGTCCAATCAGGCTGAAACGTTACAGGAAGGTAGAATCTATTGAGTTGTAAGTGATCTGAACGTTTCATGATGATAGCACTTTCCTAAGGGGGTCAAACCATGTCCCAAAGGTCACTGGATCTGGTGTCAATTTAAAGAAGTAGGTCCAGTTACACATTTGTGGGCTTATAACTTGGCTTCTGAAAGTCCTAGAGAGATCAGGTTTGTGTTAGTGTACTCCAATCAACAGCCCCTACAACCACAAAAAGGAATGGAGTCATTAGCACTTATGGTTTGTAAATGGCACCCAGAATTATGTTGCACGAAGCAAAATTTCACATCATTCTGGGTCCATTTGTGTGAAAACAAGGTCCAATCAGGCTGAAACGTTACAAGAAGGTAGAATCTATTGAGTTATAAGTGATGTGAACATTTCATGATGATCGCACATTCCTATAAGGGGTCAAACCATGACCCAAAGGTCACCGGGCCTGGTGTCACTTTAAATAAGTAGTCCAGTTACACCTTTGTGGGCTTATAAAGTTTCTTCTGAATGTCCTAGAGAGGTCAGGTTTGTTTTAGAGTACTTCAATTAACAGCTCCTACAACCCCAAAAAGGAACGAAGTCATTAGCACTTATGGTTTTTAAATGGCACCCAGAATTATGTCGCACAAAGCACAATTTCACCTCATTCTGGGTCCATTTCTCAGAAAAAAGCTTCAATCAGGCTGAAACGTCAGAGAAAAGTAGAATCTATTGAGTTGTAACTGATTCCTGTGTTTCATGATGATAGCACATTCCTAAGGGCGTCAAATCAGGTCATAAAGGTCACCGGATCACTTGTTCCTTAAAGGCGGCGTTCTAAACACACCTTTGGGGGCTTATAACTTGGCTTCTGAATGTCTCAGAGAGGTCAGGTTTGTTTTGGTGTACTCCAATCAACAGCCCCTATTACCCCAAAAAGGAATGGAGTCATTAGCACCTATGGTTTTTAAATGGCACCCAGAATTATGTTGCACGAAGCACAATTTCACATCATTCTGGGTCCATTTGTGTGAAAACAAGGTCCAATCAGGCTGAAACGTTACAGGAAGGTAGAATCTGTTGAGTTATAAGTGATCTGAACATTTCATGATGATCGCACATTCCTATAGGGGGTCAAACCATGTCCCAAAGGTCACCAGGCCTGGTGTCACTTTAAAGAAGTAGTCCAGTTACACCTTTGTGGGCTTATAACATTTCTTCTGAATGCCCTAGAGAGGTCAGGATTGTTTTAGAGTACTTCAATTAACAGCCCCTACAACCCCAAAAAGGAATGGAGTCATTAGCTCTTATGGTTTTTAAACGGCACCCAGAATTATGTCGCACAAAACACAATTTCACATCATTCCGGGTCCATTTCTCAGAAAAAAGCTTCAATGAGGCTGAAACGTCACAGAAAAGTAGAATCTATTGAGTTGTAAATGATTCCTGTGTTTCATGATGATAGCACATTCCTAAGGGCGTCAAATCAGGTCATAAAGGTCACCGGATCACTTTTTCCTTAAAGGCAGGGTTCCAAACACACTTTTGGGGGCTTATAACTTGGCTTCTGAATGTCTCAGAGAGGTCAGGTTTGTTTTAATATACTCCAATCAACAGCCACTATTACCCCCAAAAAGGAATGGAGTCATTAGCACTTATGATTTTTAAATGGCACCCAGAATTATGTTGCACAAAGCACATTTTTCATCATTCTGGGTTCATTTGTGTGAAAACAAGGTCCAATCAGGCTGAAACGTTACAAGAAGGTAGAATATATTGAGTTGTAAGTGATCTGAACGTTTCATGATGATAGCACTTTCCTAAGGGGGTCAAACCATGTCCCAAAGGTCACCGGATCGGTGTCAATTTAAAGAAGTAGTCCAGTTACACATTTGTGGGCTTATAACTTGGCTTCTGAATGTCCTAGAGAGATCAGGTTTGTTTTAGTATACTCCAATCAATACAACCACAAAAAGGAATGGAGTCATTAGCACTTATGGTTTGTAAATGGCACCCAGAATTATGTTGCACGAAGCACACTTTCACATCATTCTGGGTCCATTTGTGTGAAAACAAGGTCCAATCAGGCTGAAACGTTACAAGAAGGTAGAATCTATTGAGTTGTAAGTGATCTGAACGTTTCAAGATGATCGCACATTCCTATAGGGGGTCAAACCATGTCCCAAAGGTCACCGGATCTGGTGTCAATTTAAAGAAGTAGTCCAGTTACACATTTGTGGGCTTCTAACTTGGCTTCTGAATGTCCTAGAGAGATCAGGTTTGTTTTAATGTACTCCAACCAACAGCCCCTACAACCACAAAAAGGAATGGAGTCATTAGCACTTATGGTTTGTAAATGGCACCCAGAATTATTTTGCATGAAGCACAATTTCACATCATTCTGGGTCCATTTGTGTGAAAACAAGGTCCAATCAGGCTGAAACGTTACAAGAAGGTAGAATCTATTGAGTTGTAAGTGATCTGAACGTTTCAAGATGATCGCACATTCCTATAGGGGGTAAAACCATGTCCCAAAGGTCACCGGGCCTGGTGTCACTTTAAAGAAGTAGTCCAGTTACACCTTTGTGGGCTTATAACTTTGCTTCTGAATGTCCTAGAGAGATCAGGTTTGTTTTAGTGTACTCCAATCAACAGCCCCTACAACCACAAAAAGGAATGGAGTCATTAGCACTTATGGTTTGTAAATGGCACCCAGAATTATGTTGCACGAAGCACAATTTCACATCATTCTGGGTCCATTTGTGTGAAAACAAGGTCATATCAGGCTGAAATGTTACAAGAAGGTAGAATCTATTGAGTTGTAAATGATTCCTGTGTTTCATGATGATAGCACATTCCTAAGGGCGTCAAATCAGGTCATAAAGGTCACCGGATCACTTGTTCCTTAAAGGCAGGGTTCCAAACACACTTTTGGGGGCTTATAACTTGGCTTCTGAATGTCTCAGAGAGGTCAGGCTTGTTTTAATGTACTCCAATCAACAGCCCCTATTACCCCCAAAAAGGAATGGAGTCATTAGCACTTATGGTTTTTAAATGGCACCCAGAATTATGTTGCACAAAGCACAATTTCACATCATTCTGGGTTCATTTTTGTGAAAACAAGGTCCAATAAGGCTGAAACGTTACAGGAAGGTAGAATCTATTGAGTTGTAAGTGATCTGAACGTTTCATGATGATAGCACTTTCCTAAGGGGGTCAAACCATGTCCCAAAGGTCACCGGATCTGGTGTCAATTTGAAGAAGTAGTCCAGTTACACCTTTGTGGGCTTATAACTTGGCTTCTGAATGTCCTAGAGAGATCAGGTTTGTTTTAATGTACTCCAATCAACAGCCCCTACAACCACAAAAAGGAATGGAGTCATTAGCACTTATGGTTTGTAAATGGCACCCAGAATTATGTTGCACGAAGCACAATTTCACATCATTCTGGGTACATTTGTGTGAAAACAAGGTCCAATCAGGCTGAAACATTACAAGAAGGTAGAATCTATTGAGTTGTAAGTGATCTGAACGTTTCAAGATGATCACACTTTCCTAAGCGGGTCAAACCATGTCCCAAAGGTCACCGGATCTGGTGTCAATTTAAAGAAGTAGTCCAGTTACACATTTGTGAGCTTATAACTTGGCTTCTGAATGTCCTAGAGCGATCAGGTTTGTTTTAATGTACTCCAACCAACAGCCCCTACAACCACAAAAAGGAATGGAGTCATTAGCACTTATGGTTTGTAAATGGCACCCAGAATTATGTTGCATGACGAACAATTTCACATCATTCTGGGTCCATTTGTGTGAAAACAAGGTCCAATCAGGCTGAAACGTTACAGGAAGGTAGAATCTATTGAGTTGTAAGTGATCTGAACGTTTCAAGATGATCGCACATTCCTATAAGGGGTCAAACCATGTCCCAAAGGTCACCGGGCCTGGTGTTAATTTAAAGAAGTAGTCCAGTTACACCTTTGTGGGCTAATAACTTTACTTCTGAATGTCCTAGAGAGGTCAGGTTTGTTTTAGTGTACTCCAATCAACAGCCCCTACAACCACAAAAAAGAATGGAGTCATTAGCATTTATGGTTTGTAAATGGCACCCAGAATTATGTTGCACGAAGCACAATTTCACATCATTCTGGGTCCATTTGTGTGAAAACAAGGTCCAATCAGGCTGAAACGTTACAAGAAGGTAGAATCTATTGAGTTGTAAGTGATCTGAACGTTTCATGATGATCGCACATTCCTATAGGGGGTCAAACCATGTCCCAAAGGTCACCGGGCCTGGTGTCACTTTAAAGAAGTAGTCCAATTACACCTTTGAGGGCTTATAACTTGGCTTCTGAATGTCCTAGAGAGATCAGGTTTGTTTTAGTGTACTCCAATCAACAGCCCCTACAACCACAAAACATAATGGAGTCATTAGCATTTATGGTTTGTAAATGGCACCCAGAATTATGTTGCACGAAGCACAATTTCACATCATTCTGGGTCCTTTTGTGTGAAAACAAGGTCCAATCAGGCTGAAACGTTACAAGAAGGTAGAATCTATTGAGTTGTAAGTGATCTGAACGTTTCATGATGATCGCACATTCCTATAGGGGTTCAAACCATGTCCCAAAGGTCACCGGGCATGGTGTCACTTTAAAGAAGTAGTCCAGTTGCACATTTGTGGGCTTATAACTTGGCTTTTGAATATCGTAGAGAGGTCAGGTTTGTTTTAGTGTACTCCAATCAACAGCCCCTACAACCACAAAAAGGAATGGAGTCATTAGCACTTATGGTTTTTAAATTGCACCCAGAATTATGTTGCACGAAGCACAATTTCACATCATTCTGGGTTCATTTGTGTGAAAACAAGGTCCAATCAGGCTGAAACGTTACAAGAAGGTAGAATCTATTGAGTTGTAAGTGATCTGAACGTTTCATGATGATCGCACATTCCTATAGGGGGTCAAACCATGTCCCAAAGGTCACCGGGCCTGGTGTCACTTTAAAGAAGTAGTCCAATTACACATTTGAGGGCTTATAACTTGGCTTCTGAATGTCCCAGAGAGATCAGGTTTGTTTTAGTTTACTCCAATCAACAGGCCCTACAACCACAAAAAAGAATGGAGTCATTAGCATTTATGGTTTGTAAATGGCACCCAGAATTATGTTGCACGAAGCACAATTTCACATCATTCTGGGTCCATTTGTGTGAAAACAAGGTCCAATCAGGCTGAAACGTTACAAGAAGGTAGAATCTATTGAGTTGTAAGTGATCTGAACGTTTCATGATGATAGCACATTCCTTTAGGGGGTCAAACCTTGTCCCAAAGGTCACCGGGCCTGGTGTCACTTTAAAGAAGTAGTCCAGTTACACATTTGTGGGCTTATAACTTGGCTTTTGAATATCCTAGAGAGGTCAGGTTTGTTTTAGTGTACTCCAATCAACAGCCCCTACAACCACAAAAAGGAATGGAGTCATTAGCACTTATGGTTTTTAAATAGCACCCAGAATTATGTTGCACGAAGCACAAATTCACATCATTCTGGCTTCATTTGTGTGAAAACAAGGTCCAATCAGGCTGAAACGTTACAGGAAGGTAGAATCTATTGAGTTGTAAGTGATCTGAACGTTTCATGATGATAGTACTTTCCTAATGGGATCAAACCATGTCCCAAAGGTCACCAGATCTGGTGTAACTTTAAAGAAGTAGTCCAGTTACACTTTTGTGGGCTTATAACTTGGCTTCTGAATGTCCTAGAGAGATCAGGTTTGTTTTAATGTACTCCAACCAACAGCCCCTACAACCACAAAAATGAATGGAGTCATTAGCACTTATGGTTTGTAAATGGCACCCAGAATTATGTTGCATGACGCACGATTTCACATCATTCTGGGTCCATTTGTGTGAAAACAAGGTCCAATCAGGCTGAAACGTTACAGGAAGGTAGACTCTATTGAGTTGTAAGTGATCTGAACGTTTCATGATGATCGCACATTCCTATAGGGGGTCAAACCATGTCCCAAAGGTCACCGGGACTGGTGTCACTTTAAAGAAGTAGTCCAGTTACACTTTTGTGGGCTTATAACTTGGCTTCTGAATGTCCTAGAGAGATCAGGTTTGTTTTAGTGTACTCCAATCAACAGCCCCTACAACCACAAAAAGGAATGGAGTCATTAGCCTCTTATGGTTTGCAAATGGCACCCAGAATTATGTTGCACGAAGCAAAATTTCACATCATTCTGGGTCCATTTGTGTGAAAACAAGGTCCAATCAGGCTGAAACGTTACAAGAAGGTAGAATCTATTGAGTTATAAGTGATGTGAACGTTTCATGATGATCGCACATTCCTATAAGGGGTCAAACCATGACCCAAAGGTCACCGGGCCTGGTGTCACTTTAAATAAGTAGTCCAGTTAGACCTTTGTGGGCTTATAAAGTTTCTTCTGAATGTCCTAGAGAGGTCAGGTTTGTTTTAGAGTACTTCAATTAACAGCTCCTACAACCCCAAAAAGGAACGAAGTCATTAGCACTTATGGTTTTTAAATGGCACCCAGAATTATGTCGCACAAAGCACAATTTCACCTCATTCTGGGTCCATTTCTCAGAAAAAAGCTTCAATCAGGCTGAAACGTCAGAGAAAAGTAGAATCTATTGAGTTGTAACTGATTCCTGTGTTTCATGATGATAGCACATTCCTAAGGGCGTCAAATCAGGTCATAAAGGTCACCGGATCACTTGTTCCTTAAAGGCGGCGTTCTAAACACACTTTTGGGGGCTTATAACTTGGCTTCTGAATGTCTCAGAGAGGTCAGGTTTGTTTTGGTGTACTCCAATCATCAGCCCCTATTACCCCAAAAAGGAATGGAGTCATTAGCACCTATGGTTTTTAAATGGCACCCAGAATTATGTTGCACGAAGCACAATTTCACATCATTCTGGGTCCATTTGTGTGAAAACAAGGTCCAATCAGGCTGAAACGTTACAGGAAGGTAGAATCTGTTGAGTTATAAGTGATCTGAACGTTTCATGATGATCGCACATTCCTATAGGGGGTCAAACCATGTCCCAAAGGTCACCGGGACTGGTGTCACTTTAAAGAAGTAGTCCAGTTACACTTTTGTGGGCTTATAACTTGGCTTCTGAATGTCCTAGAGAGATCAGGTTTGTTTTAGTGTACTCCAATCAACAGCCCCTACAACCACAAAAAGGAATGGAGTCATTAGCCTCTTATGGTTTGTAAATGGCACCCAGAATTATGTTGCACGAAGCAAAATTTCACATCATTCTGGGTCCATTTGTGTGAAAACAAGGTCCAATCAGGCTGAAACGTTACAGGAAGGTAGAATCTGTTGAGTTATAAGTGATCTGAACGTTTCATGATGATCGCACATTCCTATAGGGGGTCAAACCATGTCCCAAAGGTCACCAGGCCTGGTGTCACTTTAAAGAAGTAGTCCAGTTACACCTTTGTGGGCTTATAACATTTCTTCTGAATGCCCTAGAGAGGTCAGGTTTGTTTTAGCGTACTTCAATTAACAGCCCCTACAACCCCAAAAAGGAATGGAGTCATTAGCTCTTATGGTTTTTAAATGGCACCCAGAATTATGTCGCACAAAACACAATTTCACATCATTCCGGGTCCATTTCTCAGAAAAAAGCTTCAATGAGGCTGAAACGTCACAGAAAAGTAGAATCTATTGAGTTGTAAATGATTCCTGTGTTTCATGATGATAGCACATTCCTAAGGGCGTCAAATCAGGTCATAAAGGTCACCGGATCACTTGTTCCTTAAAGGCAGGGTTCCAAACACACTTTTGGGGGCTTATAACTTGGCTTCTGAATGTCTCAGAGAGGTCAGGTTTGTTTTAATGTACTCCAATCAACAGCCACTATTACCCCCAAAAAGGAATGGAGTCATTAGCACTTATGGTTTTTAAATGGCACCCAGAATTATGTTGCACAAATCACAATTTCACATCATTCTGCGTTCATTTGTGTAAAAACAAGCTCCAATCAGGCTGAAACATTACAGGAAGGTAGAATCTATTGAGTTGTAAGTGGTCTGAACGTTTCATGATGATAGCACTTTCCTAAGGGAGTCAAACCATGTCCCAAAGGTCACCGTATCTGGTGTCAATTTAAAGAAGTAGTCCAGTTACACCTTTGTGGGCATATAACTTGGCTTCTGAATGTCCTAGAGAGATCAGGTTTGTTTTAATGTACTCCAATCAACAGCCCCTACAACCACAAAAAGGAATGGAGTCATTAGCACTTATGGTTTGTAAATGGCACCCAGAATTATGTTGCACGAAGCACAATTTCACATCATTCTGGGTTCATTTGTGTGAAAACAAGGTCCAATAAGGCTGAAACGTTACAGGAAGGTAGAATCTATTGAGTTGTAATTGATCTGAACGTTTCATGATGATAGCACTTTCCTAAGGGGGTCAAACCTTGTCCCAAAGGTCACCGGATCGGTGTCAATTTAAAGAAGTAGTCCAGTTACACATTTGTGGGCTTATAACTTGGCTTCTGAATGTCCTAGAGAGATCAGGTTTGTTTTAGTATATTCCAATCAATACAACCACAAAAAGGAATGGAGTCATTAGCACTTATGGTTTGTAAATGGCACCCAGAATTATGTTGCACGAAGCACACTTTCACATCATTCTGGGTCCATTTGTGTGAAAACAAGGTCCAATCAGGCTGAAACGTTACAAGAAGGTAGAATCTATTAAGTTGTAAGTGATCTGAACGTTTCAAGATGATCGCACATTCCTATAGGGGGTCAAACAATGTCCCAAAGGTCACCGGATCTGGTGTCAATTTAAAGAAGTAGTCCAGTTAAACATTTGTGGGCTTCTAACTTGGCTTCTGAATGTCCTAGAGAGATCAGGTTTGTTTTAATGTACTCCAACCAACAGCCCCTACAACCACAAAAAGGAATGGAGTCATTAGCACTTATGGTTTGTAAATGGCACCCAGAATTATGTTGCATGAAGCACAATTTCACATCATTCTGGGTCCATTTGTGTGAAAACAAGGTCCAATCAGGCTGAAACGTTACAAGAAGGTAGAATCTATTGAGTTGTAAGTGATCTGAACGTTTCAAGATGATCGCACATTCCTATAGGGGGTAAAACCATGTCCCAAAGGTCACCGGGCCTGGTGTCACTTTAAAGAAGTAGTCCAGTTACACCTTTTTGGGCTTATAACTTTGCTCCTGAATGTCCTAGAGAGATCAGGTTTGTTTTAGTGTACTCCAATCAACAGCCCCTACAACCACAAAAAGGAATGGAGTCATTAGCACTTATGGTTTGTAAATGGCACCCAGAATTATGTTGCACGAAGCACAATTTCACATCATTCTGGGTCCATTTGTGTGAAAACAAGGTCATATCAGGCTGAAATGTTACAAGAAGGTAGAATCTATTGAGTTGTAAATGATTCCTGTGTTTCATGATGATAGCACATTCCTAAGGGCGTCAAATCAGGTCATAAAGGTCACTGGATCACTTGTTCCTTAAAGGCAGGGTTCCAAACACACTTTTGGGGGCTTATAACTTGGCTTCTGAATGTCTCAGAGAGGTCAGGCTTGTTTTAATGTACTCCAATCAACAGCCCCTATTACCCCCAAAAAGGAATGGAGTCATTAGCACTTATGGTTTTTAAATGGCACCCAGAATTATGTTGCACAAAGCACAATTTCACAACATTCTGGGTTCATTTTTGTGAAAACAAGGTCCAATAAGGCTGAAACGTTACAGGAAGGTAGAATCTATTGAGTTGTAAGTGATCTGAACGTTTCATGATGATAGCACTTTCCTAAGGGGGTCAAACCATGTCCCAAAGGTCACCGGATCTGGTGTCAATTTAAAGAAGTAGTCCAGTTACACATTTGTGGGCTTATAACTTGGCTTCTGAATGTCCTAGAGAGATCAGGTTTGTTTTAATGTACTCCAACCAACAGCCCCTACAACCACAAAAAGGAATGGAGTCATTAGCACTTATGGTTTGTAAATGGCACCCAGAATTATGTTGCATGACGAACAATTTCACATCATTCTGGGTCCATTTGTGTGAAAACAAGGTCCAATCAGGCTGAAACGTTACAGGAAGGTAGAATCTATTGAGTTGTAAGTGATCTGAACGTTTCAAGATGATCGCACATTCCTATAAGGGGTCAAACCATGTCCCAAAGGTCACCGGGCCTGGTGTTAATTTAAAGAAGTAGTCCAGTTACACATTTGTGGGCTAATAACTTTACTTCTGAATGTCCTAGAGAGGTCAGGTTTGTTTTAGTGTACTCCAATCAACAGCCCCTACAACCACAAAAAAGAATGGAGTCATTAGCATTTATGGTTTGTAAATGGCACCCAGAATTATGTTGCACGAAGCACAATTTCACATCATTCTGGGTCCATTTGTGTGAAAACAAGGTCCAATCAGGCTGAAACGTTACAAGAAGGTAGAATCAATTGAGTTGTAAGTGGTCTGAACGTTTCATGATGATCGCACATTCCTATAGGGGGTCAAACCATGTCCCAAAGGTCACCGGGCCTGGTGTCACTTTAAAGAAGTAGTCCAATTACACCTTTGAGGGCTTATAACTTGGCTTCTGAATGTCCTAGAGAGATCAGGTTTGTTTTAGTGTACTCCAATCAACAGCCCCTACAACCACAAAACATAATGGAGTCATTAGCATTTATGGTTTGTAAATGGCACCCAGAATTATGTTGCACGAAGCACAATTTCACATCATTCTGGGTCCTTTTGTGTGAAAACAAGGTCCAATCAGGCTGAAACGTTACAAGAAGGTAGAATCTATTGAGTTGTAAGTGATCTGAACGTTTCATGATGATCGCACATTCCTATAGGGGGTCAAACCATGTCCCAAAGGTCACCGGGCCTGGTGTCACTTTAAAGAAGTAGTCCAGTTGCACATTTGTGGGCTTATAACTTGGCTTTTGAATATCGTAGAGAGGTCAGGTTTGTTTTAGTGTACTCCAATCAACAGCCCCTAATACCACAAAAAGGAATGGAGTCATTAGCACTTATGGTTTTTAAATGGCACCCAGAATTATGTTGCACGAAGCACAATTTCACATCATTCTGGGTTCATTTGTGTGAAAACAAGGTCCAATCAGGCTGAAACGTTACAAGAAGGTAGAATCTATTGAGTTGTAAGTGATCTGAACGTTTCATGATGATCGCACATTCCTATAGGGGGTCAAACCATGTCCCAAAGGTCACCGGGCCTGGTGTCACTTTAAAGAAGTAGTCCAATTACACATTTGAGGGCTTATAACTTGGCTTCTGAATGTCCCAGAGAGATCAGGTTTGTTTTAGTGTACTCCAATCAACAGGCCCTACAACCACAAAAAAGAATGGAGTCATTAGCATTTATGGTTTGTAAATGGCACCCAGAATTATGTTGCACGAAGCACAATTTCACATCATTCTGGGTCCATTTGTGTGAAAACAAGGTCCAATCAGGCTGAAACGTTACAAGAAGGTAGAATCTATTGAGTTGTAAGTGATCTGAACGTTTCATGATGATAGCACATTCCTTTAGGGGGTCAAACCATGTCCCAAAGGTCACCGGGCCTGGTGTCACTTTAAAGAAGTAGTCCAGTTACACATTTGTGGGCTTATAACTTGGCTTTTGAATATCCTAGAGAGGTCAGGTTTGTTTTAGTGTACTCCAATCAACAGCATCTACAACCACAAAAAGGAATGGAGTCATTAGCACTTATGGTTTTTAAATAGCACCCAGAATTATGTTGCACGAAGCACAATTTCACATCATTCTGGCTTCATTTGTGTGAAAACAAGGTCCAATCAGGCTGAAACGTTACAGGAAGGTAGAATCTATTGAGTTGTAAGTGATCTGAACGTTTCATGATGATAGTACTTTCCTAATGGGATCAAACCATGTCCCAAAGGTCACCGGATCTGGTGTCACTTTAAAGAAGTAGTCCAGTTACACATTTGTGGGCTTATAACTTGGCTTCTGAATGTCCTCGAGAGATCAGGTTTGTTTTAGTGTACTCCAATCAACAGCCCCTACAACCACAAAAAGGAATGGAGTCATTAGCACTTATGGTTTTTAAATAGCACCCAGAATTATGTTGCATGAAGCACAATTTAACATCATTCTGGGTTCATTTGTGTGAAAACAAGGTCCAATAGTGCTGAAACGTTACAGGAAGGTAGAATCTATTGAGTTGTAAGTGATCTGAACGTTTCATGATGATAGCACTTTCCTAAGGGGGTCAAACCATGTCCCAAAGGTCACCGGATCTGGTGTCAATTTAAAGAAGTAGTCCAGTTACATATTTGTGGGCTTATAACTTGGCTTCTGAATGTCCTAGAGAGATCAGGTTTGTTTTAATGTACTCCAACCAACAGCCCCTACAACCACAAAAAGGAATGGAGTCATTAGCACTTATGGTTTGTAAATGGCACCCAGAATTATGTTGCATGAAGCACAATTTCACATCATTCTGGGTCCATTTGTGTGAATACAAGGTCCAATCAGGCTGAAACGTTACAAGAAGGTAGAATCTATTGAGTTGTAAGTGATCTGAACGTTTCAAGATGATCGCACATTCCTATAGGGGGTCAAACCATGTCCCAAAGGTCACCGGGCCTGGTGTCACTTTAAAGAAGTAGTCCAATTACACCTTTGAGGGCTTTTAACTTGGCTTCTGAATGTCCTAGAGAGATCAGGTTTGTTTTAGTGTACTCCAATCAACAGCCCCTACAACCACAAAAAAGAATGGAGTCATTAGCATTTATGGTTTGTAAATGGCACCCAGAATTATGTTGCATGAAGCACAATTTCACATCATTCTGGGTCCATTTGTGTGAAAACAAGGTCCAATCAGGCTGAAACGTTACAAGAAGGTAGAATCTATTGAGTTGTAAGTGATCTGAACGTTTCATGATGATCGCACATTCCTATAGGGGGTCAAACCATGTCCCAAAGGTCACCGGATCTGGTGTCAATTTAAAGAAGTAGTCCAGTTACACATTTGTGGGCTTATAACTTGGCTTTTGAATATCCTAGAGAGGTCAGGTTTGTTTTAGTGTACTCCAATCAACAGCCCCTAAAACCACAAAAAGGAATGGAGTCATTAGCACTTATGGTTTTTAAATGGCACCCAGAATTATGTTGCACGAAGCACAATTTCACATCATTCTGGGTTCATTTGTGTGAAAACAAGGTCCAATCAGGCTGAAACGTTACAGGAAGGTAGAATCTATTGAGTTGTAAGTGATCTGAACGTTTCATGATGATAGCACTTTCCTAAGGGGGTCAAACCATGTCCCAAAGGTCACCGGATCTGGTGTCAATTTAAAGAAGTAGTCCATTTACACATTTGTGGGCTTATAACTTGGCTTCTGAATGTCCTAGAGAGATCAGGTTTGTTTTAGTGTACTCCAATCAACAGCCCCTACAACCACAAAAAGGAATGGAGTCATTAGCACTTATGGTTTGTAAATGGCACCCAGATTTATGTTGCATGAAGCACAATTTCACATCATTCTGGGTCCATTTGTGTGAAAACAAGGTCCAATCAGGCTGAAACATTACAAGAAGGTAGAATCTATTGAGTTGTAAGTGATCTGAACGTTTCAAGATGATCGCACATTCCTATAGGGGGTCAAACCATGTCCCAAAGGTCACCGGGCCTGGTGTCACTTTAAAGAAGTAGTCCAGTTACACCTTTGTGGGCTTATAACTTGGCTTCTGAATATCCTAGAGAGATCAGGTTTGTTTTAGTGTACTCCAATCAACAGCCCCTACAACCACAAAAAGGAATGGAGTCATTAGCTCTTATTATTTGTAAATGGCACCCAGAATTATGTTGCACGAAGCACAATTTCACATCATTCTGGGTCCATTTGTGTGAAAACAAGGTCCAATCAGGCTGAAACGTTACAAGAAGGTAGAATCTATTGAGTTGTAAGTGATCTGAACGTTTCATGATGATCGCACATTCCTATAGAGGGTCAAACCATGTCCCAAAGGTCACCGGGCCTGGTGTCAATTTAAAGAAGTAGTCCAGTTACACCTTTGTGGGCTTGTAACTTGGCTTCTGAATATCCTAGAGAGGTCAGGTTTGTTTTAGAGTACTCCAATTAACAGCCCCCATTACCACTAAAAGGAATGGAGTCATTAGCGCTTATGGTTTTTAAATGGCACCCAGAATTATGTTGCACGAAGCACAATTTCACATCATTCTGGGTTCATTTGTGTGAAAACAAGGTCCAATCAGGCTGAAACGTTACAAGAAGGTAGAATCTATTGAGATGTAAGTGATCTGAACGTTTCATGATGATCGCACATTCCTATAGGGGGTCAAACCATGTCCCAAAGGTCACCGGGCCTGGTGTCACTTTAAAGAAGTAGTCCATTTACACCTTTGAGGGCTTATAACTTGGCTTCTGAATGTCCTAGAGAGATCAGGTTTGTTTTAGTGTACTCCAATCAACGGCTCCTACAACCACAAAAAAGAATGGAGTCATTAGCACTTATGGTTTTTAAATGGCACCCAGAATTATGTTGCACGAAGCACAATTTCACATCATTCTGGGTTCATTTATGTGAAAACAAGGTCCAATCAGGCTGAAACGTTACAGGAAGGTAGAATCTATTGAGTTGTAAGTGATCTGAACGTTTCATGATGATAGCACTTTCCTAAGGGGGTCAAACCATGTCCCAAAGGTCACCGGATCTGGTGTCAATTTAAAGAAGTAGTCCAGTTACACATTTGTGGGCTTATAACTTCGCTTCTGAATGTCCTAGAGAGATCAGGTTTGTTTTAATGTACTCCAACCAACAGCCCCTACAACCACAAAAAGGAATGGAGTCATTAGCACTTATGGTTTGTAAATGGCACCCAGAATTATGTTGCATGAAGCACAATTTCACATCATTCTGGGTCCATTTGTGTGAAAACAAGGTCCAATCAGGCTGAAACGTTACAAGAAGGTAGAATCTATTGAGTTCTAAGTGATCTGAACGTTTCAAGATGATCGCACATTCCTATAGGGGGTCAAACCATGTCGCAAAGGTCACCGGGCCTGGTGTCACTTTAAAGAAGTAGTCCAGTTACACCTTTGTGGGCTTATAACTTGGCTTCTGAATATCCTAGAGAGATCAGGTTTGTTTTAGTGTACTCCAATCAACATTCCCTACAACCACAAAAAGGAATGGAGTCATTAGCTCTTATGGTTTGTAAATGGCACCCAGAATTATGTTGCACGAAGCACAATTTCACATCATTCTGGGTCAATTTGTGTGAAAACAAGGTCCAATCAGGCTGAAACGTTACAAGAAGGTAGAATCTATTGAGTTGTAAGTGATCTGAACGTTTCATGATGATCGCACATTCCTATAGGGGGACAAACCATGTCCCAAAGGTCACAGGGCCTGGTGTCACTTTAAAGAAGTAGTCCAGTTACACATTTGTGGGCTTATAACTTGGCTTTTGAATATCCTAGAGAGGTCAGGTTTGTTTTAGTGTACTCCAATCAACAGCCCCTACAACCACAAGAAGGAATGGAGTCATTAGCACTTATGGTTTTTAAATAGCACCTAGAATTATGTTGCACGAAGCACAATTTCACATCATTCTGGCTTCATTTGTGTGAAAACAAGGTCCAATCAGGCTGAACGTTACAGGAAGGTAGAATCTATTGAGTTGTAAGTGATCTGAACGTTTCATGATGATCGCACATTCCTATAGGGGGTCAAACCATGTCCCAAAGGTCACCGGGCCTGGTGTCACTTTAAAGAAGTAGTCCAGTCACACCTTTGAGGGCTTATAAATTGGCTTCTGAATGTCCTAGAGAGATCAGGTTTGTTTTAGAGTACTCCAATCAACAGCCCCTACAACGACAAAAAAGAATGGAGTCATTAGCATTTATGGTTTGTAAATGGCACCCAGAATTATGTTGCATGAAGCACAATTTCACATCATTCTGGGTCCATTTGTGTGAAAACAAGGTCCAATCAGGCTGAAACGTTACAAGAAGGTAGAATCTATTGAGTTGTAAGTGATCTGAACGTTTCATGATGATTGCACATTCCTATAGGGGGTCAAACCATGTCCCAAAGGTCACCGGATCTGGTGTCAATTTAAAGAAGTAGTCCCGTTACACATTTGTGGGCTTATAACTTGGCTTTTGAATATCCTAGTGTAATAAAAATGAACTTGTCATCTGTTGTATAATTGCTTTATACAAGTTATTGATCACTACTGTTTGTCAATCACACTTATCATGAGGATGTAATCAAGGAGAGCCGAACATAATGTGATCATGAGGATGTAATCAAGGTAATCCTGGTGGAGGTGTGCAGCTTTGCACGCACATCAGGGAATGTATAAGGAGCAGAGCAGAGCTCAGAGCTGTTAGAGCTGTTTGAAGGATTCTATTTGACGAGGTTCATGGATTACGTTTTCTAACTGGGGTGTTCAGCTCTCCACCCATAAGCAACGGTAAGAGAAATGTTTTGTTCATGATTGATAACTTGTATGAATGCCGGTTGAATAAAGCCTTGTTGTTCATCTGATATTCAAGTTGTGTTTCATTGTTTCTGGCGTCGACTTGACAACGATCCTGATTAAATAAATATAAAGTGTAAAAAGAGACTTTGAGTCTTTTAAGGTAATTAAAATAAAATAAAACATTTTATTTTAGAACATTTTTGGCGTCACGAACAGGATCAGTCAAGCTATTCCAGCAACAATGAAGTGTTTTTGGAGAAGCAAAAAGGAGCCGAGTGCTTCTGGGGAGGGAACGCCGATTCCCGTGCCGATTCCCGGCTGGGAAACGGAGGAGTTCCGATCCATTGGTGATATGTTAAGGCAGCGCGGTGGACGCCCTGGGCCGTGGGGAGAGTTAAATGGAGTGGTCAGCCCCGCCGTGGTGCTGGACCGTTTGACGCGGATAGAAGTTAAAAAAAAAGCGCCGCTGGCAGGAGTGAGAGATATGATGTGGCTTTTTGCAGAAGCATGGAAAAAACAGGAGTTAGAATTGAGCAGTTGTAGAGAGCGAGCGGCGCAGGAGAAAATCCATGCTGAAGAAGTTGAGAAATCATGCTCAGAGTTTGAGCAGAGAGTGTGTGTGATGGGGAAAGAGCTAAAGCATGCTCAGAATGTTTTGGATAAAACGCTGACTTTTGTGTCTCGAGCGCAAAGGAAGGAAAAGAAGCGACCTCGTAGAACAGGTCCTGCTCAGATCCGGGCGTTTGTAAAGAATGTTGGTGAAGATTGGGACCCGCAGAAATGGAACGGGGATCTTTGGGGGGATGATGAGGAGGAGGAGTGGGTGATTAAACCTGACCCACCACCTCAGCCCTTGTATCCATCATTACAGAGGATAAAGATGTCAGAACAAAGACCTATTACTAGGCGTCGGCGAGAACAGCAAATTATTCCACCAATACTGGTAGATATGGTGGATGATCAGGGACGGCCGGAACTCGATGAGGCGGGTAATATAAGAAGGATGTTACAACAGCAGCCACAACCCGCCCCTAGGCTGCTAACAACGCTAGAGGATTATTCACAAGATGAGTTAAATCACATGAATGGGAAGCTGAAACAGCGCCCAGGCGAACCAACTGACTCCTGGCTTAATCGCCTTATGGAGGATGGCGCGTGTGATATAGCCATAGATGCCGGTGATGCCATGAGATTTTCAGGATTAAGTACTGATGCACAGATAAATGCTGAATACCGGGCTACAGTCCGGGCATTGCCAGCTGATGAAGATTTCAATGTGGGGGATGCATATGCTCTGGCATGTCATGTAATCTATCCTACCACGGCGGACTGGTCTGAGATTAAAGGGCAATGGCAGACAGTGAGAGATGCCATTCAGCGGCTCACCAGACTCACTATTAGAGAGCAAGTGGCTCGAAACGGGGGAGCTGGAGTGGTGGACTGTAACATCTCTAAGGCAACTAGAGATCACCTCATCAGACATGCCCCACCACATTATAAACCCATGGTGACCAGCTTGTTGTTTGGCGCGGCAGACCAGACTTTTGCCGCGATAAAAGATCGTCTTGGCGAACTCACCACGCTGGGTGATTGGTCTGAGACGAGGAGAGAGGGAGCTAGAACTGAAAATAAACCCAGGATTGATCCACATTCAAGGGGTCGTAAAGGGGGGGCAATGGGCCCCTCTAGAACAGATCTGTGGAGGGCACTGCGACAAGCGGGAGTGCCGTTTGAGGAGATTGATGGATTGCCCACTAATGCATTGATGGAGAAATGCAGCCAAATGGGACTGAAGGTCCATTGTCAGTTCAGACATTGTCCTGAAAAGGACGACAGGATGTCTGTGTCAGAATTGGTTGGAATGTTGCAGAATGTGATCAGGGAGGTGGCGTCGAAGCCTGCTGAACCTTCCGCCCCTCCCAAGGAATCTTCAGAGGAGGAGAGTTCAGATGAGTGTTATCAGGTGGCGGCAGTGAAGCGTAGAAAGAAAAAACAGCACCGAAGGGAACATGATGATGAATAGGATGAAGGTCAAGCTCGGGTTGTTGCCAGTGCCTCAGGATGGTCAGTAAATGATATCAGACCACATGTGGAATTACAGATTTATTGGAAAAAATCAGTACAGACAGTAATGGCATTGGTTGACACTGGGGCGGAGGCCTCTGTAATTCATGGCAATCCTGATAAAATAAAGGGAAACATTGTACCTTTGACTGGACTTGGGGGGCAGATGTTAGTAGGAAAGGGAGTAACTTTGCCCTTAAAAATAGGAAATCAACCTATTAGAAATTACAGTGTAGTAGTGGCTCCTGCAAAGGAATGGATTATTGGAATGGATATATTGGCCGGAATGACTCTTCATCTGAAACATGGTCGATTTTGTTTTGGTATAAACAGAATCCACACCATTTTGGTAGGCAAGGTCAAAATGACACCTTTTCCCATTCCTGAAGCAACACAGGTGGTATCACAAAAACAATACCGGTTGCCTGGGGGTCAGAAAGAAATTACGGACACTATTAAAGAATATCTGGAGGCAGGAGTTTTGAAAACATGCACCACACGGTGGAATAATCCCTTATGGCCAGTGAAGAAATCAGATGGTTCATGGAGAATGACTGTGGATTATAGAGCGCTGAATAAACATACTCCTCCTTTAACGTCTGCGGTTCCGGATGTTATCACGATTGTGGAAAGGGTGCAGCATCACTCTGGTACATGGTATGCGGTGATAGATTTGGCCAATGCTTTCTTTACCATACCTATCCCTGAGGACAAGATGGAACAGTTTGCCTTTACATGGGAAGGAAGACAGTACACCTTCACCAGATTACCACAAGGGTATGTGCATTCACCCACAATCTGTCATAGGATAGTGGCTGAAAATCTGTCGACTTTAAAGATCCCATCAGGCATATTGTTATCACACTACATTGATGACATCATGATTCAGGGAAACACTAAAGAAGAGGTTGAGCAATTGCTCCCACTTCTGATAACACATATGAAGAATCATGGATGGGAGATAAATCCAGCGAAAGTGCAGGGACCTGCACAGTCAGTGAAGTTCTTGGGAATTATCTGGAATAGAGGGGAAAGAGAAATAACAACTAAAGCTAAAGAGAAAATAGCACGGTTCCCAATACCACAGAATAAGACAGATGCTCAGCGGTATATTGGGTTGTTTGGGTTCTGGAGACACCACATACCTCATTTAGGACAGATCTTGCAGCCTCTGTACAGATGCACTCGGAAGAAGGAGCAGTTTGAATGGGGGCCTGATCAACAACAGTCATTTGAACTAGCTAAAGAGGCAATCCAACAAGCTGTTTCTTTGGGGAAGATGTTGTCAGGACCAGTGGAGTTACAGGTTTCTGCAGTAAATGATTATGCTAACTGGAGTTTGTGGCAAAAACAAGATAGGTGCAGAAAACCTTTGGGTTTTTGGTCTAGGAAATTGCCTGATGCAGGACAGAGATATACTCCATTTGAAAAACAGTTGTTGGCATGTTATTGGGCTTTGTTGGAAACAGAAGCCCAAACTGTGGGGCATGAAGTAATGATGAGAACACATATACCCATTCTAACTTGGGTCATGAGCAATCCTACAACTCACCGCATAGGGGTAGCTCAAGAGGCTAGCATCATAAAATGGAAGTGGTATGTTTCTGAGAGAATGAAACCAGGAGAAAAAGGAGTATCAATGCTCCACGAGCAAGTGGCAGACGTTCCAGAAATGGATGAAGTGCCTTTTGAGGTAAAACCAATCCAGGATTCTCCTGTGAAACTGGGGGTAAGATGGAGCGAACTCACCCCAGAGCAGCAGGAGCGAGCCTGGTTCACTGATGGTTCCTGTCAATATGTGGCAGGAACCAGGAAATGGAAGGCTGGGGCATTTAACCCTGGTACACAACAAGTTATGGAACTCACAGGGACAGGAAAGAGTAGCCAATGGGCAGAGTTGAAAGCAGTACACATGGTAATAATGGCAGCTGGGGTGCAGGGAGTAAGTATTTATACTGACTCCTGGTCAGTAGCCCAAGGAATGTTAACTTGGATGCCAACTTGGCATGCTACACAATGGAAGATACATTCAAAAGAGGTTTGGGGAGCTGACCTATGGAAGGACATTTGGGAGAAATGCCAAAATATTCCTGTGTCAGTATTACATGTGGATGCTCATACTAATAACAATGATCCTGAATCCCTGCATAATCAGACTGTAGATAAGATAGTGAAAATTCAGGCTGTAAGACAATCAAGTCCTGGATTAGCCAAATGGGCTCACGTTACTGCTGGACATTGGGGTGTGCAGGGAACATTGAAATGGGCGAGGGACAGAGGAATAGATCTCATCATTGATGATATTAAAACTGCCATAGAAGATTGTGAACATTGTCAGCATACAGGTAAAGAACCGTTGGTACTGGAAAAAGGAGACAAGATAGCTCAGTTAGTAATCAAACGGTGTGTAATGTCCAAAGTTGAAGAGATTACTAAACCTACCACTATCACTCAGAGGGGTGAAACTGGGTTTGAATCATCAGACTTTACTGCGGGGGCAAAAGTGTGGGTGGAGCAGCTCAATGGTCCTCCCAGAGCTGGAGAGATTATTGCACAGGGAAAAGATGCTGTGGTAAGTGTATTGTTCCCCGGAGAGGAAAAATGGATTAATATTCCGATAAACAAATGTTACAGGAGAGAAAATTAATGCTTGTCATTCTATCTGCAGTTTTGTATGTATCCCATAGGCGGGTGTCTGAGTGACGGTGGTTGACTGGGTCCCCTTCCCCTACAAAAGGATTGAACCTTTGTCGAGGCGATGGATGGGCTCCGCGGACCTGGTGGTGTCGGATGTTTGGTCATCGTCCTCCATGTCCTCGCTGTCATCGCACTGAGGGCACATTTCTGTTGGGGGCTCACGGAAGGACAAGTGTTGGAAGAAGGGGTCATGGGCCATCTGGAATTGGTTAGCAGTATGTCCAACCGCACTCAAGGCACATTCACATGCAGAGCAAATGACGCTTGCTACTTGGGAAACCTAACATCTACCGGTAAGATGTACCGGTGCAGAGGATGTCTTAAAATCCGAGGAAGGGTGATCAGCCCAGGGGTGTTGGTTCAAGGATCAACAGTAACCTTTAATTCTGCAGCGTGCATCTGTGCATACCATCAGGGGAATGGTACTTGCATACAAAATGGCACAAATTGGAGTATGAAGGTTGATCGCGATTTCCGGATCAGGAATGGAACTGTAATCACAGGAGGATACGCCTATTTGTACATATTCTGGGTGCTGCCCGACACAGCTAGAGCTACGCAGACAGCTGTAGCTCCCCTGGTTCACACTTGTCAACAAATGGGACAAATAAGGGTAGCCGAATATGTGCGATGGACTGTGAAATTCCCTCCTATTCCGCCTTGCAACAGGAGGAGGCGAGCATGGTATGACACCGTGCTAGGAGGAACTGGAACTTTGTATGGTCTGGCTAACACAGCAAACAATGAGGTAACACGAACTATGCTGTCCAACACTGGAGAATACACCGCACAAGCTGTCACCAAGACTGCAAGATGGATGCCTTCGACTGTATCTAGTCAGCTAGAAGGAAGTGATGTGTGGAAAAGTGTATTTAAATGGAATCTAAAGCTTTGGAATGAAACTTATGATGCATTGCATAATTTGTCACACATAGGTAATTGGACAGTCTGTTCCTTGCAGACTATTCATGCTGAGACACAGAGAAATAGGTTTCAAATACAGGTAATGAGTAATAACTATCATGCATGGCGAACATTATGGAACATCAGTAGTTCATTATGGCTACAGCTACATGCAGAAATGACGATTTGTAATAAATCTATGTGTACTGGATACTGGGATCAGTATAATATGACATCAGTAATGACTGTGTGTAGATATCAGATACTGCCGGTGATAACCACTAAAGGGTTTTGGTATCTCCATGTTAGTGGAGAGTGGTGGGATGTTAAAACAAATCGAACATATGAAGTAAAACACTGTGATGAGACTGATAAGGGTTTAGCCTGCCCATTGGTAAAAGGACATAGCAATCCATGTTTCACTGATTCAAGGGTCGTACTCTGTGATTGGACGGTCACACCCCCAGAGGAACAGTTTTGGCAGGTGGGTCCTAACACCTTATGCGTGGCTACAATGACCAATTCCCCACAGGTACCTTCAGTTCCCTTTTCAGGTTGTCTCAAGGGTATACATATGTGGGAATGGAATAACGTGACCTATTGGTTGAGTAATTACACTGTATCTAGTCGGCTGACTAAGATACAATGGGAGGTTTTACACTCCCCTTGGACACTCTCACTGGAACGATTCAAATGCGCATTGGATGGTTCCACTGAAGTGGCAAAATTGATTGACTCTCATAGGTCCAACCTTTCCAGGCTTATGGTGTCTACTCTTGTGGCACAAGGGGAAATAAAACATGTTGCTACATTGATTGAACAGGCTTCCGCTCATCATTGGTGGGATATATTTACAGGCATGTCGAGTACCGCTAATAAAGTGCTAATTCCACCTATGATTGCAGCATTAATTATAATCAGCATTCTAACATTGTGTAATCTTATTATTTGTTGGTATGTTATTCGATTAAGAAGAGAAATAAATTGGGTAATAATGCAAAGACTACGATGAAAATTAAAGTGGAACTACAAGGTATGTTATAAATGACGTTGGTTTTGATGGGGAAATGGTGATGGATATGTTACATAAATTAGATGAAAAGTTCAAGAGTGGAATGTAATAAAAATGAACTTGTCATCTGTTGTATAATTGCTTTATACAAGTTATTGATCACTACTGTTTGTCAATCACACTTATCATGAGGATGTAATCAAGGAGAGCCGAACATAATGTGATCATGAGGATGTAATCAAGGTAATCCTGGTGGAGGTGTGCAGCTTTGCACGCACATCAGGGAATGTATAAGGAGCAGAGCAGAGCTCAGAGCTGTTAGAGCTGTTTGAAGGATTCTATTTGACGAGGTTCATGGATTACGTTTTCTAACTGGGGTGTTCAGCTCTCCACCCATAAGCAACGGTAAGAGAAATGTTTTGTTCATGATTGATAACTTGTATGAATGCCGGTTGAATAAAGCCTTGTTGTTCATCTGATATTCAAGTTGTGTTTCATTGTTTCTGGCGTCGACTTGACAACGATCCTGATTAAATAAATATAAAGTGTAAAAAGAGACTTTGAGTCTTTTAAGGTAATTAAAATAAAATAAAACATTTTATTTTAGAACACCTAGAGAGGTCAGGTTTGTTTTAGTGTACTCCAATCAACAGCCCCTACAACCACAAAAAGGAATGGAGTCATTAGCACTTATGGTTTTTAAATGGCACCCAGAATTATGTTGCACGAAGCACAATTTCACATCATTCTGGGTTCATTTGTGTGAAAACAAGGTCCAATCAGGCTGAAACGTTACAGGAAGGTAGAATCTATTGAGTTGTAAGTGATCTGAATGTTTCATGATGATAGCACTTTCCTAAGGGGGTCAAACCATGTCCCAAAGGTCACCGGATCTGGTGTCAATTTAAAGAAGTAGTCCAGTTACACATTTGTGGGCTTATAACTTGGCTTCTGAATGTCCTAGAGAGATCAGGTTTGTTTTAGTGTACTCCAATCAACAGCCCCTACAACAGCAAAAAGGAATGGAGTCATTAGCACTTATGGTTTGTAAATGGCACCCAGAATTATGTTGCATGAAGCACAATTTCACATCATTCTGGGTCCATTTGTGTGAAAACAAGGTCCAATCAGGCTGAAACATTACAATAAGTTAGAATCTATTGAGTTGTAAGTGATCTGAACGTTTCAAGATGATCGCACATTCCTATAGGGGGTCAAACCATGTCCCAAAGGTCACCGGGCCTGGTGTCACTTTAAAGAAGTAGTCCAGTTACACCTTTGTGGGCTTATAACTTGGCTTCTGAATATCCTAGAGAGATCAGGTTTGTTTTAGTGTACTCCAATCAACAGCCCCTACAACCACAAAAAGGAATGGAGTCATTAGCTCTTATTATTTGTAAATGGCACCCAGAATTATGTTGCACGAAGCACAATTTCACATCATTCTGGGTCCATTTGTGTGAAAACAAGGTCCAATCAGGCTGAAACGTTACAAGAAGGTAGAATCTATTGAGTTGTAAGTTATCTGAATGTTTCATGATGATCACACATTCCTATAGGGGGTCAAACCATGTCCCAAAGGTCACCGGGCCTGGTGTCACTTTAAAGAAGTAGTCCAATTACACCTTTGAGGGCTTATAACTTGGCTTCTGAATGTCCTAGAGAGATCAGGTTTGTTTTAGTGTACTCCAATCAACAGCCCATACAACCACAAAAAAGAATGGAGTCATTAGCATTTATGGTTTGTAAATGGCACCCAGAATTATGTTGCATGAAGCACAATTTCACATCATTCTGGGTCCATTTGTGTGAAAACAAGGTCCAATCAGGCTGAAACGTTACAAGAAGGTAGAATCTATTGAGTTGTAAGTGATCTGAACGTTTCATGATGATCGCACATTCCTATAGGGGGTCAAACCATGTCCCAAAGGTCACCGGATCTGGTGTCAATTTAAAGAAGTAGTGCAGTTACACATTTGTGGGCTTATAACTTGGCTTTTGAATATCCTAGAGAGGTCAGGTTTGTTTTAGTGTACTCCAATCAACAGCCCCTACAACCACAAAAAGGAATGGAGCCATTAGCACTTATGGTTTTTAAATGGCACCCAGAATTTTGTTGCACGAAGCACAATTTCACATCATTCTGGGTTCATTTGTGTGAAAACAAGGTCCAATCAGGCTGAAACGTTACATAAGGTAGAATCTATTGAGTTGTAAGTGATCTGAACGTTTCATGATGATAGCACTTTCCTAAGGGGGTCAAACCATGTCCCAAAGGTCACCGGATCTGGTGTCAATTTAAAGAAGTAGTCCAGTTACACATTTGTGGGCTTATAACTTGGCTTCTGAATGTCCTAGAGAGATCAGGTTTGTTTTAGTGTACTCCAATCAACAGCCCCTACAACCACAAAAAGGAATGGAGTCATTAGCACTTATGGTTTGTAAATGGCACCCAGAATTATGTTGCATGAAGCACAATTTCACATCATTCTGGGTCCATTTGTGTGAAAACAAGGTCCAATCAGGCTGAAACATTACAAGAAGGTAGAATCTATTGAGTTGTAAGTGATCTGAACGTTTCAAGATGATCGCACATTCCTATAGGGGGTCAAACCATGTCCCAAAGGTCACCGGGCCTGGTGTCACTTTAAAGAAGTAGTCTAGTTACACCTTTGTGGGCTTATAACTTGGCTTCTGAATATCCTAGAGAGATCAGGTTTGTTTTAGTGTACTCCAATCAACAGCCCCTACAACCACAAAAAGGAATGGAGTCATTAGCTGTTATTATTTGTAAATGGCACCCAGAATTATGTTGCACGAAGCACAATTTCACATCATTCTGGGTCCATTTGTGTGAAAACAAGGTCCAATCAGGCTGAAACGTTACAAGAAGGTAGAATCTATTGAGTTGTAAGTGATCTGAACGTTTCATGATGATCGCACATTCCTATAGGGGGTCAAACCATGTCCCAAAGGTCACCGGGCCTGGTGTCACTTTAAAGAAGTAGTCCAATTACACCTTTGAGGGCTTATAACTTGGCTTCTGAATGTCCTAGAGAGATCAGGTTTGTTTTAGTGTACTCCAATCAACAGCCCCTACAACCACAAAAAAGAATGGAGTCATTAGCATTTATGGTTTGTAAATGGCACCCAGAATTATGTTGCATGAAGCACAATTTCACATCATTCTGGGTCCATTTGTGTGAAAACAAGGTCCAATCAGGCTGAAACGTTACAAGAAGGTATAATCTATTGAGTTGTAAGTGATCTGAACGTTTCATGATGATCGCACATTCCTATAGGGGGTCAAACCATGTCCCAAAGGTCACCGGATCTGGTGTCAATTTAAAGAAGTAGTCCAGTTACACATTTGTGGGCTTATAACTTGGCTTTTGAATATCCTAGAGAGGTCAGGTTTGTTTTAGTGTACTCCAATCAACAGCCCCTACAACCACAAAAAGGAATGGAGTCATTAGCACTTATGGTTTTTAAATGGCACCCAGAATTATGTTGCACGAAGCACAATTTCACATCATTCTGGGTTCATTTGTGTGAAAACAAGGTCCAATCAGGCTGAAACGTTACAGGAAGGTAGAATCTATTGAGTTGTAAGTGATCTGAACGTTTCATGATGATAGCACTTTCCTAAGGGGGTCAAACCATGTCCCAAAGGTCACCGGATCTGGTGTCAATTTAAAGAAGTAGTCCAGTTACACATTTGTAGGCTTATAACTTGGCTTCTGAATGTCCTAGAGAGATCAGGTTTGTTTTAGTGTACTCCAATCAACAGCCCCTACAACCACAAAAAGGAATGGAGTCATTAGCACTTATGGTTTGTAAATTGCACCCAGAATTATGTTGCATGAAGCACAATTTCACATCATTCTGGGTCCATTTGTGTGAAAACAAGGTCCAGTCAAGCTGAAACATTACAAGAAGGTAGAATCTATTGAGTTGTAAGTGATCTGAACGTTTCAAGATGATCGCACATTCCTATAGGGGGTCAAACCATGTCCCAAAGGTCACCGGGCCTGGTGTCACTTTAAAGAAGTAGTCCAGTTACACCTTTGTGGGCTTATATCTTGGCTTCTGAATATCCTAGAGAGATCAGGTTTGTTTTAGTGTACTCCAATCAACAGCCCCTACAACCACAAAAAGGAATGGAGTCATTAGCTCTTATTATTTGTAAATGGCACCCAGAATTATGTTGCACTAAGCACAATTTCACATCATTCTGGGTCCATTTGTGTGAAAACAAGGTCCAATCAGGCTGAAACGTTACAAGAAGGTAGAATCTATTGAGTTGTAAGTGATCTGAACGTTTCATGATGATTGCACATTCCTATAGGGGGTCAAACCATGTCCCAAAGGTCACCGGGCCTGGTGTCAATTTAAAGAAGTAGTCCAGTTACACCTTTGAGGTTTTGTAACTTGGCTTCTGAATATCCTAGAGAGGTCAGGTTTGTTTTAGAGTACTCCAATTAACAGCCCCCATTACCACTAAAAGGAATGGAGTCATTAGCACTTATGGTTTTTAAATGGCACCCAGAATTATGTTGCACGAAGCACAATTTCACATCATTCTGGGTTCATTTGTGTGAAAACAAGGTGCAATCAGGCTGAAACGTTACAGGAAGGTAGAATCTATTGAGTTGTAAGTGATCTGAACGTTTCATGATGATCTCACATTCCTATAGGGGGTCAAACCATGTCCCAAAGGTCACCGGGCCTGGTGTCACTTTAAAGAAGTAGTCCAATTACACCTTTGAGGGCTTATAACTTGGCTTCTGAATGTCCTAGAGAGATCAGGTTTGTTTTAGTGTACTCCAATCGACAGCCCCTACAACCTCAAAAAGGAATGGAGTCATTAGCACTCATGGTTTTTAAATGGCACTGAGAATTATGTGTCACGAAGCACAATTTCACATCATTCTGGGTTCATTTGTGTTAAAACAAGGTCCAATCAGGCTGAAACGTTCCAGGAAGGTAGAATCGATTGAGTTGTAAGTGATCTGAACGTTTCATGATGATAGCCCTTTCCTAAGGGGGTAAAACCATGTCCCAAAGGTCACCGGGCCTGGTGTCACTTTAAAGAAGTAGTCCAGTTACAACTTTGTGGGCTTTTAACTTGGCTTCTGAATGTCCTAGAGAGATCAGGTTTGTTTAAGTGTACTCCAATCAACAGTCCCTACAATCACAAAAAGGAATGGAGCATTAGCACTTATGGTTTGTAAATGGCACCCAGAATTATGTTGCACGAAGCACAATTTCACATCATTCTGGGTCCATTTGTGTGAAAACAAGGTCCAATCAGGCTGAAACATTACAAGAAGGTAGAATCTATTGAGTTGTAAGAGATCTGAACGTTTCATGATGATCGCACATTCCTATAGGGGGTCAAACCATGTCCCAAAGGCCTGGTGTCACTTTAAAGAAGTAGTCCAGTTACACCTTTGTGGGCTTATAACTTGGCTTCTGAATATCCTAGAGAGGTCAGGTTTGTTTTAGAGTACTCCAATTAACAGCCCCCATTACCCCAAAAAGGAATGGAGTTATTAGCACTTATGGTTTTTAAATGGCACCCAGAATTATGTTGCACTAAGCACAATTTCAGATCATTCTGGGTTCATTTGTGTGAAAACAAGGTCCAATAATGCTGAAACGTTACAGGAAGGTAGAATCTATTGAGTTGTAAGTGATCTGAACGTTTCATGATGATCGCACATTCCTATAGGGGGTCAAACAATGTCCCAAAGGTCACCGGGCCTGGTGTCACTTTAAAGAAGTAGTCCATTTACACCTTTGTGGGCTTATAACTTGGCTTCTGAATGTCCTAGAGAGATCAGGTTTGTTTTAGTGTACTCCAATCAACAGCCCCTACAACCACAAAAAAGAATAGGGTCATTAGCATTTATGGTTTGTAAATGGCACCCAGAATTATGTTGCACGAAGCACAATTTCACATTATTCTGGGTCCATTTGTGTGAAAACAAGGTCCAATCAGGCTGAAACGTTACAAGAAGGTAGAATCTATTGAGTTGTAAGTGATCTGAACGTTTCATGATGATAGCACATTCCTTTAGGGGGTCAAACCATGTCCCAAAGGTCACAGGGCCTGGTGTCACTTTAAAGAAGTAGTCCAGTTACACATTTGTGGGCTTATAACTTGGCTTTTGAATATCCTAGAGAGGTCAGGTTTGTTTTAGTGTGCTCCAATCAACAGCCCCTACAACCACAAAAAGGAATGGAGTCATTAGCACTTATGGTTTTTAAATAGCACCCAGAATTATGTTGCACGAAGCACAATTTCACATCATTCTGGCTTCATTTGTGTGAAAACAAGGTCCAGTCAGGCTGAACGTTACAGGAAGGTAGAATCTATTGAGTTGTAAGTGATCTGAACGTTTCATGATGATAGTACTTTCCTAATGGGATCAAACCATGTCCCAAAGGTCACCGGATCTGGTGTCAATTTAAAGAAGTAGTCCAGTTACACATTTGTGGGCTTATAACTTGGCTTCTGAATGTCCTAGAGAGATCAGGTTTGTTTTAGTGTACTCCAATCAACAGCCCCTACAACCACAAAAAGGAATGGAGTCATTAACACTTATGGTTTTTAAATAGCACCCAGAATTATGTTGCATGAAGCACAATTTAACATCATTCTGGGTTAATTTGTGTGAAAACAAGGTCCAATAAGGTTGAAATGTTACAGGAAGGTAGAATCTATTGAGTTGTAAGTGATCTGAACGTTTCATGATGATAGCACTTTCCTAAAGGGGTCAAACCATGTCCCAAAGGTCACCGGATCTGGTGTCAATTTAAAGAAGTAGTCCAGTTACATATTTGTGGGCTTATAACTTGGCTTCTGAATGTCCTAGAGAGATCAGGTTTGTTTAAATGTACTCCAACCAACAGCCCCTACAACCACAAAAAGGAATGGAGTCATTAGCACTTATGGTTTGTAAATGGCACGAAGAATTATGTTGCATGAAGCACAATTTCACATCATTCTGGGTCCATTTGTGTGAAAACAAGGTCCAATCAGGCTGAAACGTTACAAGATGGTAGAATCTATTCAGTTGTAAGTGATCTGAACGTTTCAAGATGATCGCACATTTCTATAGGGGGTCAAACCATGTCCCAAAGGTCACCGGGCCTGGTGTCAATTTAAAGAAGTAGTCCAGTTACACCTTTGTGGGCTTATAACTTGGCTTCTGAATATCCTAGAGAGATCAGGTTTGTTTTAGTGTACTCCAATCAACAGCCCCTACAACCACAAAAAGGAATGGAGTCATTAGCACTTATGGTTTGTAACTGGCACCCAGAATTATGTTGCACGAAGCACAATTTCACATCATTCTGGGTCCATTTGTGTGAAAAAAGGTCCAGTCAGGCTGAAACTTTACAAGAAGGTAGAATCTATTGAGTTGTAAGTGATCTGAACGTTTCATGATGATCGCACATTCCTATAGGGGGTCAAACCATGTCCCAAAGGTCACCGGGCCTGGTGTCACTTTAAAGAAGTAGTCCAATTACACCTTTGAGGGCTTATAACTTGGCTTCTGAATGTCCTAGAGAGATCAGGTTTGTTTTAGTGTACTCCAATCAACAGCCCCTACAACCACAAAAAAGAATTGAGTCATTAGCATTTATGGTTTGTAAATGGCACCCAGAATTATGTTGCATGAAGCACAATTTCACATCATTCTGGGTCCATTTGTGTGAAAACAAGGTACAATCAGGCTGAAACGTTACAAGAAGGTAGAATCTATTGAGTTGTAAGTGATCTGAATGTTTCATGATGATCGCACATTCCTATAGGGGGTCAAACCATGTCCCAAAGGTCACCGGATCTGGTGTCAATTTAAAGAAGTAGTCCAGTTACACATTTGTGGGCTTATAACTTGGCTTTTGAATATCCTAGAGAGGTCAGGTTTGTTTTAGTGTACTCCAATCAACAGCCCCTACAACCACAAAAAGGAATGGAGTCATTAGCATTTATGAATTTTAAATGGCACCCAGAATTATGTTGCACGAAGCACAATTTCACATCATTCTGGTTTCATTTGTGTGAAAACAAGGTCCAATCAGGCTCAAACGTTACAGGAAGGTAGAATCTATTGAGTTGTAAGTGATCTGAACGTTTCATGATGATAGCACTTTCCTAAGGGGGTCAAACCATGTCCCAAAGGTCACCGGATCTGGTGTCAATTTAAAGAAGTAGTCCAGTTACACATTTGTGGGCTTATAACTTGGCTTCTGAATGTCCTAGAGAGATCAGGTTTGTTTTAATGTACTCCAACCAACAGCCCCTACAACCACAAAAAGGAATGGAGTCATTAGCACTTATGGTTTTTAAATGGCACCCAGAATTATGTTGCATGAAACACAATTTCACATCATTCTGGGTCCATATGTGTGAAAACAAGGTCCAATCAGGCTGAAACGTTACAAGAAGGTAGAATCTATTGAGTTGTAAGTGATCTGAACATTTAAAGATGATCGCACATTCCTATAGGGGGTCAAACCATGTCCCAAAGGTCACCGGGCCTGGTGTCACTTTAAAGAAGTAGTCCAGTTACACCTTTGTGGGGTTATAACTTGGCTTCTGAATATCCTAGAGAGATCAGGTTTGTTTTAGTGTACTCCAATCAACAGCCCCTACAACCACAAAAAGGAATGGAGTCATTATCTCTTATGATTTGTAAATGGCACCCAGAATTATGTTGCACGAAGCACAATTTCACATCATTCTGGGTCCATTTGTGTGAAAACAAGGTCCAATCAGGCTGAACGTTACAGGAAGGTAGAATCTATTGAGTTGTAAGTGATCTGAACGTTTCATGATGATAGTACTTTCCTAATGGGATCAAACCATGTCCCAAAGGTCACCGGATCTGGTGTCAATTTAAAGAAGTAGTCCAGTTACACATTTGTGGGCTTATAACTTGGCTTCTGAATGTCCTAGAGAGATCAGGTTTGTTTTAGTGTACTCCAATCAACAGCCCCTACAAACACAAAAAGGAATGGAGTCATTAGCTCTTATGGTTTTTAAATGGCACCCAGAATTATGTTGCACGAAGCACAATTTCACATCATTCTGGGTCCATTTGTGTGAAAAAAAGGTCCAGTCAGGCTGAAACTTTACAAGAAGGTAGAATCTATTGAGTTGTAAGTGATCTGAACGTTTCATGATGATCGCACATTCCTATAGGGGGTCAAACCATGTCCCAAAGGTCACCGGGCCTGGTGTCACTTTAAAGAAGTAGTCCAATTACACCTTTGAGGGCTTATAACTTGGCTTCTGAATGTCCTAGAGAGATCAGGTTTGTTTTAATGTACTCCAACCAACAGCCCCTACAACCACAAAAAGGAATGGAGTCATTAGCACTTATGGTTTTTAAATGGCACCCAGAATTATGTTGCATGAAACACAATTTCACATCATTCTGGGTCCATATGTGTGAAAACAAGGTCCAATCAGGCTGAAACGTTACAAGAAGGTAGAATCTATTGAGTTGTACGTGATCTGAACGTTTCAAGATGATCGCACATTCCTATAGGGGGTCAAACCATGTCCCATAGGTCACCGGGCCTGGTGTCACTTTAAAGAAGTAGTCCAGTTACACCTTTGTGGGCTTATAACTTGGTTTCTCAATATCCTAGAGAGATCAGGTTTGTTTTAGTGTACTCCAATCAACAGCCCCTACAACCACAAAAAGGAATGGAGTCATTATCTCTTATGATTTGTAAATGGCACCCAGAATTATGTTGCACGAAGCACAATTTCACATCATTCTGGGTCCATTTGTGTGAAAACAAGGTCCAATCAGGCTGAAACGTTACAAGAAGTTAGAATCTATTGAGTTGTAAGTGATCTGAACGTTTCATGATGATCGCACATTCCTATAGGGGGTCCAACCATGTCCCAAAGGTCACCGAGCCTGGTGTCACTTTAAAGAAGTAGTCCAGTTACACCTTTGTGTGCTTGTAACTTGGCTTCTGAATATCCTAGAGAGGTCAGATTTGTTTTAGAGTCCTCCAATTAACAGCCCCCATTACCACTAAAAGGAATGGAGTCATTAGCACTTATGGTTTTTAAATGGCACCCAGAATTATGTTGCATGAAGCACAAATTCACATATTTCTGGGTTCATTTGTGTGAAAACAAGGTCCAATCAGGCTGAAGCGTTACAGAAAGGTAGAATCTATTGAGTTGTAAGTGATCTGAACGTTTCATGATGATAGCACTTTCCTAAGGGGGTCAAACCATGTCCCAAAGGTCACCGGATCTGGTGTCAATTTAAAGAAGTAGTCCAGTTACACATTTTTGGGCTTATAACTTGGCTTCTGAATGTCCTAGAGAGATCAGGTTTGTTTTAATGTACTCCAATCAAAAGCCCCTACAACCACAAAAAGGAATGGAGTCATTAGCACTTATGGTTTGTAAATGGCACCCAGAATTATGTTGCATTAAGCACAATTTTACATCATTCTGGCTCCATTTGTGTGAAAACAAGGTCCAATCAGGCTGAAACGTTACAAGAAGGTAGAATCTATTGAGTTGTAAGTGATCTGAACGTTTTATGATGATCGCACATTCCTATAGGGGGTCAAACCATGTCCCAAAGGTCACCGGGCCTGGTGTCAATTTAAAGAAGTAGTCCAGTTACACCTTTGTGGGCTTATATCTTGGCTTCTGAATATCCTAGAGAGATCAGGTTTGTTTTAGTGTACTCCAATCAACAGCCCCTACAACCACAAAAAGGAATGGAGTCATTAGCTCTTATTATTTGTAAATGGCACCCAGAATTATGTTGCACGAAGCACAATTTCACATCATTCTGGGTCCATTTGTGTGAAAACAAGGTCCAATCAGGCTGAAACGTTACAAGAAGGTAGAATCTATTGAGTTGTAAGTGATCTGAACGTTTCATGATGATTGCACATTCCTATAGGGGGTCAAACCATGTCCCAAAGGTCACCGGGCCTGGTGTCAATTTAAAGAAGTAGTCCAGTTACACCTTTGAGGTTTTGTAACTTGGCTTCTGAATATCCTAGAGAGGTCAGGTTTGTTTTAGAGTACTCCAATTAACAGCCCCCATTACCACTAAAAGGAATGGAGTCATTAGCACTTATGGTTTTTAAATGGCACCCAGAATTATGTTGCACGAAGCACAATTTCACATCATTCTGGGTTCATTTGTGTGAAAACAAGGTGCAATCAGGCTGAAACGTTACAGGAAGGTAGAATCTATTGAGTTGTAAGTGATCTGAACGTTTCATGATGATCTCACATTCCTATAGGGGGTCAAACCATGTCCCAAAGGTCACCGGGCCTGGTGTCACTTTAAAGAAGTAGTCCAATTACACCTTTGAGGGCTTATAACTTGGCTTCTGAATGTCCTAGAGAGATCAGGTTTGTTTTAGTGTACTCCAATCGACAGCCCCTACAACCTCAAAAAGGAATGGAGTCATTAGCACTCATGGTTTTTAAATGGCACCGAGAATTATGTTGCACGAAGCACAATTTCACATCATTCTGGGTTCATTTGTGTTAAAACAAGGTCCAATCAGGCTGAAACGTTACAGGAAGGTAGAATCGATTGAGTTGTAAGTGATCTGAACGTTTCATGATGATAGCCCTTTCCTAAGGGGGTAAAACCATGTCCCAAAGGTCACCGGGCCTGGTGTCACTTTAAAGAAGTAGTCCAGTTACACCTTTGTGGGCTTTTAACTTGGCTTCTGAATGTCCTAGAGACATCAGGTTTGTTTTAGTGTACTCCAATCAACAGTCCCTACAATCACAAAAAGGAATGGAGCATTAGCACTTATGGTTTGTAAATGGCACCCAGAATTATGTTGCACGAAGCACAATTTCACATCATTCTGGGTCCATTTGTGTGAAAACAAGGTCCAATCAGGCTGAAACATTACAAGAAGGTAGAATCTATTGAGTTGTAAGTGATCTGAACGTTTCATGATGATCGCACATTCCTATAGGGGGTCAAACCATGTCCCAAAGGCCTGGTGTCACTTTAAAGAAGTAGTCCAGTTACACCTTTGTGGGCTTTTAACTTGGCTTCTGAATATCCTAGAGAGGTCAGGTTTGTTTTAGAGTACTCCAATTAACAGCCCCCATTACCCCAAAAAGGAATGGAGTTATTAGCACTTATGGTTTTTAAATGGCACCCAGAATTATGTTGCACTAAGCACAATTTCAGATCATTCTGGGTTCATTTGTGTGAAAACAAGGTCCAATAATGCTGAAACGTTACAGGAAGGTAGAATCTATTGAGTTGTAAGTGATCTGAACGTTTCATGATGATCGCACATTCCTATAGGGGGTCAAACAATGTCCCAAAGGTCACCGGGCCTGGTGTCACTTTAAAGAAGTAGTCCATTTACACCTTTGTGGGCTTATAACTTGGCTTCTGAATGTCCTAGAGAGATCAGGTTTGTTTTAGTGTACTCCAATCAACAGCCCCTACAACCACAAAAAAGAATGGGGTCATTAGCATTTATGGTTTGTAAATGGCACCCAGAATTATGTTGCACGAAGCACAATTTCACATTATTCTGGGTCCATTTGTGTGAAAACAAGGTCCAATCAGGCTGAAACGTTACAAGAAGGTAGAATCTATTGAGTTGTAAGTGATCTGAACGTTTCATGATGATAGCACATTCCTTTAGGGGGTCAAACCATGTCCCAAAGGTCACAGGGCCTGGTGTCACTTTAAAGAAGTAGTCCAGTTACACATTTGTGGGCTTATAACTTGGCTTTTGAATATCCTAGAGAGGTCAGGTTTGTTTTAGTGTACTCCAATCAACAGCCCCTACAACCACAAAAAGGAATGGAGTCATTAGCACTTATGGTTTTTAAATAGCACCCAGAATTATGTTGCACGAAGCACAATTTCACATCATTCTGGCTTTATTTGTGTGAAAACAAGGTCCAGTCAGGCTGAACGTTACAGGAAGGTAGAATCTATTGAGTTGTAAGTGATCTGAACGTTTCATGATGATAGTACTTTCCTAATGGGATCAAACCATGTCCCAAAGGTCACCGGATCTGGTGTCAATTTAAAGAAGTAGTCCAGTTACACATTTGTGGGCTTATAACTTGGCTTCTGAATGTCCTAGAGAGATCAGGTTTGTTTTAGTGTACTCCAATCAACAGCCCCTACAACCACAAAAAGGAATGGAGTCATTAACACTTATGGTTTTTAAATAGCACCCAGAATTATGTTGCATGAAGCACAATTTAACATCATTCTGGGTTAATTTGTGTGAAAACAAGGTCCAATAAGGCTGAAACGTTACAGGAAGGTAGAATCTATTGAGTTGTAAGTGATCTGAACGTTTCATGATGATAGCACTTTCCTAAAGGGGTCAAACCATGTCCCAAAGGTCACCGGATCTGGTGTCAATTTAAAGAAGTAGTCCAGTTACATATTTGTGGGCTTATAACTTGGCTTCTGAATGTCCTAGAGAGATCAGGTTTGTTTTAATGTACTCCAACCAACAGCCCCTACAACCACAAAAAGGAATGGAGTCATTAGCACTTATGGTTTGTAAATGGCACCCAGAATTATGTTGCATGAAGCACAATTTCACATAATTCTGGGTCCATTTGTGTGAAAACAAGGTCCAATCAGGCTGAAACGTTACAAGATGGTAGAATCTATTCAGTTGTAAGTGATCTGAACGTTTCAAGATGATCGCACATTTCTATAGGGGGTCAAACCATGTCCCAAAGGTCACCGGGCCTGGTGTCAATTTAAAGAAGTAGTCCAGTTACACCTTTGTGGGCTTATAACTTGGCTTCTGAATATCCTAGAGAGATCAGGTTTGTTTTAGTGTACTCCAATCAACAGCCCCTACAACCACAAAAAGGAATGGAGTCATTAGCACTTATGGTTTGTAACTGGCACCCAGAATTATGTTGCACGAAGCACAATTTCACATCATTCTGGGTCCATTTGTGTGAAAAAAGGTCCAGTCAGGCTGAAACTTTACAAGAAGGTAGAATCTATTGAGTTGTAAGTGATCAGAACGTTTCATGATGATCGCACATTCCTATAGGGGGTCAAACCATGTCCCAAAGGTCACCGGGCCTGGTGTCACTTTAAAGAAGTAGTCCAATTACACCTTTGAGGGCTTATAACTTGGCTTCTGAATGTCCTAGAGAGATCAGGTTTGTTTTAGTGTACTCCAATCAACAGCCCCTACAACCACAAAAAAGAATGGAGTGATTAGCATTTATGGTTTGTAAATGGCACCCAGAATTATGTTGCATGAAGCACAATTTCACATCATTCTGGGTCCATTTGTGTGAAAACAAGGTACAATCAGGCTGAAACGTTACAAGAAGGTAGAATCTATTGAGTTGTAAGTGATCTGAATGTTTCATGATGATCGCACATTCCTATAGGGGGTCAAACCATGTCCCAAAGGTCACCGGATCTGGTGTCAATTTAAAGAAGTAGTCCAGTTACACATTTGTGGGCTTATAACTTGGCTTTTGAATATCCTAGAGAGATCAGGTTTGATTTAGTGTACTCCAATCAACAGCCCCTACAACCACAAAAAGGAATGGAGTCATTAGCACTTATGAATTTTAAATGGCACCCAGAATTATGTTGCACGAAGCACAATTTCACATCATTCTGGGTTCATTTGTGTGAAAACAAGGTCCAATCAGGCTCAAACGTTACAGGAAGGTAGAATCTATTGAGTTGTAAGTGATCTGAACGTTTCATGATGATAGCACTTTCCTAAGGGGGTCAAACCATGTCCCAAAGGTCACCGGATCTGGTGTCAATTTAAAGAAGTAGTCCAGTTACACATTTGTGGGCTTATAACTTGGCTTCTGAATGTCCTAGAGAGATCAGGTTTGTTTTAATGTACTCCAACCAACAGCCCCTACAACCACAAAAAGGAATGGAGTCATTAGCACTTATGGTTTTTAAATGGCACCCAGAATTATGTTGCATGAAACACAATTTCACATCATTCTGGGTCCATATGTGTGAAAACAAGGTCCAATCAGGCTGAAACGTTACAAGAAGGTAGAATCTATTGAGTTGTAAGTGATCTGAACATTTCAAGATGATCGCACATTCCTATAGGGGGTCAAACCATGTCCCAAAGGTCACTGGGCCTGGTGTCACTTTAAAGAAGTAGTCCAGTTACACCTTTGTGGGGTTATAACTTGGCTTCTGAATATCCTAGAGAGATCAGGTTTGTTTTAGTGTACTCCAATCAACAGCCCCTACAACCACAAAAAGGAATGGAGTCATTATCTCTTATGATTTGTAAATGGCACCCAGAATTATGTTGCACGAAGCACAATTTCACATCATTCTGGGTCCATTTGTGTGAAAACAAGGTCCAATCAGGCTGAACGTTACAGGAAGGTAGAATCTATTGAGTTGTAAGTGATCTGAACGTTTCATGATGATAGTACTTTCCTAATGGGATCAAACCATGTCCCAAAGGTCACCGGATCTGGTGTCAATTTAAAGAAGTAGTCCAGTTACACATTTGTGGGCTTATAACTTGGCTTCGAAATGTCCTAGAGAGATCAGGTTTGTTTTAGTGTACTCCAATCAACAGCCCCTACAACCACAAAAAGGAATGGAGTCATTAACACTTATGGTTTTTAAATAGCACCCAGAATTATGTTGCATGAAGCACAATTTAACATCATTCTGGGTTCATTTGTGTGAAAACAAGGTCCAATAAGGCTGAAACGTTACAGGAAGGTAGAATCTATTGAGTTGTAAGTGATCTGAACGTTTCAAGATGATCGCACATTCCTATAGGGGGTCAAACCATGTCCCAAACGTCACCGGGCCTGGTGTCACTTTAAAGAAGTAGTCCAGTTACACCTTTGTGGGCTTATAACTTGGCTTCTGAATATCCTAGAGAGATCAGGTTTGTTTTAGTGTACTCCAATCAACAGCCCCTACAACCACAAAAAGGAATGGAGTCATTATCTCTTATGATTTGTAAATGGCACCCAGAATTATGTTGCACGAAGCACAATTTCACATCATTCTGGGTCCATTTGTGTGAAAACAAGGTCCAATCAGGCTGAAACGTTACAAGAAGTTAGAATCTATTGAGTTGTAAGTGATCTGAACGTTTCATGATGATCGCACATTCCTATAGGGGGTCAAACCATGTCCCAAAGGTCACCGAGCCTGGTGTCACTTTAAAGAAGTAGTCCAGTTACACCTTTGTGTGCTTGTAACTTGGCTTCTGAATATCCTAGAGAGGTCAGATTTGTTTTAGAGTCCTCCAATTAACAGCCCCCATTACCACTAAAAGGAATGGAGTCATTAGCACTTATGGTTTTTAAATGGCACCCAGAATTATGTTGCATGAAGCACAATTTCACATCTTTCTGGGTTCATTTGTGTGAAAACAAGGTCCAATCAGGCTGAAGCGTTACAGAAAGGTAGAATCTATTGAGTTGTAAGTGATCTGAACGTTTCATGATGATAGCACTTTCCTAAGGGGGTCAAACCATGTCCCAAAGGTCACCGGATCTGGTGTCAATTTAAAGAAGTAGTCCAGTTACACATTTTTGGGCTTATAACTTGGCTTCTGAATGTCCTAGAGAGATCAGGTTTGTTTTAATGTACTCCAATCAAAAGCCCCTACAACCACAAAAAGGAATGGAGTCATTAGCACTTATGGTTTGTAAATGGCACCCAGAATTATGTTGCATTAAGCACAATTTTACATCATTCTGGCTCCATTTGTGTGAAAACAAGGCCCAATCAGGCTGAAACGTTACAAGAAGGTAGAATCTATTGAGTTGTAAGTGATCTGAACGTTTTATGATGATCGCACATTCCTATAGGGGGTCAAACCATGTCCCAAAGGTCACCGGGCCTGGTGTCAATTTAAAGAAGTAGTCCAGTTACACCTTTGTGGGCTTGTAACTTGGCTTCTGAATATCCTAGAGAGGTCAGATTTGTTTTAGAGTCCTCCAATTAACAGCCCCCATTAACACTAAAAGGAATGGAGTCATTAGCACTTATGGTTTTTTAATTGCACCCAGAATTATGTTGCACGAATCACAATTTCACATCATTCTGGGTTCATTTGTGTGAAAACAAGGTCCAATCAGGCTGAAACGTTACAAGATGGTAGAATCTATTCAGTTGTAAGTGATCTGAACGTTTCAAGATGATCGCACATTTCTATAGGGGGTCAAACCATGTCCCAAAGGTCACCGGGCCTGGTGTCAATTTAAAGAAGTAGTCCAGTTACACCTTTGTGGGCTTATAACTTGGCTTCTGAATATCCTAGAGAGATCAGGTTTGTTTTAGTGTACTCCAATCAACAGCCCCTACAACCACAAAAAGGAATGGAGTCATTAGCACTTATGGTTTGTAACTGGCACCCAGAATTATGTTGCACGAAGCACAATTTCACATCATTCTGGGTCCATTTGTGTGAAAAAAGGTCCAGTCAGGCTGAAACTTTACAAGAAGGTAGAATCTATTGAGTTGTAAGTGATCAGAACGTTTCATGATGATCGCACATTCCTATAGGGGGTCAAACCATGTCCCAAAGGTCACCGGGCCTGGTGTCACTTTAAAGAAGTAGTCCAATTACACCTTTGAGGGCTTATAACTTGGCTTCTGAATGTCCTAGAGAGATCAGGTTTGTTTTAGTGTACTCCAATCAACAGCCCCTACAACCACAAAAAAGAATGGAGTCATTAGCATTTATGGTTTGTAAATGGCACCCAGAATTATGTTGCATGAAGCACAATTTCACATCATTCTGGGTCCATTTGTGTGAAAACAAGGTACAATCAGGCTGAAACGTTACAAGAAGGTAGAATCTATTGAGTTGTAAGTGATCTGAATGTTTCATGATGATCGCACATTCCTATAGGGGGTCAAACCATGTCCCAAAGGTCACCGGATCTGGTGTCAATTTAAAGAAGTAGTCCAGTTACACATTTGTGGGCTTATAACTTGGCTTTTGAATATCCTAGAGAGATCAGGTTTGATTTAGTGTACTCCAATCAACAGCCCCTACAACCACAAAAAGGAATGGAGTCATTAGCACTTATGAATTTTAAATGGCACCCAGAATTATGTTGCACGAAGCACAATTTCACATCATTCTGGGTTCATTTGTGTGAAAACAAGGTCCAATCAGGCTCAAACGTTACAGGAAGGTAGAATCTATTGAGTTGTAAGTGATCTGAACGTTTCCTGATGATAGCACTTTCCTAAGGGGGTCAAACCATGTCCCAAAGGTCACCGGATCTGGTGTCAATTTAAAGAAGTAGTCCAGTTACACATTTGTGGGCTTATAACTTGGCTTCTGAATGTCCTAGAGAGATCAGGTTTGTTTTAATGTACTCCAACCAACAGCCCCTACAACCACAAAAAGGAATGGAGTCATTAGCACTTATGGTTTTTAAATGGCACCCAGAATTATGTTGCATGAAACACAATTTCACATCATTCTGGGTCCATATGTGTGAAAACAAGGTCCAATCAGGCTGAAACGTTACAAGAAGGTAGAATCTATTGAGTTGTAAGTGATCTGAACATTTCAAGATGATCGCACATTCCTATAGGGGGTCAAACCATGTCCCAAAGGTCACTGGGCCTGGTGTCACTTTAAAGAAGTAGTCCAGTTACACCTTTGTGGGGTTATAACTTGGCTTCTGAATATCCTAGAGAGATCAGGTTTGTTTTAGTGTACTCCAATCAACAGCCCCTACAACCACAAAAAGGAATGGAGTCATTATCTCTTATGATTTGTAAATGGCACCCAGAATTATGTTGCACGAAGCACAATTTCACATCATTCTGGGTCCATTTGTGTGAAAACAAGGTCCAATCAGGCTGAACGTTACAGGAAGGTAGAATCTATTGAGTTGTAAGTGATCTGAACGTTTCATGATGATAGTACTTTCCTAATGGGATCAAACCATGTCCCAAAGGTCACCGGATCTGGTGTCAATTTAAAGAAGTAGTCCAGTTACACATTTGTGGGCTTATAACTTGGCTTCTGAATGTCCTAGAGAGATCAGGTTTGTTTTAGTGTACTCCAATCAACAGCCCCTACAACCACAAAAAGGAATGGAGTCATTAACACTTATGGTTTTTAAATAGCACCCAGAATTATGTTGCATGAAGCACAATTTAACATCATTCTGGGTTCATTTGTGTGAAAACAAGGTCCAATAAGGCTGAAACGTTACAGGAAGGTAGAATCTATTGAGTTGTAAGTGATCCGAACGTTTCAAGATGATCGCACATTCCTATAGGGGGTCAAACCATGTCCCAAAGGTCACCGGGCCTGGTGTCACTTTAAAGAAGTAGTCCAGTTACACCTTTGTGGGCTTATAACTTGGCTTCTGAATATCCTAGAGAGATCAGGTTTGTTTTAGTGTACTCCAATCAACAGCCCCTACAACCACAAAAAGGAATGGAGTCATTATCTCTTATGATTTGTAAATGGCACCCAGAATTATGTTGCACGAAGCACAATTTCACATCATTCTGGGTCCATTTGTGTGAAAACAAGGTCCAATCAGGCTGAAACATTACAAGAAGTTAGAATCTATTGAGTTGTAAGTGATCTGAACGTTTCATGATGATCGCACATTCCTATAGGGGGTCAAACCATGTCCCAAAGGTCACCGAGCCTGGTGTCACTTTAAAGAAGTAGTCCAGTTACACCTTTGTGTGCTTGTAACTTGGCTTCTGAATATCCTAGAGAGGTCAGATTTGTTTTAGAGTCCTCCAATTAACAGCCCCCATTACCACTAAAAGGAATGGAGTCATTAGCACTTATGGTTTTTAAATGGCACCCAGAATTATGTTGCATGAAGCACAAATTCACATATTTCTGGGTTCATTTGTGTGAAAACAAGGTCCAATCAGGCTGAAGCGTTACAGAAAGGTAGAATCTATTGAGTTGTAAGTGATCTGAACGTTTCATGATGATAGCACTTTCCTAAGGGGGTCAAACCATGTCCCAAAGGTCACCGGATCTGGTGTCAATTTAAAGAAGTAGTCCAGTTACACATTTTTGGGCTTATAACTTGGCTTCTGAATGTCCTAGAGAGATCAGGTTTGTTTTAATGTACTCCAATCAAAAGCCCCTACAACCACAAAAAGGAATGGAGTCATTAGCACTTATGGTTTGTAAATGGCACCCAGAATTATGTTGCATTAAGCACAATTTTACATCATTCTGGCTCCATTTGTGTGAAAACAAGGTCCAATCAGGCTGAAACGTTACAAGAAGGTAGAATCTATTGAGTTGTAAGTGATCTGAACGTTTTATGATGATCGCACATTCCTATAGGGGGTCAAACCATGTCCCAAAGGTCACCGGGCCTGGTGTCAATTTAAAGAAGTAGTCCAGTTACACCTTTGTGGGCTTATATCTTGGCTTCTGAATATCCTAGAGAGATCAGGTTTGTTTTAGTGTACTCCAATCAACAGCCCCTACAACCACAAAAAGGAATGGAGTCATTAGCTCTTATTATTTGTAAATGGCACCCAGAATTATGTTGCACGAAGCACAATTTCACATCATTCTGGGTCCATTTGTGTGAAAACAAGGTCCAATCAGGCTGAAACGTTACAAGAAGGTAGAATCTATTGAGTTGTAAGTGATCTGAACGTTTCATGATGATTGCACATTCCTATAGGGGGTCAAACCATGTCCCAAAGGTCACCGGGCCTGGTGTCAATTTAAAGAAGTAGTCCAGTTACACCTTTGAGGTTTTGTAACTTGGCTTCTGAATATCCTAGAGAGGTCAGGTTTGTTTTAGAGTACTCCAATTAACAGCCCCCATTACCACTAAAAGGAATGGAGTCATTAGCACTTATGGTTTTTAAATGGCACCCAGAATTATGTTGCACGAAGCACAATTTCACATCATTCTGGGTTCATTTGTGTGAAAACAAGGTGCAATCAGGCTGAAACGTTACAGGAAGGTAGAATCTATTGAGTTGTAAGTGATCTGAACGTTTCATGATGATCTCACATTCCTATAGGGGGTCAAACCATGTCCCAAAGGTCACCGGGCCTGGTGTCACTTTAAAGAAGTAGTCCAATTACACCTTTGAGGGCTTATAACTTGGCTTCTGAATGTCCTAGAGAGATCAGGTTTGTTTTAGTGTACTCCAATCGACAGCCCCTACAACCTCAAAAAGGAATGGAGTCATTAGCACTCATGGTTTTTAAATGGCACCGAGAATTATGTTGCACGAAGCACAATTTCACATCATTCTGGGTTCATTTGTGTTAAAACAAGGTCCAATCAGGCTGAAACGTTACAGGAAGGTAGAATCGATTGAGTTGTAAGTGATCTGAACGTTTCATGATGATAGCCCTTTCCTAAGGGGGTAAAACCATGTCCCAAAGGTCACCGGGCCTGGTGTCACTTTAAAGAAGTAGTCCAGTTACACCTTTGTGGGCTTTTAACTTGGCTTCTGAATGTCCTAGAGACATCAGGTTTGTTTTAGTGTACTCCAATCAACAGTCCCTACAATCACAAAAAGGAATGGAGCATTAGCACTTATGGTTTGTAAATGGCACCCAGAATTATGTTGCACGAAGCACAATTTCACATCATTCTGGGTCCATTTGTGTGAAAACAAGGTCCAATCAGGCTGAAACATTACAAGAAGGTAGAATCTATTGAGTTGTAAGTGATCTGAACGTTTCATGATGATCGCACATTCCTATAGGGGGTCAAACCATGTCCCAAAGGCCTGGTGTCACTTTAAAGAAGTAGTCCAGTTACACCTTTGTGGGCTTTTAACTTGGCTTCTGAATATCCTAGAGAGGTCAGGTTTGTTTTAGAGTACTCCAATTAACAGCCCCCATTACCCCAAAAAGGAATGGAGTTATTAGCACTTATGGTTTTTAAATGGCACCCAGAATTATGTTGCACTAAGCACAATTTCAGATCATTCTGGGTTCATTTGTGTGAAAACAAGGTCCAATAATGCTGAAACGTTACAGGAAGGTAGAATCTATTGAGTTGTAAGTGATCTGAACGTTTCATGATGATCGCACATTCCTATAGGGGGTCAAACAATGTCCCAAAGGTCACCGGGCCTGGTGTCACTTTAAAGAAGTAGTCCATTTACACCTTTGTGGGCTTATAACTTGGCTTCTGAATGTCCTAGAGAGATCAGGTTTGTTTTAGTGTACTCCAATCAACAGCCCCTACAACCACAAAAAAGAATGGGGTCATTAGCATTTATGGTTTGTAAATGGCACCCAGAATTATGTTGCACGAAGCACAATTTCACATTATTCTGGGTCCATTTGTGTGAAAACAAGGTCCAATCAGGCTGAAACGTTACAAGAAGGTAGAATCTATTGAGTTGTAAGTGATCTGAACGTTTCATGATGATAGCACATTCCTTTAGGGGGTCAAACCATGTCCCAAAGGTCACAGGGCCTGGTGTCACTTTAAAGAAGTAGTCCAGTTACACATTTGTGGGCTTATAACTTGGCTTTTGAATATCCTAGAGAGGTCAGGTTTGTTTTAGTGTACTCCAATCAACAGCCCCTACAACCACAAAAAGGAATGGAGTCATTAGCACTTATGGTTTTTAAATAGCACCCAGAATTATGTTGCACGAAGCACAATTTCACATCATTCTGGCTTTATTTGTGTGAAAACAAGGTCCAGTCAGGCTGAACGTTACAGGAAGGTAGAATCTATTGAGTTGTAAGTGATCTGAACGTTTCATGATGATAGTACTTTCCTAATGGGATCAAACCATGTCCCAAAGGTCACCGGATCTGGTGTCAATTTAAAGAAGTAGTCCAGTTACACATTTGTGGGCTTATAACTTGGCTTCTGAATGTCCTAGAGAGATCAGGTTTGTTTTAGTGTACTCCAATCAACAGCCCCTACAACCACAAAAAGGAATGGAGTCATTAACACTTATGGTTTTTAAATAGCACCCAGAATTATGTTGCATGAAGCACAATTTAACATCATTCTGGGTTAATTTGTGTGAAAACAAGGTCCAATAAGGCTGAAACGTTACAGGAAGGTAGAATCTATTGAGTTGTAAGTGATCTGAACGTTTCATGATGATAGCACTTTCCTAAAGGGGTCAAACCATGTCCCAAAGGTCACCGGATCTGGTGTCAATTTAAAGAAGTAGTCCAGTTACATATTTGTGGGCTTATAACTTGGCTTCTGAATGTCCTAGAGAGATCAGGTTTGTTTTAATGTACTCCAACCAACAGCCCCTACAACCACAAAAAGGAATGGAGTCATTAGCACTTATGGTTTGTAAATGGCACCCAGAATTATGTTGCATGAAGCACAATTTCACATAATTCTGGGTCCATTTGTGTGAAAACAAGGTCCAATCAGGCTGAAACGTTACAAGATGGTAGAATCTATTCAGTTGTAAGTGATCTGAACGTTTCAAGATGATCGCACATTTCTATAGGGGGTCAAACCATGTCCCAAAGGTCACCGGGCCTGGTGTCAATTTAAAGAAGTAGTCCAGTTACACCTTTGTGGGCTTATAACTTGGCTTCTGAATATCCTAGAGAGATCAGGTTTGTTTTAGTGTACTCCAATCAACAGCCCCTACAACCACAAAAAGGAATGGAGTCATTAGCACTTATGGTTTGTAACTGGCACCCAGAATTATGTTGCACGAAGCACAATTTCACATCATTCTGGGTCCATTTGTGTGAAAAAAGGTCCAGTCAGGCTGAAACTTTACAAGAAGGTAGAATCTATTGAGTTGTAAGTGATCAGAACGTTTCATGATGATCGCACATTCCTATAGGGGGTCAAACCATGTCCCAAAGGTCACCGGGCCTGGTGTCACTTTAAAGAAGTAGTCCAATTACACCTTTGAGGGCTTATAACTTGGCTTCTGAATGTCCTAGAGAGATCAGGTTTGTTTTAGTGTACTCCAATCAACAGCCCCTACAACCACAAAAAAGAATGGAGTGATTAGCATTTATGGTTTGTAAATGGCACCCAGAATTATGTTGCATGAAGCACAATTTCACATCATTCTGGGTCCATTTGTGTGAAAACAAGGTACAATCAGGCTGAAACGTTACAAGAAGGTAGAATCTATTGAGTTGTAAGTGATCTGAATGTTTCATGATGATCGCACATTCCTATAGGGGGTCAAACCATGTCCCAAAGGTCACCGGATCTGGTGTCAATTTAAAGAAGTAGTCCAGTTACACATTTGTGGGCTTATAACTTGGCTTTTGAATATCCTAGAGAGATCAGGTTTGATTTAGTGTACTCCAATCAACAGCCCCTACAACCACAAAAAGGAATGGAGTCATTAGCACTTATGAATTTTAAATGGCACCCAGAATTATGTTGCACGAAGCACAATTTCACATCATTCTGGGTTCATTTGTGTGAAAACAAGGTCCAATCAGGCTCAAACGTTACAGGAAGGTAGAATCTATTGAGTTGTAAGTGATCTGAACGTTTCATGATGATAGCACTTTCCTAAGGGGGTCAAACCATGTCCCAAAGGTCACCGGATCTGGTGTCAATTTAAAGAAGTAGTCCAGTTACACATTTGTGGGCTTATAACTTGGCTTCTGAATGTCCTAGAGAGATCAGGTTTGTTTTAATGTACTCCAACCAACAGCCCCTACAACCACAAAAAGGAATGGAGTCATTAGCACTTATGGTTTTTAAATGGCACCCAGAATTATGTTGCATGAAACACAATTTCACATCATTCTGGGTCCATATGTGTGAAAACAAGGTCCAATCAGGCTGAAACGTTACAAGAAGGTAGAATCTATTGAGTTGTAAGTGATCTGAACATTTCAAGATGATCGCACATTCCTATAGGGGGTCAAACCATGTCCCAAAGGTCACTGGGCCTGGTGTCACTTTAAAGAAGTAGTCCAGTTACACCTTTGTGGGGTTATAACTTGGCTTCTGAATATCCTAGAGAGATCAGGTTTGTTTTAGTGTACTCCAATCAACAGCCCCTACAACCACAAAAAGGAATGGAGTCATTATCTCTTATGATTTGTAAATGGCACCCAGAATTATGTTGCACGAAGCACAATTTCACATCATTCTGGGTCCATTTGTGTGAAAACAAGGTCCAATCAGGCTGAACGTTACAGGAAGGTAGAATCTATTGAGTTGTAAGTGATCTGAACGTTTCATGATGATAGTACTTTCCTAATGGGATCAAACCATGTCCCAAAGGTCACCGGATCTGGTGTCAATTTAAAGAAGTAGTCCAGTTACACATTTGTGGGCTTATAACTTGGCTTCGAAATGTCCTAGAGAGATCAGGTTTGTTTTAGTGTACTCCAATCAACAGCCCCTACAACCACAAAAAGGAATGGAGTCATTAACACTTATGGTTTTTAAATAGCACCCAGAATTATGTTGCATGAAGCACAATTTAACATCATTCTGGGTTCATTTGTGTGAAAACAAGGTCCAATAAGGCTGAAACGTTACAGGAAGGTAGAATCTATTGAGTTGTAAGTGATCTGAACGTTTCAAGATGATCGCACATTCCTATAGGGGGTCAAACCATGTCCCAAACGTCACCGGGCCTGGTGTCACTTTAAAGAAGTAGTCCAGTTACACCTTTGTGGGCTTATAACTTGGCTTCTGAATATCCTAGAGAGATCAGGTTTGTTTTAGTGTACTCCAATCAACAGCCCCTACAACCACAAAAAGGAATGGAGTCATTATCTCTTATGATTTGTAAATGGCACCCAGAATTATGTTGCACGAAGCACAATTTCACATCATTCTGGGTCCATTTGTGTGAAAACAAGGTCCAATCAGGCTGAAACGTTACAAGAAGTTAGAATCTATTGAGTTGTAAGTGATCTGAACGTTTCATGATGATCGCACATTCCTATAGGGGGTCAAACCATGTCCCAAAGGTCACCGAGCCTGGTGTCACTTTAAAGAAGTAGTCCAGTTACACCTTTGTGTGCTTGTAACTTGGCTTCTGAATATCCTAGAGAGGTCAGATTTGTTTTAGAGTCCTCCAATTAACAGCCCCCATTACCACTAAAAGGAATGGAGTCATTAGCACTTATGGTTTTTAAATGGCACCCAGAATTATGTTGCATGAAGCACAATTTCACATCTTTCTGGGTTCATTTGTGTGAAAACAAGGTCCAATCAGGCTGAAGCGTTACAGAAAGGTAGAATCTATTGAGTTGTAAGTGATCTGAACGTTTCATGATGATAGCACTTTCCTAAGGGGGTCAAACCATGTCCCAAAGGTCACCGGATCTGGTGTCAATTTAAAGAAGTAGTCCAGTTACACATTTTTGGGCTTATAACTTGGCTTCTGAATGTCCTAGAGAGATCAGGTTTGTTTTAATGTACTCCAATCAAAAGCCCCTACAACCACAAAAAGGAATGGAGTCATTAGCACTTATGGTTTGTAAATGGCACCCAGAATTATGTTGCATTAAGCACAATTTTACATCATTCTGGCTCCATTTGTGTGAAAACAAGGCCCAATCAGGCTGAAACGTTACAAGAAGGTAGAATCTATTGAGTTGTAAGTGATCTGAACGTTTTATGATGATCGCACATTCCTATAGGGGGTCAAACCATGTCCCAAAGGTCACCGGGCCTGGTGTCAATTTAAAGAAGTAGTCCAGTTACACCTTTGTGGGCTTGTAACTTGGCTTCTGAATATCCTAGAGAGGTCAGATTTGTTTTAGAGTCCTCCAATTAACAGCCCCCATTAACACTAAAAGGAATGGAGTCATTAGCACTTATGGTTTTTTAATTGCACCCAGAATTATGTTGCACGAATCACAATTTCACATCATTCTGGGTTCATTTGTGTGAAAACAAGGTCCAATCAGGCTGAAACGTTACAAGATGGTAGAATCTATTCAGTTGTAAGTGATCTGAACGTTTCAAGATGATCGCACATTTCTATAGGGGGTCAAACCATGTCCCAAAGGTCACCGGGCCTGGTGTCAATTTAAAGAAGTAGTCCAGTTACACCTTTGTGGGCTTATAACTTGGCTTCTGAATATCCTAGAGAGATCAGGTTTGTTTTAGTGTACTCCAATCAACAGCCCCTACAACCACAAAAAGGAATGGAGTCATTAGCACTTATGGTTTGTAACTGGCACCCAGAATTATGTTGCACGAAGCACAATTTCACATCATTCTGGGTCCATTTGTGTGAAAAAAGGTCCAGTCAGGCTGAAACTTTACAAGAAGGTAGAATCTATTGAGTTGTAAGTGATCAGAACGTTTCATGATGATCGCACATTCCTATAGGGGGTCAAACCATGTCCCAAAGGTCACCGGGCCTGGTGTCACTTTAAAGAAGTAGTCCAATTACACCTTTGAGGGCTTATAACTTGGCTTCTGAATGTCCTAGAGAGATCAGGTTTGTTTTAGTGTACTCCAATCAACAGCCCCTACAACCACAAAAAAGAATGGAGTCATTAGCATTTATGGTTTGTAAATGGCACCCAGAATTATGTTGCATGAAGCACAATTTCACATCATTCTGGGTCCATTTGTGTGAAAACAAGGTACAATCAGGCTGAAACGTTACAAGAAGGTAGAATCTATTGAGTTGTAAGTGATCTGAATGTTTCATGATGATCGCACATTCCTATAGGGGGTCAAACCATGTCCCAAAGGTCACCGGATCTGGTGTCAATTTAAAGAAGTAGTCCAGTTACACATTTGTGGGCTTATAACTTGGCTTTTGAATATCCTAGAGAGATCAGGTTTGATTTAGTGTACTCCAATCAACAGCCCCTACAACCACAAAAAGGAATGGAGTCATTAGCACTTATGAATTTTAAATGGCACCCAGAATTATGTTGCACGAAGCACAATTTCACATCATTCTGGGTTCATTTGTGTGAAAACAAGGTCCAATCAGGCTCAAACGTTACAGGAAGGTAGAATCTATTGAGTTGTAAGTGATCTGAACGTTTCCTGATGATAGCACTTTCCTAAGGGGGTCAAACCATGTCCCAAAGGTCACCGGATCTGGTGTCAATTTAAAGAAGTAGTCCAGTTACACATTTGTGGGCTTATAACTTGGCTTCTGAATGTCCTAGAGAGATCAGGTTTGTTTTAATGTACTCCAACCAACAGCCCCTACAACCACAAAAAGGAATGGAGTCATTAGCACTTATGGTTTTTAAATGGCACCCAGAATTATGTTGCATGAAACACAATTTCACATCATTCTGGGTCCATATGTGTGAAAACAAGGTCCAATCAGGCTGAAACGTTACAAGAAGGTAGAATCTATTGAGTTGTAAGTGATCTGAACATTTCAAGATGATCGCACATTCCTATAGGGGGTCAAACCATGTCCCAAAGGTCACTGGGCCTGGTGTCACTTTAAAGAAGTAGTCCAGTTACACCTTTGTGGGGTTATAACTTGGCTTCTGAATATCCTAGAGAGATCAGGTTTGTTTTAGTGTACTCCAATCAACAGCCCCTACAACCACAAAAAGGAATGGAGTCATTATCTCTTATGATTTGTAAATGGCACCCAGAATTATGTTGCACGAAGCACAATTTCACATCATTCTGGGTCCATTTGTGTGAAAACAAGGTCCAATCAGGCTGAACGTTACAGGAAGGTAGAATCTATTGAGTTGTAAGTGATCTGAACGTTTCATGATGATAGTACTTTCCTAATGGGATCAAACCATGTCCCAAAGGTCACCGGATCTGGTGTCAATTTAAAGAAGTAGTCCAGTTACACATTTGTGGGCTTATAACTTGGCTTCTGAATGTCCTAGAGAGATCAGGTTTGTTTTAGTGTACTCCAATCAACAGCCCCTACAACCACAAAAAGGAATGGAGTCATTAACACTTATGGTTTTTAAATAGCACCCAGAATTATGTTGCATGAAGCACAATTTAACATCATTCTGGGTTCATTTGTGTGAAAACAAGGTCCAATAAGGCTGAAACGTTACAGGAAGGTAGAATCTATTGAGTTGTAAGTGATCCGAACGTTTCAAGATGATCGCACATTCCTATAGGGGGTCAAACCATGTCCCAAAGGTCACCGGGCCTGGTGTCACTTTAAAGAAGTAGTCCAGTTACACCTTTGTGGGCTTATAACTTGGCTTCTGAATATCCTAGAGAGATCAGGTTTGTTTTAGTGTACTCCAATCAACAGCCCCTACAACCACAAAAAGGAATGGAGTCATTATCTCTTATGATTTGTAAATGGCACCCAGAATTATGTTGCACGAAGCACAATTTCACATCATTCTGGGTCCATTTGTGTGAAAACAAGGTCCAATCAGGCTGAAACATTACAAGAAGTTAGAATCTATTGAGTTGTAAGTGATCTGAACGTTTCATGATGATCGCACATTCCTATAGGGGGTCAAACCATGTCCCAAAGGTCACCGAGCCTGGTGTCACTTTAAAGAAGTAGTCCAGTTACACCTTTGTGTGCTTGTAACTTGGCTTCTGAATATCCTAGAGAGGTCAGATTTGTTTTAGAGTCCTCCAATTAACAGCCCCCATTACCACTAAAAGGAATGGAGTCATTAGCACTTATGGTTTTTAAATGGCACCCAGAATTATGTTGCATGAAGCACAATTTCACATCTTTCTGGGTTCATTTGTGTGAAAACAAGGTCCAATCAGGCTGAAGCGTTACAGAAAGGTAGAATCTATTGAGTTGTAAGTGATCTGAATGTTTCATGATGATAGCACTTTCCTAAGGGGGTCAAACCATGTCCCAAAGGTCACCGGATCTGGTGTCAATTTAAAGAAGTAGTCCAGTTACACATTTTTGGGCTTATAACTTGGCTTCTGAATGTCCTAGAGAGATCAGGTTTGTTTTAATGTACTCCAATCAAAAGCCTCTACAACCACAAAAAGGAATGGAGTCATTAGCACTTATGGTTTGTAAATGGCACCCAGAATTATGTTGCATTAAGCACAATTTTACATCATTCTGGCTCCATTTGTGTGAAAACAAGGCCCAATCAGGCTGAAACGTTACAAGAAGGTAGAATCTATTGAGTTGTAAGTGATCTGAACGTTTTATGATGATCGCACATTCCTATAGGGGGTCAAACCATGTCCCAAAGGTCACCGGGCCTGGTGTCAATTTAAAGAAGTAGTCCAGTTACACCTTTGTGGGCTTGTAACTTGGCTTCTGAATATCCTAGAGAGGTCAGATTTGTTTTAGAGTCCTCCAATTAACAGCCCCCATTAACACTAAAAGGAATGGAGTCATTAGCACTTATGGTTTTTTAATTGCACCCAGAATTATGTTGGACGAATCAATATTTCACATCATTCTGGGTTCATTTGTGTGAAAACAAGGTCCAATCAGGCTGAAACGTTACAAGAAGGTAGAATCTATTGAGTTGTAAGTGATCTGAACGTTTCATGATGATCGCACATTCCTATAGGGGGTCAAACCATGTCCCAAAGGTCACCGGGCCTGGTGTCACTTTAAAGAAGTAGTCCAATTACACCTTTGAGGGCTTATAACTTGGCTTCTGAATGTCCTAGAGAGATCAGGTTTGTTTTAGTGTACTCCAATCAACAGCCCCTACAACCACAAAAAGGAATGGAGTCATTAGCACTTATGGTTTGTAAATGGCACCCAGAATTATGTTGCATGAAGCACAATTTCACATCATTCTGGGTCCATTTGTGTGAAAACAAGGTCCAATCAGGCTGAAATGTTACAAGAAGGTAGAATCTATTCAGTTGTAAGTGATCTGAACGTTTCAAGATGATCACACATTCCTATAGGGGGTCAAACCATGTCCCAAAGGTCACCGGGCCTTGTGTCACTTTAAAGAAGTAGTCCAGTTACACCTTTGTGGTTTTGTAACTTGGCTTCTGAATATCCTAGAGAGGTCAGGTTTTTTTAGAGTACTCCAATTAACAGCCCCCATTAACACTAAAAGGAATGGAGTCATTAGCACTTATGGTTTTTTAATTGCACCCAGAATTATGTTGCACGAATCACAATTTCACATCATTCTGGGTTCATTTGTGTGAAAACAAGGTCCAATCAGGCTGAAACGTTACAAGAAGGTAGAATCTATTGAGTTGTAAGTGATCTGAACGTTTCATGATGATCGCACATTCCTATAGGGGGTCAAACCATGTCCCAAAGGTCACCGGGCCTGGTGTCACTTTAAAGAAGTAGTCCAATTACACCTTTGAGGGCTTATAACTTGGCTTCTGAATGTCCTAGATAGATCAGGTTTGTTTTAGTGTACTCCAATCAACAGCCCCTACAACCACAAAAAAGAATGGAGTCATTAGCACTTATGGTTTTTAAATGGCACCCAGAATTATGTTGCATGAAGCACAATTTCACATCATTCTGTGTTCATTTGTGTGAAAACAAGGTCCAATCAGGCTCAAACGTTACAGGAAGGTAGAATCTATTGAGTTGTAAGCGATCTGAACGTTTCATGATGATAGCACTTTCCTAAGGGGGTAAAACCATGTCCCAAAGGTCACCGGGCCTGGTGTCACTTTAAAGAAGTAGTCCAGTTACACCTTTGTGGGCTTATAACTTGGCTTCTGAATGTCCTAGAGAGATCAGGTTTGTTTTAGTGTGCTCCTATCAACAGTCCCTACAATCACAAAAAGGAATGGAGTCATTAGCACTTATGGTTTGTAAATGGCACCCAGAATTATGTTGCACGAAGCACAATATCACATCATTCTGGGTCCATTTGTGTGAAAACAAGGTCCAATCAGGCTGAAACGTTACAAGAAGGTAGAATCTATTGAGTTGTAAGTGATCTGAACGTTTCATGATGATCGCTTATTCCTATAGGGGGTCAAACCATGTCCCAAAGGTCACCGGGCCTGGTGTCACTTTAAAGAAGTAGTCCAGTTACACCTTTGTGGGCTTATAACTTGGCTTCTGAATATCCTAGAGAGGTCAGGTTTGTTTTAGAGTACTCCAATTAACAGCCCCCATTACCCCAAAAAGGAATGGAGTTATTAGCACTTATGGTTTTTAAATGGCACCCAGAATTATGTTGCACGAAGCACAATTTCAGATCATTCTGGGTTCATTTGTGTGAAAACAAGGTCCAATAAGGCTGAAACGTTACAGGAAGGTAGAATCTATTGAGTTGTAAGTGATCTGAACGTTTCATGATGATAGCCCTTTCCTAAGGGGGTAAAACCATGTCCCAAAGGTCACCGGGCCTGGTGTCACTTTAAAGAAGTAGTCCAATTACACCTTTGAGGGCTTAAAACTTGGCTTCTGAATGTCCTAGAGAGATCAGGTTTGTTTTAGTGTACTCCAATCAACAGCCCCTACAACTACAAAAAATAATGGAGTAATTAGCATTTATGGTTTGTAAATGGCACCCAGAATTATGTTGCACGAAGCACAATTTCACATCATTCTGGGTCCATTTGTGTGAAAACAAGGTCCAATCAGGCTGAAACGTTACAAGAAGGTAGAATCTATTGAGTTGTAAGTGATCTGAACGTTTCATGATGATCTCACATTCCTATAGGGGGTCAAACCATGTCCCAAAGGTCACCGGGCCTGGTGTCACTTTAAAGAAGTAGTCCAATTACACCTTTGAGGGCTTATAACTTGGCTTCTGAATGTCCTAGAGAGATCAGGTTTGTTTTAGTGTACTCCAATCGACAGCCCCTACAACCTCAAAAAGGAATGGAGTCATTAGCACTCATGGTTTTTAAATGGCACCGAGAATTATGTTGCACGAAGCACAATTTCACATCATTCTGGGTTCATTTGTGTGAAAACAAGGTCCAATCAGGCTGAAACGTTACAGGAAGGTAGAATCGATCGAGTTGTAAGTGATCTGAACGTTTCATGATGATAGCCCTTTCCTAAGGGGGTAAAACCATGTCCCAAAGGTCACCGGGCCTGGTGTCACTTTAAAGAAGTAGTCCAGTTACACCTTTGTGGGCTTTTAACTTGGCTTCTGAATGTCCTAGAGAGATCATGTTTGTTTTAGTGTACTCCAATCAACAGTCCCTACAATCACAAAAAGGAATGGAGCATTAGCACTTATGGTTTGTAAATGGCACCCAGAATTATGTTGCACGAAGCACAATTTCACATCATTCTGGGTCCATTTGTGTGAAAACAAGGTCCAATCAGGCTGAAACGTTACAAGAAGGTAGAATCTATTGAGTTGTAAGTGATCTGAACGTTTCATGATGATCGCACATTCCTATAGGGGGTCAAACCATGTCCCAAAGGTCACCGGGCCTGGTGTCACTTTAAAGAAGTAGTCCAGTTACACCTTTGTGGGCTTATAACTTGGCTTCTGAATATCCTAGAGAGGTCAGGTTTGTTTTAGAGTACTCCAATTAACAGCCCCCATTACCCCAAAAAGGAATGGAGTTATTAGCACTTATGGTTTTTAAATGGCACCCAGAATTATGATGCACTAAGCACAATTTCAGATCATTCTGGGTTCATTTGTGTGAAAACAAGGTCCAATAATGCTGAAACGTTACAGGAAGGTAGAATCTATTGAGTTGTAAGTGATCTGAACGTTTCCTGATGATAGCACTTTCCTAAGGGGGTCAAACCATGTCCCAAAGGTCACCGGATCTGGTGTCAATTTAAAGAAGTAGTCCAATTACACCTTTGAGGGCTTAAAACTTGGCTTCTGAATGTCCTAGAGAGATCAGGTTTGTTTTAGTGTACTCCAATCAACAGCCCCTACAACCACAAAAAATAATGGAGTCATTAGCATTTATGGTTTGTAAATGGCACCCATAATTATGTTGCACGAAGCACAATTTCACATCATTCTGGGTCCATTTGTGTGAAAACAAGGTCCAATCAGGCTGAAACGTTACAAGAAGGTAGAAAATTATTGAGTTGTAAGTGATCTGAACGTTTCATAATGATCTCACATTCCTATAGGGGTCAAACCATGTCCCAAAGGTCACCGGGCCTGGTGTCACTTTAAAGAAGTAGTCCAATTACACCTTTGAGGGCTTATAACTTGGCTTCTGAATGTCCTAGAGAGATCAGGTTTGTTTTAGTGTACTCCAATTAACAGCCCCTACAACCTCAAAAAGGAATGGAGTCATTAGCACTCATGGTTTTTAAATGGCACCGAGAATTATGTTGCACGAAGCACAATTTCACATCATTCTGGGTTCATTTGTGTGAAAACAAGGTCCAATCAGGCTGAAACGTTACAGGAAGGTAGAATCGATTGAGTTGTAAGTGATCTGAACGTTTCATGATGATAGCCCTTTCCTAAGGGGGTAAAACCATGTCCCAAAGGTCACCGGGCCTGGTGTCAATTTAAAGAAGTAGTCCAGTTACACCTTTGTGGGCTTTTAACTTGGCTTCTGAATGTCCTAGAGAGATCATGTTTGTTTTAGTGTACTCCAATCAACAGTCCCTACAATCACAAAAAGGAATGGAGCATTAGCACTTATGGTTTGTAAATGGCACCCAGAATTATGTTGCACGAAGCACAATTTCACATCATTCTGGGTCCATTTGTGTGAAAACAAGGTCCAATCAGGCTGAAACGTTACAAGAAGGTAGAATCTATTGAGTTGTAAGTGATCTGAACGTTTCATGATGATCGCACATTCCTATAGGGGGTCAAACCATGTCCCAAAGGTCACCGGGCCTGGTGTCACTTTAAAGAAGTAGTCCAGTTACACCTTTGTGGGCTTATAACTTGGCTTCTGAATATCCTAGAGAGGTCAGGTTTGTTTTAGAGTACTCCAATTAACAGCCCCCATTACCACAAAAAGGAATGGAGTTATTAGCACTTATGGTTTTTAAATGGCACCCAGAATTATGTTGCACTAAGCACAATTTCAGATCATTCTGGGTTCATTTGTGTGAAAACAAGGTCCAATAATGCTGAAATGTTACAGGAAGGTAGAATCTATTGAGTTGTAAGTGATCTGAACGTTTCATGATGATAGCACTTTCCTAAGGGGGTCAAACCATGTCCCAAAGGTCACCGGATCTGGTGTCAATTTAAAGAAGTAGTCCAGTTACACATTTGTGGGCTTATAACTTGGCTTCTGAATGTCCTAGAGAGATCAGGTTAGTTTTAATGTACTCCAACCAACAGCCCCTACAACCACAAAAAGGAATGGAGTCATTAGCACTTATGGTTTGTAAATGGCACCCAGAATTATGTTGCATTAAGAACAATTTTACATCATTCTGGGTCCATTTGTCTGAAAACAAGGTCCAATCAGGCTGAAACATTACAAGAAGGTAGAATCTATTTAGTTGTAAGTGATCTGAACGTTTCAAGATGATCACACATTCCTATAGGGGGTCAAACCATGTCCCAAAGGTCACCGGGCCTGGTGTCACTTTAAAGAAGTAGTCCAGTTACACCTTTGTGGGCTTATAACTTGGCTTCTGAATATCCTAGAGAGATCAGGTTTGTTTTAGTGTACTCCAATCAACAGCCCCTACAACCACAAAAAGGAATGGAGTCATTAGCTCTTATGGTTTGTAAATGGCACCCAGAATTATGTTGCACGAAGCACAATTTCACATCATTCTGGGTAAATTTGTGTGAAAACAAGGTCCAATCAGGCTGAAACTTTACAATAAGGTAGAATCTATTGAGTTGTAAGTGATCTGAACATTTCATGATGATCGCACATTCCTATAGGGGGTCAAACCATGTCCCAAAGGTCATCGGGCCTGGTGTCACTTTAAAGAAGTAGTCCAGTTACACCTTTGTGGTTTTGTAACCTGGCTTCTGAATATCCTAGAGAGGTCAGGTTTGTTTTAGAGTACTCCAATTAACAGCCCCCATTACCACTAAAAGGAATGGAGTCATTAGCACTTATGGTTTTTAAATGGCACCCAGAATTATGTTGCACGAAGCACAAATTCGCATCATTCTGGGTTCATTTGTGTGAAAACAAGGTCCAATCAGGCTGAAACGTTACAAGAAGGTAGAATCTATTGAGTTGTAAGTGATCTGAACGTTTCATGATGATCGCACATTCCTATAGGGGGTCAAACCATGTCCCAAAGGTCACCGGGCCTGGTGTCACTTTAAAGTAGTAGTCCAATTACACCTTTAAGGGCTTAAAACTTGGCTTCTGAATGTCCTAGAGAGATCAGGTTTGTTTTAGTGTACTCCAATCAACAGCCCCTACAACCACAAAAAATAATGGAGTCATTAGCATTTATGGTTTGTAAATGGCACCCAGAATTATGTTGCACGAAGCACAATTTCACATCATTCTGGGTCCATTTGTGTGAAAACAAGGTCCAATCAGGCTGAAACGTTACAAGAAGGTAGAATCTATTGAGTTGTAAGTGATCTGAACGTTTCATGATGATCTCACATTCCTATAGGGGGTCAAACCATGTCCCAAAGGTCACCGGGCCTGGTGTCACTTTAAAGAAGTAGTCCAATTACACCTTTGAGGGCTTATAACTTGGCTTCTGAATGTCCTAGAGAGATCAGGTTTGTTTTAGTGTACTCCAATCGACAGCCCCTACAACCTCAAAAAGGAATGGAGTTATTAGCACTTATGGTTTTTAAATGGCACCCAGAATTATGTTGCACGAAGCACAATTTCACATCATTCTGGGTTCATTTGTGTGAAAACAAGGTCCAATCAGGCTGAAACGTTACAGGAAGGTAGAATCTATTGAGTTGTAAGTGATCTGAACGTTTCATGATGATAGCCCTTTCCTAAGGGGGTAAAACGATGTCCCAAAGGTCACCGGGCCTGGTGTCACTTTAAAGAAGTAGTCCAGTTACACCTTTGTGGGCTTTTAACTTGAATTCTGAATGTCCTAGAGAGATCAGGTTTGTTTTAGTGTACTCCAATCAACAGTCCCTACAATCACAAAAAGGAATGGAGCATTAGCACTTATGGTTTGTAAATGGCACCCAGAATTATGTTGCACGAAGCACAATTTCACATCACTCTGGGTCCATTTGTGTGAAAACAAGGTCCAATCAGGCTCAAACGTTACAAGAAGGTAGAATCTATTGAGTTGTAAGTGATCTTAACGTTTCATGATGATCGGACATTCCTATAGGGGGTCAAACCATGCCCCAAAGGTCACCGGGCCTGGTGTCACTTTAAAGAAGTAGTTCAGTTACACCTTTGTGGGCTTATAACTTGGCTTCTGAATATCCTAGAGAGGTCAGGTTTGTTTTAGAGTACTCCAATTAACAGCCCCCATTACCCCAAAAAGGAATGGAGTTATTAGCACTTATGGTTTTTAAATGACACCCAGAATTATGTTGCACGAAGCTCAATTTCACATCATTCTGGGTTCATTTGTGTGAAAACAAGGTCCAATCAGGCTGAAACTTTACAGGAAGGTAGAATCTATTGAGTTGTAAGTGATCTGAACGTTTCATGATGATAGCACTTTCCTAAGGGGGTCAAACCATGTCCCAAAGGTCACCGGATATGGTGTAAATTTAAAGAAGTAGTCCAGTTACACATTTGTGGGCTTATAACTTTACTTCTGAATGCCCAAGAGAGGTCAGGTTTGTTTTAGTGTACTCCAATCAACAGCCCCTACAACCACAAAAAGGAATGGAGTCATTAGCACTTATGGTTTTTAAATGGCACCCAGAGTTATGTTGCATGAAGCACAATTTCACATCATTCTGGGTTCATTCGTGTGAAAACAAGGTCCAATCAGGCTGAAACGTTACAGGAAGGTAGAATCTATTGAGTTGTAAGTGATCTGAACGTTTCATGATGATAGCACTTTCCTAAGGGGGTCAAACCATGTCCCAAAGGTCACCGGATCTGGTGTCAATTTAAAGAAGTTGTCCAGTTACACATTTGTGGGCTTATAACTTGGCTTCTGAATGTCCTAGAGAGATCAGGTTTGTTTTAGTGTACTCCAATAAACATCCCCTACAACCACAAAAAGGAATGGAGTCATTAGCACTTAGGGTTTGGAAATGGCACCCAGAATTATGTGGCAAGAAGCACAATTTCACATCATTCTGCGTCCATTTGTGTGAAAACAAGGTCCAATCAGGCATCAAACGTTACAAGAAGGTAGAATCTATTGAGTTGTAAGTGATCTGAACATTTCATGATGATCGCACATTCCTATAGGGGGTCAAACCATGTCCCAAAGGTCACCGGGCCTGGTGTCAATTTAAAGAAGTAGTCCAGTTACACCTTTGTGGGCTTATAACTTGGCTTTTGAATATCCTAGAGAGGTCAGGTTTGTTTTAGTGTACTCCAATCAACAGCCCCTACAACCACAAAAAGGAATGGAGTCATTAGCAGTTAAGGTTTTTAAATGGCACCCAGAATTATGTTGCATGAAGCACAATTTCACATCATTCTGGGTTCATTTGTGTGAAAACAAGGTCCTATCAGGCTGAAACGTTACAGGAAGGTAGAATCTATTCAGTTGTAAGTGATCTGAACGTTTCATGATGATAGCACTTTCGTAAGGGGTTCAAACCATATCCCAAAGGTCACCGGATCTGGTGTCAATTTAAAGAAGTTGTCCAGTTACACATTTGTGGGCTTATAACTTGGCTTCTGAATGTCCTAGAGAGATCAGGTTAGTTTTAATGTACTCCAACCAACAGCCCCTACAACCACAAAAAGGAATGGAGTCATTAGCACTTATGGTTTGTAAATGGCACCCAGAATTATGTTGCATTAAGAACAATTTCACATCATTCTGGGTCCATTTGTCTGAAAACAAGGTCCAATCAGGCTGAAACATTACAAGAAGGTAGAATCTATTTAGTTGTAAGTGATCTGAACGTTTCAAGATGATCACACATTCCTATAGGGGGTCAAACCATGTCCCAAAGGTCACCGGGCCTGGTGTCACTTTAAAGAAGTAGTCCAGTTACACCTTTGTGGGCTTATAACTTGGCTTCTGAATATCCTAGAGAGATCAGGTTTTTTTTAGTGTACTCCAATCAACAGCCCCTACAACCACAAAAAGGAATGGAGTCATTAGCTCTTATGGTTTGTAAATGGCACCCAGAATTATGTTGCACGAAGCACAATTTCACATCATTCTGGGTAAATTTGTGTGAAAACAAGGTCCAATCAGGCTGAAACTTTACAAGAAGGTAGAATCTATTGAGTTGTAAGTGATCTGAACATTTCATGATGATCGCACATTCCTATAGGGGGTCAAACCATGTCCCAAAGGTCATCGGGCCTGGTGTCACTTTAAAGAAGTAGTCCAGTTACACCTTTGTGGTTTTGTAACTTGGCTTCTGAATATCCTAGAGAGGTCAGGTTTGTTTTAGAGTACTCCAATTAACAGCCCCCATTACCACTAAAAGGAATGGAGTCATTAGCACTTATGGTTTTTAAATGGCACCCAGAATTATGTTGCACGAAGCACAAATTCGCATCATTCTGGGTTCATTTGTGTGAAAACAAGGTCCAATCAGGCTGAAACGTTACAAGAAGGTAGAATCTATTGAGTTGTAAGTGATCTGAACGTTTCATGATGATCGCACATTCCTATAGGGGGTCAAACCATGTCCCAAAGGTCACCGGGCCTGGTGTCACTTTAAAGTAGTAGTCCAATTACACCTTTAAGGGCTTAAAACTTGGCTTCTGAATGTCCTAGAGAGATCAGGTTTGTTTTAGTGTACTCCAATCAACAGCCCCTACAACCACAAAAAATAATGGAGTCATTAGCATTTATGGTTTGTAAATGGCACCCAGAATTATGTTGCACGAAGCACAATTTCACATCATTCTGGGTCCATTTGTGTGAAAACAAGGTCCAATCAGGCTGAAACGTTACAAGAAGGTAGAATCTATTGAGTTGTAAGTGATCTGAACGTTTCATGATGATCTCACATTCCTATAGGGGGTCAAACCATGTCCCAAAGGTCACCGGGCCTGGTGTCACTTTAAAGAAGTAGTCCAATTACACCTTTGAGGGCTTATAACTTGGCTTCTGAATGTCCTAGAGAGATCAGGTTTGTTTTAGTGTACTCCAATCGACAGCCCCTACAACCTCAAAAAGGAATGGAGTTATTAGCACTTATGGTTTTTAAATGGCACCCAGAATTATGTTGCACGAAGCACAATTTCACATCATTCTGGGTTCATTTGTGTGAAAACAAGGTCCAATCAGGCTGAAACGTTACAGGAAGGTAGAATCTATTGAGTTGTAAGTGATCTGAACGTTTCATGATGATAGCCCTTTCCTAAGGGGGTAAAACGATGTCCCAAAGGTCACCGGGCCTGGTGTCACTTTAAAGAAGTAGTCCAGTTACACCTTTGTGGGCTTTTAACTTGAATTCTGAATGTCCTAGAGAGATCAGGTTTGTTTTAGTGTACTCCAATCAACAGTCCCTACAATCACAAAAAGGAATGGAGCATTAGCACTTATGGTTTGTAAATGGCACCCAGAATTATGTTGCACGAAGCACAATTTCACATCACTCTGGGTCCATTTGTGTGAAAACAAGGTCCAATCAGGCTGAAACGTTACAAGAAGGTAGAATCTATTGAGTTGTAAGTGATCTTAACGTTTCATGATGATCGGACATTCCTATAGGGGGTCAAACCATGCCCCAAAGGTCACCGGGCCTGGTGTCACTTTAAAGAAGTAGTTCAGTTACACCTTTGTGGGCTTATAACTTGGCTTCTGAATATCCTAGAGAGGTCAGGTTTGTTTTAGAGTACTCCAATTAACAGCCCCCATTACCCCAAAAAGGAATGGAGTTATTAGCACTTATGGTTTTTAAATGACACCCAGAATTATGTTGCACGAAGCTCAATTTCACATCATTCTGGGTTCATTTGTGTGAAAACAAGGTCCAATCAGGCTGAAACTTTACAGGAAGGTAGAATCTATTGAGTTGTAAGTGATCTGAACGTTTCATGATGATAGCACTTTCCTAAGGGGGTCAAACCATGTCCCAAAGGTCACCGGATCTGGTGTAAATTTAAAGAAGTAGTCCAGTTACACATTTGTGGGCTTATAACTTTACTTCTGAATGCCCAAGAGAGGTCAGGTTTGTTTTAGTGTACTCCAATCAACAGCCCCTACAACCACAAAAAGGAATGGAGTCATTAGCACTTATGGTTTTTAAATGGCACCCAGAGTTATGTTGCATGAAGCACAATTTCACATCATTCTGGGTTCATTCGTGTGAAAACAAGGTCCAATCAGGCTGAAACGTTACAGGAAGGTAGAATCTATTGAGTTGTAAGTGATCTGAACGTTTCATGATGATAGCACTTTCCTAAGGGGGTCAAACCATGTCCCAAAGGTCACCGGATCTGGTGTCAATTTAAAGAAGTTGTCCAGTTACACATTTGTGGGCTTATAACTTGGCTTCTGAATGTCCTAGAGAGATCAGGTTTGTTTTAGTGTACTCCAATAAACAGCCCCTACAACCACAAAAAGGAATGGAGTCATTAGCTCTTATGGTTTGTAAATGGCACCCAGAATTATGTTGCACGAAGCACAATTTCACATCATTCTGGGTAAATTTGTGTGAAAACAAGGTCCAATCAGGCTGAAACTTTACAAGAAGGTAGAATCTATTGAGTTGTAAGTGATCTGAACATTTCATGATGATCGCACATTCCTATAGGGGGTCAAACCATGTCCCAAAGGTCATCGGGCCTGGTGTCACTTTAAAGAAGTAGTCCAGTTACACCTTTGTGGTTTTGTAACTTGGCTTCTGAATATCCTAGAGAGGTCAGGTTTGTTTTAGAGTACTCCAATTAACAGCCCCCATTACCACTAAAAGGAATGGAGTCATTAGCACTTATGGTTTTTAAATGGCACCCAGAATTATGTTGCACGAAGCACAAATTCGCATCATTCTGGGTTCATTTGTGTGAAAACAAGGTCCAATCAGGCTGAAACGTTACAAGAAGGTAGAATCTATTGAGTTGTAAGTGATCTGAACGTTTCATGATGATCGCACATTCCTATAGGGGGTCAAACCATGTCCCAAAGGTCACCGGGCCTGGTGTCACTTTAAAGTAGTAGTCCAATTACACCTTTAAGGGCTTAAAACTTGGCTTCTGAATGTCCTAGAGAGATCAGGTTTGTTTTAGTGTACTCCAATCAACAGCCCCTACAACCACAAAAAATAATGGAGTCATTAGCATTTATGGTTTGTAAATGGCACCCAGAATTATGTTGCACGAAGCACAATTTCACATCATTCTGGGTCCATTTGTGTGAAAACAAGGTCCAATCAGGCTGAAACGTTACAAGAAGGTAGAATCTATTGAGTTGTAAGTGATCTGAACGTTTCATGATGATCTCACATTCCTATAGGGGGTCAAACCATGTCCCAAAGGTCACCGGGCCTGGTGTCACTTTAAAGAAGTAGTCCAATTACACCTTTGAGGGCTTATAACTTGGCTTCTGAATGTCCTAGAGAGATCAGGTTTGTTTTAGTGTACTCCAATCGACAGCCCCTACAACCTCAAAAAGGAATGGAGTTATTAGCACTTATGGTTTTTAAATGGCACCCAGAATTATGTTGCACGAAGCACAATTTCACATCATTCTGGGTTCATTTGTGTGAAAACAAGGTCCAATCAGGCTGAAACGTTACAGGAAGGTAGAATCTATTGAGTTGTAAGTGATCTGAACGTTTCATGATGATAGCCCTTTCCTAAGGGGGTAAAACGATGTCCCAAAGGTCACCGGGCCTGGTGTCACTTTAAAGAAGTAGTCCAGTTACACCTTTGTGGGCTTTTAACTTGAATTCTGAATGTCCTAGAGAGATCAGGTTTGTTTTAGTGTACTCCAATCAACAGTCCCTACAATCACAAAAAGGAATGGAGCATTAGCACTTATGGTTTGTAAATGGCACCCAGAATTATGTTGCACGAAGCACAATTTCACATCACTCTGGGTCCATTTGTGTGAAAACAAGGTCCAATCAGGCTGAAACGTTACAAGAAGGTAGAATCTATTGAGTTGTAAGTGATCTTAACGTTTCATGATGATCGGACATTCCTATAGGGGGTCAAACCATGCCCCAAAGGTCACCGGGCCTGGTGTCACTTTAAAGAAGTAGTTCAGTTACACCTTTGTGGGCTTATAACTTGGCTTCTGAATATCCTAGAGAGGTCAGGTTTGTTTTAGAGTACTCCAATTAACAGCCCCCATTACCCCAAAAAGGAATGGAGTTATTAGCACTTATGGTTTTTAAATGACACCCAGAATTATGTTGCACGAAGCTCAATTTCACATCATTCTGGGTTCATTTGTGTGAAAACAAGGTCCAATCAGGCTGAAACTTTACAGGAAGGTAGAATCTATTGAGTTGTAAGTGATCTGAACGTTTCATGATGATAGCACTTTCCTAAGGGGGTCAAACCATGTCCCAAAGGTCACCGGATCTGGTGTAAATTTAAAGAAGTAGTCCAGTTACACATTTGTGGGCTTATAACTTTACTTCTGAATGCCCAAGAGAGGTCAGGTTTGTTTTAGTGTACTCCAATCAACAGCCCCTACAACCACAAAAAGGAATGGAGTCATTAGCACTTATGGTTTTTAAATGGCACCCAGAGTTATGTTGCATGAAGCACAATTTCACATCATTCTGGGTTCATTCGTGTGAAAACAAGGTCCAATCAGGCTGAAACGTTACAGGAAGGTAGAATCTATTGAGTTGTAAGTGATCTGAACGTTTCATGATGATAGCACTTTCCTAAGGGGGTCAAACCATGTCCCAAAGGTCACCGGATCTGGTGTCAATTTAAAGAAGTTGTCCAGTTACACATTTGTGGGCTTATAACTTGGCTTCTGAATGTCCTAGAGAGATCAGGTTTGTTTTAGTGTACTCCAATAAACAGCCCCTACAACCACAAAAAGGAATGGAGTCATTAGCACTTAGGGTTTGGAAATGGCACCCAGAATTATGTGGCAAGATGCACAATTTCACATCATTCTGCGTCCATTTGTGTGAAAACAAGGTCCAATCAGGCATCAAACGTTACAAGAAGGTAGAATCTATTGAGTTGTAAGTGATCTGAACATTTCATGATGATCGCACATTCCTATAGGGGGTCAAACCATGTCCCAAAGGTCACCGGGCCTGGTGTCAATTTAAAGAAGTAGTCCAGTTACACCTTTGTGGGCTTATAACTTGGCTTTTGAATATCCTAGAGAGGTCAGGTTTGTTTTAGTGTACTCCAATCAACAGCCCCTACAACCACAAAAAGGAATGGAGTCATTAGCAGTTAAGGTTTTTAAATGGCACCCAGAATTATGTTGCATGAAGCACAATTTCACATCATTCTGGGTTCATTTGTGTGAAAACAAGGTCCTATCAGGCTGAAACGTTACAGGAAGGTAGAATCTATTCATTTGTAAGTGATCTGAACGTTTCATGATGATAGCACTTTCGTAAGGGGGTCAAACCATATCCCAAAGGTCACCGGATCTGGTGTCAATTTAAAGAAGTTGTCCAGTTACACATTTGTGGGCTTATAACTTGGCTTCTGAATGTCCTAGAGAGATCAGGTTTTTTTTAGTGTACTCCAATAAACAGCCCCTACAACCACAAAAAGGAATGGAGTCATCAGTACTTATGGTTTTTAAATGGCACCCAGAAATATGTTGCACGAAGCACAATTTCACATCATTCTGGGTCCATTTGTGTGAAAACAAGGTCCAATCAGGCTGAAACGTTACAAGAAGGTAGAATCTATTGAGTTGTAAGTGATCTGAACGTTTCATGATGATCGCACATTCCTATAGGGGGTCAAACCACGTCCCAAAGGTCACCGGGCCTGGTGTCAATTTAAAGAAGTAGTCCAGTTACACCTTTGTGGGCTTATAACTTGGCTTCTGAATGTCCTAGAGAGGTCAGGTTTGTTTTAGTGTACTCCAATCAACAGCCCCTACAACCACAAAAAGGAATGGAGTCATTAGCACTTATGGTTTTTAAATGGCACCCAGAATTATGTTGCACGAAGCACAATTTCACATCATTCTGGGTCCATTTGTGTGAAAACAAGGTCCAATCAGGCTGAAACGTTACAAGAAGGTAGAATCTATTGAGTTGTAAGAAATCTGAACGTTTCATGATGATAGCAGATTCCTATAGGGGGTCAAACCATGTCCCAAAGGTCACCGGGCCTGGTGTCACTTTAAAGAAGTAGTCCAGTTACACCTTTGTGGGCTTATAACTTGGCTTCTGAATATCCTAGAGAGGTCAGGTTTGTTTTAGAGTACTCCAGTTAAAGGCCCCATTACTCCAAAACGGAATTGAGTCATTAGAACTTAAGGTAGTTAAATGGCACCCAGAATTATGTTGCACGAAGCACAATTTCACATCATTCTGGGTTCATTTGTGTGAAAACAAGGTCCAATCAGGCTGAAACGTTACAGGAAGGTAGAATCTATTGAGTTGTAAGTGATCTGAACGTTTCATGATGATAGCACTTTCCTAAGGGGGTCAAACCATGTCCCAAAGGTCACCGGATCTAGTGTCAATTTAAAGAAGTAGTCCAGTTACACATTTGTGGGCTTATAACTTGGCTTCTGAATGTCCTAGAGATGTCAGGTTTGTTTTAGTGTACTCCAATCAACAGCCCCTACAACCACAAAAAGGAATGGAGTCATTAGCACTTATGGTTTGGAAATGGCACCCAGAATTATGTTGCACGAAGCACAATTTCACATCATTCTGGGTCCATTTGTGTGAAAACAAGGTCCAATCAGGCTGAAACGTTACAAGAAGGCAGAATCTATTGAGTTGTAAGTGATCTGAACGTTTCATGATGATCGCACATTCCTATAGGGGGTCAAACCATGTCCCAAAGGTCACCGGGCCTGGTGTCACTTTAAAGAAGTAGTCCAGTTACACATTTGTGGGCGTATAACTTGGCTTTTGAATATCCTAGAGAGGTCAGGCTTGTTTTAGTGTACTCCAATCAACAGCCCCTACAACCACAAAAAGGAATGGAGTCATTAGCTCTTATGGTTTGTAAATGGCACCCAGAATTATGTTGCACGAAGCACAATTTCACATCATTCTGGGTCCATTTGTGTGAAAACAAGGTCCAATCAGGCTGAAACATTACAGGAAGGTAGAATCTATTGAGTTGTAAGTGATCTGAACGTTTCATGATGATAGCACTTTCCTAAGGGGGTCAAACCATGTCCCAAAGGTCACCGGATCTGGTGTCAATTTAAAGAAGTAGTCCAGTTACACATTTGTGGGCTTATAACTTGGCTTCTGAATGTCCTAGAGAGGTCAGGCTTGGTTTAGTGTACTCCAATCAACAGCCCCTAAAACCACAAAAAGGAATGGCGTCATTAGCACTTATGGTTTGTAAATGGCACCCAGAATTATGTTGCACGAAGCACAATTTCACATCATTCTGGGTCCATTTGTGTGAAAACAAGGTCCAATCAGGCTGAAACGTTACAAGAAGGTAGAATCTATTGAGTTGTAAGTGATCTGAACGTTTCATGATGATCGCACATTCCTATAGGGGGTCAAATCATGTCCCAAAGGTCACCGGGCCTGGTGTCACTTTAAAGAAGTAGTCCAGTTACACCTTTGTGGGCTTATAACTTGGCTTCTGAATATCCTAGAGAGGTCAGGTTTATTTTAGAGTACTCCAATTAACAGACCCCATTACCCCAAAAAGGAATGGAGTTATTAGCACTTATGGTTTTTAAATGGCACCCAGAATTATGTTGCACAAAGCACAATTTCACATCATTCTGGGTTCATTTGTGTGAAAACAAGGTCCAATCAGGCTGAAACGTTACAGGAAGGTAGAATCTATTGAGTTGTAAGTGATCTGAACGTTTCATGATGATAGCACTTTCCTAAGGGGGTCAAACCATGTCCCAAAGGTTACCGGATCTGGTGTCAATTTAAAGAAGTGGTCCAGTTACACATTTGTGGGCTTATAACTTGGCTTCTGAATGTCCTAGAGAGATCAGAATTGTTTTAGTGTACTCCAATCAACAGCCCCTACAACCACAAAAAGGAATGGAGTTATTAGCACTTATGGTTTGGAAATGGCACCCAGAATTATGTTGCACGAAGCACAATTTCACATCATTCTGGGTCCATTTGTGTGAAAACAAGGTCCAATCAGGCTGAAACGTTACAAGAAGGTAGAATCTATTGAGTTGTAAGTGATCTGAACGTTTCATGATGATCGCACATTCCTATAGGGTGTCAAATCATGTCCCAAAGGTCACCGGGCCTGGTGTCACTTTAAAGAAGTAGTCCAGTTACACCTTTGTGGGCTTATAACTTGGCTTCTGAATATCCTAGAGGTCAGGTTTGTTTTAGAGTACTCCAATTAAAAGACCCCATTACCCCAAAAAGGAATGGAGTTATTAGCACTTATGGTTTTTAAATGGCACCCAGAATTATGTTGCACAAAGCACAATTTCACATCATTCTGGGTTCATTTGTGTGAAAACAAGGTCCAATCAGGCTGAAACGTTACAGGAAGGTAGAATCTATTGAGTTTTAAGTGATCTGAACGTTTCATGATGATAGCACTTTTCTAAGGGGGTCAAACCATGTCCCAAAGGTTACCGGATCTGGTGTCAATTTAAAGAAGTGGTCCAGTTACACATTTGTGGGCTTATAACTTGGCTTCTGAATGTCCTAGAGAGATCAGGTTTGTTTTAGTGTACTCCAATCAACAGCCCCTACAACCACAAAAAGGAATGGAGTTATTAGCACTTATGGTTTGGAAATGGCACCCAGAATTATGTTGCACGAAGCACAATTTCACATCATTCTGGGTCCATTTGTGTGAAAACAAGGTCCAATCAGGCTGAAACGTTACAAGAAGGTAGAATCTATTGAGTTGTAAGTGATCTGAACGTTTCATGATGATCCTCATTCCTATAGGGGGTCAAACCATGTCCCAAAGGTCACCGGGCCTGGTGTCAATTTAAAGAAGTAGTCCAGTTACACCTTTGTGGGCTTATAACTTGGCTTCTGAATGTCCTAGAGTGGTCAGGTTTGTTTTAGTGTACTCCAATCAACAGCCCCTACAACCACAAAAAGGAATGGAGTCATTAGCACTTATGGTTTGTAAATGGCACCCAGAATTATATTGCACAAAGCACAATTTCACATCATTCTTGGTCCATTTGTGTGAAAACAAGGTCCAATCAGGCTGAAACGTTACAAGAAGGCAGAATCTATTGAGTTGTAAGTGATCTGAACGTTTCATGATGATCGCACATTCCTATAGGGGGTCAAACCATGTCCCAAAGGTCACCGGGCCTGGTGTCACTTTAAAGAAGTAGTCCAGTTACACCTTTGTGGGCTTATAACTTGGCTTTTGAATATCCTAGAGAGGTCAGGCTTGTTTTAGTGTACTCCAATCAACAGCCCCTACAACCACAAAAAGGAATGGAGTCATTAGCTCTTATGGTTTGTAAATGGCACCCAGAATTATGTTGCACGAAGCACAATTTCACATCATTCTGGGTCCATTTGTGTGAAAACAAGGTCCAATCAGGCTGAAACGTTACAGGAAGGTAGAATCTATTGAGTTGTAAGTAATCTGAACGTTTCATGATGATAGCACTTTCCTAAGGGGGTCAAACCATGTCCCAAAGGTCACCGGATCTGGTGTCAATTTAAAGAAGTAGTCCAGTTACACATTTGTGGGCTTATAACTTGGCTTCTGAATGTCCTAGAGAGGTCAGGCTTGTTTTAGTGTACTCCAATCAACAGCCCCTAAAACCACAAAAAGGAATGGAGTCATTAGCACTTATGGTTTGTAAATGGCACCCATAATTATGTTGCACGAAGCACAATTTCACATCATTCTGGGTCCATTTGTGTGAAAACAAGGTCCAATCAGGCTGAAACGTTACAAGAAGGTAGAATCTATTGAGTTGTAAGTGATCTGAACGTTTCATGATGATCGCACATTCCTATAGGGGGTCAAATCATGTCCCAAAGGTCACCGGGCCTGGTGTCACTTTAAAGAAGTAGTCCAGTTACACCTTTGTGGGCTTATAACTTGGCTTCTGAATATCCTAGAGAGGTCAGGTTTGTTTTAGAGTACTCCAATTAACAGACCCCATTACCCCAAAAAGGAATGGAGTTATTAGCACTTATGGTTTTTAAATGGCACCCAGAATTATGTTGCACTAAGCACAATTTCACATCATTCTGGGTTCATTTGTGTGAAAACAAGGTCCAATCAGGCTGAAACGTTACAGGAAGGTAGAATTTATTGAGTTGTAAGTGATCTGAACGTTTCATGATGATAGCACTTTCCTAAGGGGGTCAAACCATGTCCCAAAGGTTACCGGATCTGGTGTCAATTTAAAGAAGTGGTCCAGTTACACATTTGTGGGCTTATAACTTGGCTTCTGAATGTCCTAGAGAGATCAGGTTTGTTTTAGTGTACTCCAATCAACAGCCCCTACAACCACAAAAAGGAATGGAGTTATTAGCACTTATGGTTTGGAAATGGCACCCAGAATTATGTTGCACGAAGCACAATTTCACATCATTCTGGGTCCATTTGTGTGAAAACAAGGTCCAATCAGGCTGAAACGTTACAAGAAGGTAGAATCTATTGAGTTGTAAGTGATCTGAACGTTTCATGATGATCGCACATTCCTATAGGGGGTCAAATCATGTCCCAAAGGTCACCGGGCCTGGTGTCACTTTAAAGAAGTAGTCCAGTTACACCTTTGTGGGCTTATAACTTGGCTTCTGAATATCCTATAGCTCTTTTCCATCGCCTGGTCTGGGACGGTCAGGTCTGGGTATTATGGACCGGTATGTACCGGTATGGGTCTAGAAGTTTTCTGGCAAGCGTTTCTATCACATTCCAGGCTCCAGTAACTAGGCGGGGTAGCGTAATGCGTCACGCGCGATGTGTGCCTTAATGTCACACAGCGCGACGAGATCGCGCCAAAACACAACAACAATGGAGTCCAGTCACCAGCGCGTTCTTTCTGTTCTTGGTGTTTGGTATATTCTTTACACCCACATCACGATAGCGTTTAGAGCTATGCTGTGCGCATCGAGGAGGAGGGCAGCTGAAAGGCGACGACGCTTTCTGAAATTAATATCGGACACGAGGCATAACTTTCTACTGTTGAGACAAAGACGGAGGCGCCATGTGGTAAGTAACTTCTAATGCTGTAATACATGTCGTTATAATCCCTGAAGGGGTGTCTAGGGCAACTATCAAAAAACAAAAACAAAAAAAAAAGCACCAAAATCAAATGGTTTGGTTGTATATTGGTCATTTAAGACATGCTAAACATGAAAGGCCAACACCTAACTAAGTTTCAAACAGCTTCGGCACTCATGGTGATGCTAGTCAACAGGAGGGCCTGAATCCTTCACTCTTTACTTCCTGGGCATGTCATAGATAAGTTGTGCAGCTGTACTGAAATTATTATAATTAATTATATAGGTAATTACAAGCAATACCACATTTGTGCATTTTATAAAGTGAACAAAACATAACCAGTCACTGGTAGTGCCATAAAGAACAGCTGTTATTTTAACCTTAAACAAATTCTATTGATGTGAACTTTATGTCTATAACCATACTGTTTCAATCTTGTTCACAGCACTATTCTTTTTACTTTTACTGTGTTATGACTGTTTTTTTTTTTAGTTGGCTCTTTTGAATCAGCGACGGCAACCAACTGTGTGGGCCTTCAGCCGTGCCAGCGCCTTCTGGGATGTGACCATGCCAAACTTCACTCCGTCAGATTGGATAGCTCATTTCAGAATGTCAGAAGAGACCTTTTCATATCTTTGTTCCAAGCTCCGTCCAGCCATGCAGAAGAGGAACACCAACTTCAGAGCCTGCGTGCCACTCAGGAAAAGAGTTGCAATTGCACTGTGGAAGCTTGCAACTAACAGTGAATACAGGAGCATCGGGCTTCTTTTTGGTGTCAGCACGACCTCTGTGTGCCGCTGTGTGCAGGACTTCTGTAAGGCTGTCTGTAAACTCTTGCTTGCCGAGGTTATTGCTTTTCCAACTCTGCAAAAGCTACAGGAAATGGCTGACTATTTTGAGACCAGGTGGGGGGTTCCTCAGTGTGTGGGTGCCATCGATGGTTCCCATATCCCAATAATCGCACCACAGGGATTCCACACAGACTACTTCAATAGGAAAGGTTGGCATTCCATAATCCTCCAGGGCATTGTGGATGGCAGAGGCATGTTCTGGAATGTTAATGCAGGTCAGCCAGGTAGCTTGCATGATGCCCGTGTGCTGCGATTGTCCACATTTTGGGACTTGGTTGCTCATGGACAACTGCACCCAACTAGTACCAAGAACATTGAGGGAGTAAATGTAGGCTTTTATGTGCTTGGGGACTCTGCCTATCCTCTGCAGAACTGGCTCCTAAAACCATTTTCTGACAACGGTCGTCTCACTGCTGAACAACAGGCGTACAACAGGAAAATGTCCAGAGCCAGAGTTGTGGTCGAAAATGCATTTGGGAGGCTAAAGGGTAGGTGGCGATGTCTTCTGAAGAGAAACGACAGTGATGTAGAGCTTCTTAAACACATGGTGCTGACCTGTTGTGTGCTTCACAATATCTGTGAGAGCCATGGGGAGGAATATACAGAATGTGACGCACCTGCTGATGAACCAGTGGTTGCAAATATGCAGGAAGTTGCAGAGGAGGGCAGTGATGTGCGTGAAGCTCTGATGCGACACTTCACCCGCTGACCTCAGTTTGTGTTTTTTCTTTCCATTTACTTTGTTTATTGTTTTGACACTTTTAACTGTTCGAAGCCTGTAGTTTGAACTGAAATGTTTGTTTTATTTTCAGAACTTAATAAAGTACACTATTTTACTGTTAACGAACTGTTGCACCTTTTCATTTTAACATATATTTAAGGTGGGCTGTAATGTAATCTACATTTATTATGTAAACGTAAATTTGCGAGCAAAAATTTTTAAGACAATTCATGCACACCTTGTTTTTCTTAGAAAATTTATTGATAAAAAGGACAGACGGATAAAAAAAATTACGGGACAAATACATAGCACCTTACTGCCTGGGTGGTGGCAGGAAGTCAGAGGAGCTGCCCATTCTTTGTGCGACCAGTCCAAGAACAGCATTTAGGGCACCCAAATGTTCAAAATATCGCTCTGCGATCTGTAATTCATGTTGTCTTGCTGCTGCTGCATCTTGTTGCATCCAGTTAACCTGCTCCCGGCTTATGCCTTCCATTCTGTCCATCTGCCTGCCATCTGCGATCTGCAACTCATCAAATAACACCTGTGTCCGTGCTTCCAATCGCCGTCTTCGGTCACCTGGAAACAACAACATTGACAATTACATTTGTGTTTATATGGATATCAAAATGTCAGTTGTCCAGTGAACTTGTCAGTTTTGTTTATGCACAAAGCAATTTTTAGAATGGTCAGACACTACCTGTGCGTCGACGACATGGTAGATGTTCCTCTCGAGTGGTAGTGGACAGAGGTGATGGTGGTGGCGATGGAACTGGCCGAGGCGATGGTGGCACAGAAGGTCCTGGAGTGCTACTTGAGGAAGTGGATGGTTCCTCTGAAGAGGGAGTGTTTTCCGCTTCAGATGTGTCTGAAAAACACAGATCAAAAAATTAGTCAGTAAGAAAAGGTCACGAAATAAATCGGTAAGAAAAGCACAATATTTTTACAGCAAAAGAGCATATAGGCATATAGTAAACTTAATAAAACTGCTATGATTTAAGGCCATTTTGTCATTTGGAACGTGTCCACTAGATGGCAGTAATTCGCCAGTGACGTACAGATTAATTGCAATTTAATGTTATATTCTTATTCATCCGAAAAATATATACTTGTTAAAAGTCCACTCTAGGCGAAAAACACTGCTGGCACGACTTTTGGGATATTTATAATATTAGATCAGCTCGCTTCTTCTCACTGTGCGTGCTCAGCTGTATAAAACAATGAGATGCTAACAACACTGAGATGCTAACGTGAAAGGCTAACCGAATTTCCCATGTTTTAAACAATGAGACGCTAACAAGAAAGGCAAACTCCGCTCCAGCCTCATGTACTCAACAAGGACATGCTAAACATGAAAGGCTTATATCGCGAACAGCGTGTTAAGAAACACGGGGGAATGCTAAATGAAGGTTAGCATAAACACGAGGGGATGCTAAGGCTAGTTAACATGAGGGGCTAAATCCTTTACTTGCTGAGCATTTCTTAAATAGCTGCTGCTATTATTCAGTGTTTTTGGTGCTGCAATGAATGGCCTGCAGAGCTAAAAAGACAACAAAAGAAATGCTTACCAACAGGGTTTATGAGTGACTCCAGGATACTGGTCGCTGAGTCCAGGCCTCCTTCGCTGCCTCGGTTTGACGGTCTGTGTCCATAAATAGCGTCCACCACATCGTACCACTTCCATGTACTTCGCCCATTCCCACTACGGCCGTTGCTGTCCTTAACTTTTCTGTAGTGGGCTTTTATTTTTTTCAGCTTAGCACGACACTGCTCGGAGGTGCGCTGGAATCCTTCAGCTGCCATGCGCTGAGAAACTTCTTTGAAGACTTTCTCATTTCTTATCATCCCATCCAGCTCGGCCTGAATGTCTCTATCTCCGATGATGGTGAGGAACGTTTGAAGCTCCGCATTGGACCAAAAGCTATTACTTGCAGGCATTTTCACACACAAGAAGTACAGCCAAACAAACACTGGAACTCGACTCACTTCTTTTTCCATCCCCTGGGATTGTCGGGGGTAGTTACGTAATTTCTCCCCCAATCAGAGGACTCTGGACCTTTTACGCTTTGGCTCCGCCCAGAACAAAAATCTCTGGACCCACAACAGAAGGGGTCCCGCTCTGGCCCGCTACTGGACCGGTTCGGGTAGTTTCCTGGACTGGTTTAAACAATCGAAACAGAATATTTAGTGACCCGATCCTTCCCATTCCATGCCAGTTTGGTCGGTGGAAAAGGCCTACTAGAGAGGTCAGGTTTGTTTTAGAGTACTCCAATTAACAGAACCCATTACCCCAAAAAGGAATGGAGTTATTAGCACTTATGGTTTTTAAATGGCACCCAGAATTATGTTGCACAAAGCACAATTTCACATCATTCTGGGTTCATTTGTGTGAAAACAAGGTCCAATCAGGCTGAAACGTTACAGGAAGGTAGAATCTATTGAGTTGTAAGTGATCTGAACGTTTCATGATGATAGTACTTTCCTAAGGGGGTCAAACCATGTCCCAAAGGTTACCGGATCTGGTGTCAATTTAAAGAAGTGGTCCAGTTACACATTTGTGGGCTTATAACTTGGCTTCTGAATGTCCTAGAGAGATCAGGTTTGTTTTAGTGTACTCCAATCAACAGCCCCTACAACCACAAAAAGGAATGGAGTTATTAGCACTTATGGTTTGGAAATGGCACCCAGAATTATGTTGCACGAAGCACAATTTCACATCATTCTGGGTCCATTTGTGTGAAAACAAGGTCCAATCAGGCTGAAACGTTACAAGAAGGTAGAATCTATTGAGTTGTAAGTGATCTGAACGTTTCATGATGATCCTCATTCCTATAGGGGGTCAAACCATGTCCCAAAGGTCACCGGGCCTGGTGTCAATTTAAAGAAGTAGTCCAGTTACAACTTTGTGGGCTTATAACTTGGCTTCTGAATGTCCTAGAGAGGTCAGGTTTGTTTTAGTGTACTCCAATCAACAGCCCCTACAACCACAAAAAGGAATGGAGTCATTAGAACTTATGGTTTGTAAATGGCACCCAGAATTATGTTGCACAAAGCACAATTTCACATCATTCTTGGTCCATTTGTGTGAAAACAAGGTCCATTCAGGCTGAAACGTTACAAGAAGGTAGAATCTATTGAGATGTAAGTGATCTGAACGTTTCATGATGATAGCACATTCCTATAGGGGGGCAAACCATGTGCCATATGTCACCGGGCCTGGTGTCACTTTAAAGAAGTAGTCCAGTTACACCTTTGTGGACTTATAACTTGGCTTTTGAATATCCTAGAGAGGTCAGGTTTGTTTTAGTGTACTCCAATCAACAGCCCCTACAACTACAAAAAGGAATGGAGTCATTAGCACTTATGGTTTTTAAATGGCACCCAGAATTATGTTGCATGAAGCACAATTTCACATCATTCTGGGTTCATTTGTGTGAAAACAAGGTCCAATCAGGCTGAAACGTTACAGGAAGGTAGAATCTATTGAGTTGTAAGTGATCTGAACGTTTCATGATGATAGCACTTTCCTAAGGGGGTCAAACCATGTCCCAAAGGTCACCGGATCTGGTGTCCATTTAAAGAAGTTGTCCAGTTACACATTTGTGGGCTTATAACTTGGCTTCTGAATGTCCCAGAGAGATCAGATTTGTTTTAGTGTACTCCAATAAACAGCCCCCACAACCACAAAAAGGAATGGAGTCATTAGCACTTATGGTTTTTAAATGGCACCCAGAATTATGTTGCACGAAGCACAATTTCACATCATTCTGGGTTTATTTGTGTGAAAACAAGGTCCAATCAGGCTGAAACGTTACAAGAAGGTAGAATCTATTGAGTTGTAAGTGATCTGAACGTTTCATGATGATCGCACATTCCTATAGGGGGTCAAACCATGTCCCAAAGGTCACCGGGCCTGGTGTCACTTTAAAGAAGTAGTCCAGTTACACCTTTGTAGGCTTATAACTTGGCTTCTGAATATCCTAGAGAGGTCAGGTTTGTTTTAGACTACTGCAATTAACAGCCCCCATTACCCCAAAAAGGAATGGAGTCATTAGAACTTATGGTTTTTAAATGGCACCCAGAATTATGTTGCACGAAGCACAATTTCACATCATTCTGGGTTCATTTGTGTGAAAACAAGGTCCAATCAGGCTGAAACGTTACAGGATGGTAGAATCTATTGAGTTGTAAGTGATCTGAACGTTTCATGATGATAGCACTTTCCTAAGGGGGTCAAACCATGTCCCAAAGGTCACCGGATCTGGTGTCAATTTAAAGAAGTAGTCCAGTTACACATTTGTGGGCTTATAACTTGGCTTCTGAATGTCCTAGAGAGGTCAGGTTTGTTTTAATGTACTCCAATCAACAGCCCCTACAACCACAAAAAGGAATGGAGTCATTAGCACTTATGGCTTGTAAATGGCACCCAGAATTATGTTGCACGAAGCACAATTTCACATCATTCTGGGTCCATTTGTGTGAAAACAAGGTCCAATCAGGCTGAAACGTTACAAGAAGGTAGAATCTATTGAGTTGTAAGTGATCTGAACGTTTCATGATGATCGCACATTCCTATAGGGGATCAAATCATGTCCCAAAGGTCACCGGGCCTGGTGTCACTTTAAAGAAGTAGTCCAGTTACACCTTTGTGGGCTTATAACTTGGCTTCTGAATATCCAAGAGAGGTCAGGTTTGTTTTAGAGTACTCCAATTAACAGCCCCCATTACCCCAAAAAGGAATGGAGTCATTAGCTCTTATGGTTTTTAAATGGCACCCAGAATTATGTTGCACGAAGCACAATTTCACATCATTCTGGGTTCATTTGTGAGAAAACAAGGTCCAATCAGGCTGAAACTTTACAGGAAGGTAGAATCTATTGAGTTGTAAGTGATCTGAACGTTTCATGATGATATCACTTTCCTAAGGGGGTCAAACCATGTCCCAAAGGTCACCGGATCTGGTGTCAATTGAAAGAAGTAGTCCAGTTACACCTTTGTGGGCTTATAACTTGGCCTTTGAATATCCTAGAGAGGTCAGGTTTGTTTTAGTGTACTCCAATCAACAGCCCCTACAACCACAAAAAGGAATGGAGTCATTAGAACTTATGGTTTTTAAATGGCACCCAGAATTATGTTGCACGAAGCACAATTTTACATCATTCTGGGTTCATTTGTGAGAAAACAAGGTCCAATCAGGCTGAAACGTTACAGGAAGGTAGAATCTATTGAGTTGTAAGTGATCTGAACGTTTCATGATGATAGCACTTTCCTAAGGGGGTCAAACCATGTCCCAAAGGTTACCGGATCTGGTGTCAATTTAAAGAAGTGGTCCAGTTACACATTTGTGGGCTTATAACTTGGCTTCTGAATGTCCTAGAGAGGTCAGGTTTGTTTTAGAGTACTCCAATTAACAGCCCCCATTACCCCAAAAAGGAATGGAGTCATTAGCACTTATGGTTTGTAAATGACACCCAGAATTATGTTGCACGAAGCACAATTTCACATCATTCTGGGTTCATTTGTGTGAAAACAAGGTCCAATCAGGCTGAAACGTTACAGGAAGGTAGAATCTATTGAGTTGTAAGTGATCTGAACGTTTCATGATGATAGCACATTCCTATAGGGGGTCAAATCATGTCCCAAAGTTCACCGGATCTGGTGTAAATTTAAAGAAGTGGTTCAGTTACACATTTGTGGGCTTATAACTTGGCTTCTGAATGTCCTAGAGAGATCAGGTTTGTTTTAGTGTACTCCAATCAACAGCCCCTACAACCACAAAAAGGAATGGAGTCATTAGCACTTATGGTTTGGAAATGGCACCCAGAATTATGTTGCACGAAGCACAATTTCACATCATTCTGGGTTCATTTGTGTGAAAACAAGGTCCATTCAGGCTGAAACGTTACAGGAAGGTAGAATCTATTGAGTTGTAAGTGATCTGAACGTTTCATGATGATAGCACTTTCCTAAGGGGGTCAAACCATGTCCCAAAGGTCACCGGATCTGGTGTCAATTTAAAGAAGTAGTCCAGTTACACATTTGTGGGCTTATAACTTGGCTTCTGAATGTCCTAGAGAGGTCAGGCTTGTTTTAGTGTATTCCAATCAACAGCCCCTAAAACCACAAAAAGGAATGGAGTCATTAGCACTTATGGTTTTAAATGGCACCCAGAATTATGTTGCACGAAGCACAATTTCACATCATTCTGGGTCCATTTGTGTGAAAACAAGGTCCAATCAGGCTGAAACGTTACAAGAAGGTAGAATCTATTGAGTTGTAAGTGATCTGAACGTTTCATGATGATCGCACATTCCTATAGGGGGTCAAATCATGTCCCAAAGGTCACCGGGCCTGGTGTCACTTTAAAGAAGTAGTCCAGTTACACCTTTGTGGGCTTATAACTTGACTTCTGAATATCCTAGAGAGGTCAGGTTTGTTTTAGAGTACTCCAATTAACAGACCCCATTACCCCAAAAAGGAATGGAGTCATTAGCACTTATGGTTTTTAAATGGCACCCAGAATTATGTTGCACGAAGCACAATTTCACATCATTCTGGGTTCATTTGTGTGAAAACAAGGTCCAATCAGGCTGAAACGTTACAGGAAGGTAGAATCTATTGAGTTGTAAGTGATCTGAACGTTTTATGATGATATCACTTTCCTAAGGGGGTCAAACCATGTCCCAAAGGTCACCGGATCTGGTGTCAATTGAAAGAAGTAGTCCAGTTACACCTTTGTGGGCTTATAACTTGGCCTTTGAATATACTAGAGAGGTCAGGTTTGTTTTAGTGTATTCCAATCAACAGCCCCTACAACCACAAAAAGGAATGGAGTCATTAGAACTTATGGTTTTTAAATGGCACCCAGAATTATGTTGCACGAAGCACAATTTCACATCATTCTGGGTTCATTTGTGTGAAAACAAGGTCCAATCAGGCTGAAACGTTACAGGAAGGTAGAATCTATTGAGTTGTAAGTGATCTGAACGTTTCATGATGATAGCACTTTCCTAAGGGGGTCAAACCATGTCCCAAAGGTCACCGGATCTGGTGTCAATTTAAAGAAGTAGTCCAGTTACACATTTGTGGGCTTATAACTTGGCTTCTGAATGTCCTAGAGAGGTCAGGTTTGTTTTAGAGTACTCCAATTAACAGCCCCCATTACCCCAAAAAGGAATGGAGTCATTAGCACTTATGGTTTGTAAATGACACCCAGAATTATGTTGCACGAAGCACAATTTCACATCATTCTGGGTTCATTTGTGTGAAAACAAGGGCCAATCAGGCTGAAACGTTACAGGAAGGTAGAATCTATTGAGTTGTAAGTGATCTGAACGTTTCATGATGATAGCACATTCCTATAGGGGGTCAAATCATGTCCCAAAGTTCACCGGATCTGGTGTCAATTTAAAGAAGTGGTTCAGTTACACATTTGTGGGCTTATAACTTGGCTTCTGAATGTCCTAGAGAGATCAGGTTTGTTTTAGTGTACTCCAATCAACAGCCCCTACAACCACAAAAAGTAATGGAGTCATTAGCACTTATGGTTTGGAAATGGCACCCAGAATTATGTTGCACGAAGCACAATTTCACATCATTCTGGGTCCATTTGTGTGAAAACAAGGTCCAATCAGCCTGAAACGTTACAAGAAGGTAGAATCTATTGAGTTGTAAGTGATCTGAACGTTTCATGATGATCGCACATTCCTATAGGGGGTCAAACCATGTCCCAAAGGTCACCGGGCCTGGTGTCACTTTAAAGAAGTAGTCCAGTTACACCTTTGTGGGCTTATAACTTGGCTTTTGAATATCCTAGAGAGGTCAGGTTTTTTTTGTGTACTCCAATCAACAGCCCCTACAACCACAAAAAGGAATGGAGTCATTAACACTCATGGTTTGTAAATGGCACCCAGAATTATGTTGCACGAAGCACAATTTCACATCATTCTGGGTCCATTTGTGTGAAAACAAGGTCCAATCAGGCTGAAACGTTACAAGAAGGTAGAATCTATTGAGTTGGAAGTGATCTGAATGTTTTATGATGATCGCACATTATTATATGGGGTAAAACCATGTCCCAAAGGTCACCGGGCCTGGTGTCACTTTAAAGAAGTAGTCCAGTTACACCTTTGTGGGCTTATAACTTGGCTTCTGAATGTCCTAGAGAGGTCAGGTTTGTTTTAGTGTACTCCAATCAACAGCCCCTACAACCACAAAAAGGAATGGAGTCATTAACACTTATGGTTTGTAAATGGCACCCAGAATTATGTTGCACGAAGCACAATTTCACATCATTCTGGGTCCATTTGTGTGAAAACAAGGTCCAATCAGGCGGAAACGTTACAAAAAGGTAGAATCTATTTAGTTGGAAGTGATCTGAATGTTTTATGATGATCGCACATTATTATATGGGGTAAAACCATGTCCCAAAGGTCACCGGGCCTGGTGTCACTTTAAAGAAGTAGTCCAGTTACACCTTTGTGGGCCTATAACTTGGCTTCTGAATGTCCTAGAGAGGTCAGGTTTGTTTTAGTGTACTCCAATCAACAGCCCCTACAACCACAAAAAGGAATGGAGTCATTAGCACTTATGGTTTGGAAATGGCACCCAGAATTATGTTGCACAAAGCACAATTTCACATCATTCTGGGTTCATTTGTGTGAAAACAAGGTCCAATCAGGCTGAAACGTTACAGGAAGGTAGAATCTATTGAGTTGTAAGTGATCTGAACGTTTCATGATGATAGTACTTTCCTAAGGGGGTCAAACCATGTCCCAAAGGTTACCGGATCTGGTGTCAATTTAAAGAAGTGGTCCAGTTACACATTTGTGGGCTTATAACTTGGCTTCTGAATGTCCTAGAGAGATCAGGTTTGTTTTAGTGTACTCCAATCAACAGCCCCTACAACCACAAAAAGGAATGGAGTTATTAGCACTTATGGTTTGGAAATGGCACCCAGAATTATGTTGCACGAAGCACAATTTCACATCATTCTGGGTCCATTTGTGTGAAAACAAGGTCCAATCAGGCTGAAACGTTACAAGAAGGTATAATCTATTGAGTTGTAAGTGATCTGAACGTTTCATGATGATCCTCATTCCTATAGGGGGTCAAACCATGTCCCAAAGGTCACCGGGCCTGGTGTCAATTTAAAGAAGTAGTCCAGTTACAACTTTGTGGGCTTATAACTTGGCTTCTGAATGTCCTAGAGAGGTCAGGTTTGTTTTAGTGTACTCCAATCAACAGCCCCTACAACCACAAAAAGGAATGGAGTCATTAGAACTTATGGTTTGTAAATGGCACCCAGAATTATGTTGCACAAAGCACAATTTCACATCATTCTTGGTCCATTTGTGTGAAAACAAGGTCCATTCAGGCTGAAACGTTACAAGAAGGTAGAATCTATTGAGATGTAAGTGATCTGAACGTTTCATGATGATAGCACATTCCTATAGGGGGGTCAAACCATGTGCCATATGTCACCGGGCCTGGTGTCACTTTAAAGAAGTAGTCCAGTTACACCTTTGTGGACTTATAACTTGGCTTTTGAATATCCTAGAGAGGTCAGGTTTGTTTTAGTGTACTCCAATCAACAGCCCCTACAACTACAAAAAGGAATGGAGTCATTAGCACTTATGGTTTTTAAATGGCACCCAGAATTATGTTGCATGAAGCACAATTTCACATCATTCTGGGTTCATTTGTGTGAAAACAAGGTCCAATCAGGCTGAAACGTTACAGGAAGGAAGAATCTATTGAGTTGTAAGTGATCTGAACGTTTCATGAAGATAGCACTTTCCTAAGGGGGTCAAACCATGTCCCAAAGGTCACCGGATCTGGTGTCCATTTAAAGAAGTTGTCCAGTTACACATTTGTGGGCTTATAACTTGGCTTCTGAATGTCCTAGAGAGATCAGATTTGTTTTAGTGTACTCCAATAAACAGCCCCCACAACCACAAAAAGGAATGGAGTCATTAGCACTTATGGTTTTTAAATGGCACCCAGAATTATGTTGCACGAAGCACAATTTCACATCATTCTGGGTTTATTTGTGTGAAAACAAGGTCCAATCAGGCTGAAACGTTACAAGAAGGTAGAATCTATTGAGTTGTAAGTGATCTGAACGTTTCATGATGATCGCACATTCCTATAGGGGGTCAAACCATGTCCCAAAGGTCACCGGGCCTGGTGTCACTTTAAAGAAGTAGTCCAGTTACACCTTTGTAGGCTTATAACTTGGCTTCTGAATATCCTAGAGAGGTCAGGTTTGTTTTAGACTACTGCAATTAACAGCCCCCATTACCCCAAAAAGGAATGGAGTCATTAGAACTTATGGTTTTTAAATGGCACCCAGAATTATGTTGCACGAAGCACAATTTCACATCATTCTGGGTTCATTTGTGTGAAAACAAGGTCCAATCAGGCTGAAACGTTACAGGATGGTAGAATCTATTGAGTTGTAAGTGATCTGAACGTTTCATGATGATAGCACTTTCCTAAGGGGGTCAAACCATGTCCCAAAGGTCACCGGATCTGGTGTCAATTTAAAGAAGTAGTCCAGTTACACATTTGTGGGCTTATAACTTGGCTTCTGAATGTCCTAGAGAGGTCAGGTTTGTTTTAATGTACTCCAATCAACAGCCCCTACAACCACAAAAAGGAATGGAGTCATTAGCACTTATGGCTTGTAAATGGCACCCAGAATTATGTTGCACGAAGCACAATTTCACATCATTCTGGGTCCATTTGTGTGAAAACAAGGTCCAATCAGGCTGAAACGTTACAAGAAGGTAGAATCTATTGAGTTGTAAGTGATCTGAACGTTTCATGATGATCGCACATTCCTATAGGGGATCAAATCATGTCCCAAAGGTCACCGGGCCTGGTGTCACTTTAAAGAAGTAGTCCAGTTACACCTTTGTGGGCTTATAACTTGGCTTCTGAATATCCAAGAGAGGTCAGGTTTGTTTTAGAGTACTCCAATTAACAGCCCCCATTACCCCAAAAAGGAATGGAGTCATTAGCACTTATGGTTTTTAAATGGCACCCAGAATTATGTTGCACGAAGCACAATTTCACATCATTCTGGGTTCATTTGTGAGAAAACAAGGTCCAATCAGGCTGAAACGTTACAGGAAGGTAGAATCTATTGAGTTGTAAGTGATCTGAACGTTTCATGATGATATCACTTTCCTAAGGGGGTCAAACCATGTCCCAAAGGTCACCGGATCTGGTGTCAATTGAAAGAAGTAGTCCAGTTACACCTTTGTGGGCTTATAACTTGGCCTTTGAATATCCTAGAGAGGTCAGGTTTGTTTTAGTGTACTCCAATCAACAGCCCCTACAACCACAAAAAGGAATGGAGTCATTAGAACTTATGGTTTTTAAATGGCACCCAGAATTATGTTGCACGAAGCACAATTTCACATCATTCTGGGTTCATTTGTGAGAAAACAAGGTCCAATCAGGCTGAAACGTTACAGGAAGGTAGAATCTATTGAGTTGTAAGTGATCGGAACGTTTCATGATGATAGCACTTTCCTAAGGGGGTCAAACCATGTCCCGAAGGTCACCGGATCTGGTGTCAATTTAAAGAAGTAGTCCAGTTACACATTTGTGGGCTTATAACTTGGCTTCTGAATGTCCTAGAGAGGTCAGGTTTGTTTTAGAGTACTCCAATTAACAGCCCCCATTACCCCAAAAAGGAATGGAGTCATTAGCACTTATGGTTTGTAAATGACACCCAGAATTATGTTGCACGAAGCACAATTTCACATCATTCTGGGTTCATTTGTGTGAAAACAAGGTCCAATCAGGCTGAAACGTTACAGGAAGGTAGAATCTATTGAGTTGTAAGTGATCTGAACGTTTCATGATGATAGCACATTCCTATAGGGGGTCAAATCATGTCCCAAAGTTCACCGGATCTGGTGTAAATTTAAAGAAGTGGTTCAGTTACACATTTGTGGGCTTATAACTTGGCTTCTGAATGTCCTAGAGAGATCAGGTTTGTTTTAGTGTACTCCAATCAACAGCCCCTACAACCACAAAAAGGAATGGAGTCATTAGCACTTATGGTTTGGAAATGGCACCCAGAATTATGTTGCACGAAGCACAATTTCACATCATTCTGGGTTCATTTGTGTGAAAACAAGGTCCATTCAGGCTGAAACGTTACAGGAAGGTAGAATCTATTGAGTTGTAAGTGATCTGAACGTTTCATGATGATAGCACTTTCCTAAGGGGGTCAAACCATGTCCCAAAGGTCACCGGATCTGGTGTCAATTTAAAGAAGTAGTCCAGTTACACATTTGTGGGCTTATAACTTGGCTTCTGAATGTCCTAGAGAGGTCAGGCTTGTTTTAGTGTACTCCAATCAACAGCCCCTAAAACCACAAAAAGGAATGGAGTCATTAGCACTTATGGTTTGTAAATGGCACCCAGAATTATGTTGCACGAAGCACAATTTCACATCATTCTGGGTCCATTTGTGTGAAAACAAGGTCCAATCAGGCTGAAACGTTACAAGAAGGTAGAATCTATTGAGTTGTAAGTGATCTGAACGTTTCATGATGATCGCACATTCCTATAGGGGGTCAAATCATGTCCCAAAGGTCACCGGGCCTGGTGTCACTTTAAAGAAGTAGTCCAGTTACACCTTTGTGGGCTTATAACTTGACTTCTGAATATCCTAGAGAGGTCAGGTTTGTTTTAGAGTACTCCAATTAACAGACCCCATTATCCCAAAAAGGAATGGAGTCATTAGCACTTATGGTTTTTAAATGGCACCCAGAATTATGTTGCACGAAGCACAATTTCACATCATTCTGGGTTCATTTGTGTGAAAACAAGGTCCAATCAGGCTGAAACGTTACAGGAAGGTAGAATATATTGAGTTGTAACTGATTTGAACGTTTTATGATGATATCACTTTCCTAAGGGGGTCAAACCATGTCCCAAAGGTCACCGGATCTGGTGTCAATTGAAAGAAGTAGTCCAGTTACACCTTTGTGGGCTTATAACTTGGCCTTTGAATATACTAGAGAGGTCAGGTTTGTTTTAGTGTACTCCAATCAACAGCCCCTACAACCACAAAAAGGAATGGAGTCATTAGCACTTATGGTTTGGAAATGGCACCCAGAATTATGTTGCACAAAGCACAATTTCACATCATTCTGGGTTCATTTGTGTGAAAACAAGGTCCAATCAGGCTGAAACGTTACAAGAAGGTAGAATCTATTGAGTTGGAAGTGATCTGAATGTTTTATGATGATCGCACATTCTTATATGGGGTAAAACCATGTCCCAAAGGTCACCGGGCCTGGTGTCACTTTAAAGAAGTAGTCCAGTTACACCTTTGTGGGCTTATAACTTGGCTTCTGAATGTCCTAGAGAGGTCAGGTTTGTTTTAGTGTACTCCAATCAACAGCCCCTACAACCACAAAAAGGAATGGAGTCATTAGCACTTATGGTTTGGAAATGGCACCCAGAATTATGTTGCACAAAGCACAATTTCACATCATTCTGGGTTCATTTGTGTGAAAACAAGGTCCAATCAGGCTGAAACGTTACAGGAAGGTAGAATCTATTGAGTTGTAAGTGATCTGAACGTTTCATGATGATAGTACTTTCCTAAGGGGGTCAAACCATGTCCCAAAGGTTACCGGATCTGGTGTCAATTTAAAGAAGTGGTCCAGTTACACATTTGTGGGCTTATAACTTGGCTTCTGAATGTCCTAGAGAGATCAGGTTTGTTTTAGTGTACTCCAATCAACAGCCCCTACAACCACAAAAAGGAATGGAGTTATTAGCACTTATGGTTTGGAAATGGCACCCAGAATTATGTTGCACGAAGCACAATTTCACATCATTCTGGGTCCATTTGTGTGAAAACAAGGTCCAATCAGGCTGAAACGTTACAAGAAGGTAGAATCTATTGAGTTGTAAGTGATCTGAACGTTTCATGATGATCCTCATTCCTATAGGGGGTCAAACCATGTCCCAAAGGTCACCGGGCCTGGTGTCAATTTAAAGAAGTAGTCCAGTTACAACTTTGTGGGCTTATAACTTGGCTTCTGAATGTCCTAGAGAGGTCAGGTTTGTTTTAGTGTACTCCAATCAACAGCCCCTACAACCACAAAAAGGAATGGAGTCATTAGAACTTATGGTTTGTAAATGGCACCCAGAATTATGTTGCACAAAGCACAATTTCACATCATTCTTGGTCCATTTGTGTGAAAACAAGGTCCATTCAGGCTGAAACGTTACAAGAAGGTAGAATCTATTGAGATGTAAGTGATCTGAACGTTTCATGATGATAGCACATTCCTATAGGGGGGCAAACCATGTGCCATATGTCACCGGGCCTGGTGTCACTTTAAAGAAGTAGTCCAGTTACACCTTTGTGGACTTATAACTTGGCTTTTGAATATCCTAGAGAGGTCAGGTTTGTTTTAGTGTACTCCAATCAACAGCCCCTACAACTACAAAAAGGAATGGAGTCATTAGCACTTATGGTTTTTAAATGGCACCCAGAATTATGTTGCATGAAGCACAATTTCACATCATTCTGGGTTCATTTGTGTGAAAACAAGGTCCAATCAGGCTGAAACGTTACAGGAAGGTAGAATCTATTGAGTTGTAAGTGATCTGAACGTTTCATGATGATAGCACTTTCCTAAGGGGGTCAAACCATGTCCCAAAGGTCACCGGATCTGGTGTCCATTTAAAGAAGTTGTCCAGTTACACATTTGTGGGCTTATAACTTGGCTTCTGAATGTCCTAGAGAGATCAGATTTGTTTTAGTGTACTCCAATAAACAGCCCCCACAACCACAAAAAGGAATGGAGTCATTAGCACTTATGGTTTTTAAATGGCACCCAGAATTATGTTGCACGAAGCACAATTTCACATCATTCTGGGTTTATTTGTGTGAAAACAAGGTCCAATCAGGCTGAAACGTTACAAGAAGGTAGAATCTATTGAGTTGTAAGTGATCTGAACGTTTCATGATGATCGCACATTCCTATAGGGGGTCAAACCATGTCCCAAAGGTCACCGGGCCTGGTGTCACTTTAAAGAAGTAGTCCAGTTACACCTTTGTAGGCTTATAACTTGGCTTCTGAATATCCTAGAGAGGTCAGGTTTGTTTTAGACTACTGCAATTAACAGCCCCCATTACCCCAAAAAGGAATGGAGTCATTAGAACTTATGGTTTTTAAATGGCACCCAGAATTATGTTGCACGAAGCACAATTTCACATCATTCTGGGTTCATTTGTGTGAAAACAAGGTCCAATCAGGCTGAAACGTTACAGGATGGTAGAATCTATTGAGTTGTAAGTGATCTGAACGTTTCATGATGATAGCACTTTCCTAAGGGGGTCAAACCATGTCCCAAAGGTCACCGGATCTGGTGTCAATTTAAAGAAGTAGTCCAGTTACACATTTGTGGGCTTATAACTTGGCTTCTGAATGTCCTAGAGAGGTCAGGTTTGTTTTAATGTACTCCAATCAACAGCCCCTACAACCACAAAAAGGAATGGAGTCATTAGCACTTATGGCTTGTAAATGGCACCCAGAATTATGTTGCACGAAGCACAATTTCACATCATTCTGGGTCCATTTGTGTGAAAACAAGGTCCAATCAGGCTGAAACGTTACAAGAAGGTAGAATCTATTGAGTTGTAAGTGATCTGAACGTTTCATGATGATCGCACATTCCTATAGGGGATCTAATCATGTCCCAAAGGTCACCGGGCCTGGTGTCACTTTAAAGAAGTAGTCCAGTTACACCTTTGTGGGCTTATAACTTGGCTTCTGAATATCCAAGAGAGGTCAGGTTTGTTTTAGAGTACTCCAATTAACAGCCCCCATTACCCCAAAAAGGAATGGAGTCATTAGCACTTATGGTTTTTAAATGGCACCCAGAATTATGTTGCACGAAGCACAATTTCACATCATTCTGGGTTCATTTGTGAGAAAACAAGGTCCAATCAGGCTGAAACGTTACAGGAAGGTAGAATCTATTGAGTTGTAAGTGATCTGAACGTTTCATGATGATATCACTTTCCTAAGGGGGTCAAACCATGTCCCAAAGGTCACCGGGTCTGGTGTCAATTGAAAGAAGTAGTCCAGTTACACCTTTGTGGGCTTATAACTTGGCCTTTGAATATCCTAGAGAGGTCAGGTTTGTTTTAGTGTACTCCAATCAACAGCCCCTACAACCACAAAAAGGAATGGAGTCATTAGAACTTATGGTTTTTAAATGGCACCCAGAATTATGTTGCACGAAGCACAATTTCACATCATTCTGGGTTCATTTGTGAGAAAACAAGGTCCAATCAGGCTGAAACGTTACAGGAAGGTAGAATCTATTGAGTTGTAAGTGATCTGAACGTTTCATGATGATAGCACTTTCCTAAGGGGGTCAAACCATGTCCCGAAGGTCACCGGATCTGGTGTCAATTTAAAGAAGTAGTCCAGTTACACATTTGTGGGCTTATAACTTGGCTTCTGAATGTCCTAGAGAGGTCAGGTTTGTTTTAGAGTACTCCAATTAACAGCCCCCATTACCCCAAAAAGGAATGGAGTCATTAGCACTTATGGTTTGTAAATGACACCCAGAATTATGTTGCACGAAGCACAATTTCACATCATTCTGGGTTCATTTGTGTGAAAACAAGGTCCAATCAGGCTGAAACGTTACAGGAAGGTATAATCTATTGAGTTGTAAGTGATCTGAACGTTTCATGATGATAGCACATTCCTATAGGGGGTCAAATCATGTCCCAAAGTTCACCGGATCTGGTGTAAATTTAAAGAAGTGGTTCAGTTACACATTTGTGGGCTTATAACTTGGCTTCTGAATGTCCTAGAGAGATCAGGTTTGTTTTAGTGTACTCCAATCAACAGCCCCTACAACCACAAAAAGGAATGGAGTCATTAGCACTTATGGTTTGGAAATGGCACCCAGAATTATGTTGCACGAAGCACAATTTCACATCATTCTGGGTTCATTTGTGTGAAAACAAGGTCCATTCAAGCTGAAACGTTACAGGAAGGTAGAATCTATTGAGTTGTAAGTGATCTGAACGTTTCATGATGATAGCACTTTCCTAAGGGGGTCAAACCATGTCCCAAAGGTCACCGGATCTGGTGTCAATTTAAAGAAGTAGTCCAGTTACACATTTGTGGGCTTATAACTTGGCTTCTGAATGTCCTAGAGAGGTCAGGCTTGTTTTAGTGTACTCCAATCAACAGCCCCTAAAACCACAAAAAGGAATGGAGTCATTAGCACTTATGGTTTGTAAATGGCACCCAGAATTATGTTGCACGAAGCACAATTTCACATCATTCTGGGTCCATTTGTGTGAAAACAAGGTCCAATCAGGCTGAAACGTTACAAGAAGGTAGAATCTATTGAGTTGTAAGTGATCTGAACGTTTCATGATGATCACACATTCCTATAGGGGGTCAAATCATGTCCCAAAGGTCACCGGGCCTGGTGTCACTTTAAAGAAGTAGTCCAGTTACACCTTTGCGGGCTTATAACTTGACTTCTGAATATCCTAGAGAGGTCAGGTTTGTTTTAGAGTACTCCAATTAACAGACCCCATTACCCCAAAAAGGAATGGAGTAATTAGCACATATGGTTTTTAAATGGCACCCAGAATTATGTTGCACGAAGCACAATTTCACATCATTCTGGGTTCATTTGTGTGAAAACAAGGTCCAATCAGGCTGAAACGTTACAGGAAGGTAGAATCTATTGAGTTGTAAGTGATCTGAACGTTTTATGATGATATCACTTTCCTAAGGGGGTCAAACCATGTCCCAAAGGTCACCGGATCTGGTGTCAATTGAAAGAAGTAGTCCAGTTACACCTTTGTGGGCTTATAACTTGGCCTTTGAATATACTAGAGAGGTCAGGTTTGTTTTAGTGTACTCCAATCAACAGCCCCTACAACCACAAAAAGGAATGGAGTCATTAGAACTTATGGTTTTTAAATGGCACCCAGAATTATGTTGCACGAAGCACAATTTCACATCATTCTGGGTTCATTTGTGTGAAAACAAGGTCCAATCAGGCTGAAACGTTACAGGAAGGTAGAATATATTGAGTTGTAAGTGATCTGAACGTTTCATGATGATAGCACTTTCCTAAGGGGGTCAAACCATGTCCCAAAGGTCACCGGATCTGGTGTCAATTTAAAGAAGTAGTCCAGTTACACATTTGTGGGCTTATAACTTGGCTTCTGAATGTCCTAGAGAGGTCAGGTTTGTTTTAGAGTACTCCAATTAACAGCCCCCATTACCCCAAAAAGGAATGGAGTCATTAGCACTTATGGTTTGTAAATGACACCCAGAATTATTTTGCACGAAGCACAATTTCACATCATTCTGGGTTCATTTGTGTGAAAACAAGGGCCAATCAGGCTGAAACGTTACAGGAAGGTAGAATCTATTGAGTTGTAAGTGATCTGAACGTTTCATGATGATAGCACATTCCTATAGGGGGTCAAATCATGTCCCAAAGTTCACCGGATCTGGTGTCAATTTAAAGAAGTGGTTCAGTTACACATTTGTGGGCTTATAACTTGGCTTCTGAATGTCCTAGAGAGATCAGGTTTGTTTTAGTGTACTCCAATCAACAGCCCCTACAACCACAAAAAGTAATGGAGTCATTAGCACTTATGGTTTGGAAATGGCACCCAGAATTATGTTGCACGAAGCACAATTTCACATCATTCTGGGTGCATTTGTGTGAAAACAAGGTCCAATCAGCCTGAAACGTTACAAGAAGGTAGAATCTATTGAGTTGTAAGTGATCTGAACGTTTCATGATGATCGCACATTCCTATAGGGGGGCAAACCATGTCCCAAAGGTCACCGGGCCTGGTGTCACTTTAAAGAAGTAGTCCAGTTACACCTTTGTGGGCTTATAACTTGGCTTTTGAATATCCTAGAGAGGTCAGGTTTTTTTTGTGTACTCCAATCAACAGCCCCTACAACCACAAAAAGGAATGGAGTCATTAACACTTATGGTTTGTAAATGGCACCCAGAATTATGTTGCACGAAGCACAATTTCACATCATTCTGGGTCCATTTGTGTGAAAACAAGGTCCAATCAGGCTGAAACGTTACAAGAAGGTAGAATCTATTGAGTTGGAAGTGATCTGAATGTTTTATGATGATCGCACATTATTATATGGGGTAAAACCATGTCCCAAAGGTCACCGGGCCTGGTGTCACTTTAAAGAAGTAGTCCAGTTACACCTTTGTGGGCTTATAACTTGGCTTCTGAATGTCCTAGAGAGGTCAGGTTTGTTTTAGTGTACTCCAATCAACAGCCCCTACAACCACAAAAAGGAATGGAGTCATTAACACTTATGGTTTGTAAATGGCACCCAGAATTATGTTGCACGAAGCACAATTTCACATCATTCTGGGTCCATTTGTGTGAAAACAAGGTCCAATCAGGCTGAAACGTTACAAGAAGGTAGAATCTATTGAGTTGGAAGTGATCTGAATGTTTTATGATGATCGCACATTATTATATGGGGTAAAACCATGTCCCAAAGGTCACCGGGCCTGGTGTCACTTTAAAGAAGTAGTCCAGTTACACCTTTGTGGGCTTATAACTTGGCTTCTGAATGTCCTAGAGAGGTCAGGTTTGTTTTAGTGTACTCCAATCAACAGCCCCTACAACCACAAAAAGGAATGGAGTCATTAGCACTTATGGTTTGTAAATGGCACCCAGAATTATGTTGCACGAAGCACAATTTCACATCATTCTGGGTCCATTTGTGTGAAAACAAGGTCCAATCAGGCTGAAACGTTACAAGAAGGTAGAATCAATTGAGTTGTAAGTGATCTGAACGTTTCATGATGATCGCACATTCCTATAGGGGGTCAAACCATGTCCCAAAGGTCACCGGGCCTGGTGTCACTTTAAAGAAGTAGTCCAGTTACACCTTTGTGGGCTTATAACTTGGCTTCTGAATGTCCTAGAGAGGTCAGGTTTGTTTTAGTGTACTCCCATTAACAGCCCCTACAACCACAAAAAGGAATGGAGTCATTAACACTTATGGTTTGTAAATGGCACCCAGAATTATGTTGCACGAAGCACAATTTCACATCATTCTGGGTCCATTTGTGTGAAAACAAGGTCCAATCAGGCTGAAACGTTACAAGAAGGTAGAATCTATTGAGTTGGAAGTGATCTGAATGTTTCATGATGATCGCACATTATTATATGGGGTAAAACCATGTCCCAAAGGTGACCGGGCCTGGTGTCACTTTAAAGAAGTAGTCCAGTTACACCTTTGTGGGCTTATAACTTGGCTTCTGAATGTCCTAGAGAGGTCAGGTTTGTTTTAGTGTACTCCAATCAACAGCCCCCAATGGAGTCATTAGCACTTATGGTTTGTAAATGGCACCCAGAATTATGTTGCACGAAGCACAATTTCACATCATTCTGGGTCCATTTGTGTGAAAACAAGGTCCAATCAGGCTGAAACGTTACAAGAAGGTAGAATCTATTGAGTTGTAAGTGATCTGAACGTTTCATGATGATCGCACATTCCTATAGGGGGTCAAACCATGTCCCAAAGGTCACCGGGCCTGGTGTCACTTTAAAGAAGTAGTCCAGTTACACCTTTGTGGGCTTATAACTTGGCTTCTGAATATCCTAGAGAGGTCAGGTTTGTTTTAGAGTACTCCAATTAACAGACCCCATTACCCCAAAAAGGAATGGAGTTATTAGCACTTATGGTTTGGAAATGGCACCCAGAATTATGTTGCACGAAGCACAATTTCACATCATTCTGGGTCCATTTGTGTGAAAACAAGGTCCAATCAGGCTGAAACGTTACAAGAAGGTAGAATCTATTGAGTTGTAAGTGATCTGAACGTTTCATGATGATCCTCATTCCTATAGGGGGTCAAACCATGTCCCAAAGGTCACCGGGCCTGGTGTCAATTTAAAGAAGTAGTCCAGTTACACATTTGTGGGCTTATAACTTGGCTTTTGAATATCCTAGAGAGGTCAGGTTTGTTTTAGTGTACTCCAATCAACAGCCCCTACAACTACAAAAAGGAATGGAGTCATTAGCACTTATGGTTTTTAAATGGCACCCAGAATTATGTTGCATGAAGCACAATTTCACATCATTCTGGGTTCATTTGTGTGAAAACAAGGTCCAATCAGGCTGAAACGTTACAGGAAGGTAGAATCTATTGAGTTGTAAGTGATCTGAACGTTTCATGATGATCGCACATTCCTATAGTGGGTCAAACCATGTCCCAAAGGTCACCGGGCCTGGTGTCACTTTAAAGAAGTAGTCCAGTTACACCTTTGTGGGCTTATAACCTGGCTTCTGAATACCCTAGAGAGGTCAGGTTTGTTTTTAGAGGACTCCAATTAACAGCCCACATTACCCCAAAAAGGAATGGAGTCATTAGAACTTATGGTTTTTAAATGGCACCGAGAATTATGTTGCACGAAGCACAATTTCACATCATTCTGGGTTCATTTGTGTGAAAACAAGGTCCAGTCAGGCTGAAACGTTACAGGATGGTAGAATCTCTTGAGTTGTAAGTGATCTGAACGTTTCATGATGATAGCACTTTCCTAAGGGGGTCAAACCATGTCCCAAAGGTCACCGGATCTGGTGTCAATTTAAAGAAGTAGTCCAGTTACACATTTGTGGGCTTATAACTTGGCTTCTGAATGTCCTAGAGAGGTCAGGTTTGTTTTAATGTACTCCAATCAACAGCCCCTACAACCACAAAAAGGAATGGAGTCATTAGCACTTATGGCTTGTAAATGGCACCCAGAATTATGTTGCACGAAGCACAATTTCACATCATTCTGGGTCCATTTGTGTGAAAACAAGGTCCAATCAGGTTGAAACGTTACAAGAAGGTAGAATCTATTGAGTTGTAAGTGATCTGAACGTTTCATGATGATCGCACATTCCTATAGGGGGTCAAATCATGTCCCAAAGGTCACCGGGCCTGGTGTCACTTTAAAGAAGTAGTCCAGTTACACCTTTGTGGGCTTATAACTTGGCTTCTGAATATCCAAGAGAGGTCAGGTTTGTTTTAGAGTACTCCAATTAACAGCCCCCATTACCCCAAAAAGGAATGGAGTCATTAGCACTTATGGTTTTTAAATGGCACCCAGAATTATGTTGCACGAAGCACAATTTCACATCATTCTGGGTTCATTTGTGTGAAAACAAGGTCCAATCAGGCTGAAACGTTACAGGAAGGTAGAATCTATTGAGTTGTAAGTGATCTGAACGTTTCATGATGCTATCACTTTCCTAAGGGGGTCAAACCATGTCCCAAAGGTCACCGGATCTGGTGTCAATTTAAAGAAGTAGTTCAGTTACACCTTTGTGGGCTTATAACTTGGCTTTTGAATATCCTAGAGAGGTCAGGTTTGTTTTAGTGTACTCCAATCAAAAGCCCCTACAACCACAAAAAGGAATGGAGTCATTAGAACTTATGGTTTTTAAATGGCACCCAGAATTATGTTGCACGAAGCACAATTTCACATCATTCTGGGTTCATTTGTGTGAAAACAATGTCCAATCAGGCTGAAACGTTACAGGAAGGTAGAATCTATTGAGTTGTAAGTGATCTGAACGTTTCATGATGATAGCACTTTCCTAAGGGGGTCAAACCATGTCCCAAAGGTCACCGGATCTGGTGTCAATTTAAAGAAGTAGTCCAGTTACACATTTGTGGGCTTATAACTTGGCTTCTGAATGTCCTAGAGAGGTCAGGTTTGTTTTAATGTACTCCAATCAACAGCCCCTACAACCACAAAAAGGAATGGAGTCATTAGCACTTATGGCTTGTAAATGGCACCCAGAATTATGTTGCACGAAGCACAATTTCACATCATTCTGGGTCCATTTGTGTGAAAACAAGGTCCAATCAGGCTGAAACGTTACAAGAAGGTAGAATCTATTGAGTTGTAAGTGATCTGAACGTTTCATGATGATAGCACTTTCCTAAGGGGGTCAAACCATGTCCCAAAGGTCACCGGATCTGGTGTCAATTTAAAGAAGTAGTCCAGTTACACATTTGTGGGCTTATAACTTGGCTTCTGAATGTCCTAGAGAGGTCAGGTTTGTTTTAATGTACTCCAATCAACAGCCCCTACAACCACAAAAAGGAATGGAGTCATTAGCACTTATGGCTTGTAAATGGCACCCAGAATTATGTTGCACGAAGCACAATTTCACATCATTCTGGGTCCATTTGTGTGAAAACAAGGTCCAATCAGGTTGAAACGTTACAAGAAGGTAGAATCTATTGAGTTGTAAGTGATCTGAACGTTTCATGATGATCGCACATTCCTATAGGGGGTCAAATCATGTCCCAAAGGTCACCGGGCCTGGTGTCACTTTAAAGAAGTAGTCCAGTTACACCTTTGTGGGCTTATAACTTGGCTTCTGAATATCCAAGAGAGGTCAGGTTTGTTTTAGAGTACTCCAATTAACAGCCCCCATTACCCCAAAAAGGAATGGAGTCATTAGCACTTATGGTTTTTAAATGGCACCCAGAATTATGTTGCACGAAGCACAATTTCACATCATTCTGTGTTCATTTGTGTGAAAACAAGGTCCAATCAGGCTGAAACGTTACAGGAAGGTAGAATCTATTGAGTTGTAAGTGATCTGAACGTTTCATGATGCTATCACTTTCCTAAGGGGGTCAAACCATGTCCCAAAGGTCACCGGATCTGGTGTCAATTTAAAGAAGTAGTTCAGTTACACCTTTGTGGGCTTATAACTTGGCTTTTGAATATCCTAGAGAGGTCAGGTTTGTTTTAGTGTACTCCAATCAACAGCCCCTACAACCACAAAAAGGAATGGAGTCATTAGAACTTATGGTTTTTAAATGGCACCCAGAATTATGTTGCACGAAGCACAATTTCACATCATTCTGGGTTCATTTGTGTGAAAACAATGTCCAATCAGGCTGAAACGTTACAGGAAGGTAGAATCTATTGAGTTGTAAGTGATCTGAACGTTTCATGATGATAGCACTTTCCTAAGGGGGTCAAACCATGTCCCAAAGGTCACCGGATCTGGTGTCAATTTAAAGAAGTAGTCCAGTTACACATTTGTGGGCATATAACTTGGCTTCTGAATGTCCTAGAGAGGTCAGGTTTGTTTTAATGTACTCCAATCAACAGCCCCTACAACCACAAAAAGGAATGGAGTCATTAGCACTTATGGCTTGTAAATGGCACCCAGAATTATGTTGCACGAAGCACAATTTCACATCATTCTGGGTCCATTTGTGTGAAAACAAGGTCCAATCAGGCTGAAACGTTACAAGAAGGTAGAATCTATTGAGTTGTAAGTGATCTGAACGTTTCATGATGATCGCACATTCCTATAGGGGGTCAAATCATGTCCCAAAGGTCACCGGGCCTGGTGTCACTTTAAAGAAGTAGTCCAGTTACACCTTTGTGGGCTTATAACTTGGTTTCTGAATATCCAAGAGAGGTCAGGTTTGTTTTAGAGTACTCCAATTAACAGCCCCCATTACCCCAAAAAGGAATGGAGTCATTAGCACTTATGGTTTTTAAATGGCACCCAGAATTATGTTGCACGAAGCACAATTTCACATCATTCTGGGTTCATTTGTGTGAAAACAAGGTCCAATCAGGCTGAAACGTTACAGGAAGGTAGAATCTATTGAGTTGTAAGTGATCTGAACGTTTCATGATGCTATCACTTTCCTATAGGGGGTCAAATCATGTCCCAAAGGTCACCGGGCCTGGTCTCACTTTAAAGAAATAGTCCAGTTACACCTTTGTGGGCTTATAACTTGGCTTCTGAATGTCCTAGAGAGGTCAGGTTTGTTTTAGTGTACTCCAATCAACAGCCCCTACAACCACAAAAAGGAATGGAGTCATTAGCACTTATGGTTTGGAAATGGCACCCAGAATTATGTTGCACAAAGCAAAATTTCACATCATTCTGGGTCCATTTGTGTGAAAACATAGTCCAATCAGGCTGAAATGTTACAAGAAGGTAGAATCTATTGAGTTGTAAGTGATCTGAACGTTTCATGATGAAGGCACATTCCTATAGGGGGTCAAACCATGTCCCAAAGGTCACCGGGCCTGGTGTCAATTTAAAGAAGTAGTCCAGTTACACCTTTGTGGGCTTATAACTTGGCTTCTGAATGTCCTAGAGAGGTCAGTTTTGTTTTAGTGTACTCCAATCAACAGCCCCTACAACCACAAAAAGGAGTGGAGTCATTAGCACTTATGGTTTGTAAATGACACCCAGAATTATGTTGCACGAAGCACAATTTCACATCATTCTGGGTTCATTTGTGTGAAAACAAGGGCCAATCAGGCTGAAACGTTACAGGAAGGTAGAATCTATTGAGTTGTAAGTGATCTGAACGTTTCATGATGATAGCACATTCCTATAGGGGGTCAAATCATGTCCCAAAGTTCACCGGATCTGGTGTCAATTTAAAGAAGTGGTTCAGTTACACATTTGTGGGCTTATAACTTGGCTTCTGAATGTCCTAGAGAGATCAGGTTTGTTTTAGTGTACTCCAATCAACAGCCCCTACAACCACAAAAAGTAATGGAGTCATTAGCACTTATGGTTTGGAAATGGCACCCAGAATTATGTTGCACGAAGCACAATTTCACATCATTCTGGGTCCATTTGTGTGAAAACAAGGTCCAATCAGCCTGAAACGTTACAAGAAGGTAGAATCTATTGAGTTGTAAGTGATCTGAATGTTTTATGATGATCGCACATTATTATATGGGGTAAAACCATGTCCCAAAGGTCACCGGGCCTGGTGTCACTTTAAAGAAGTAGTCCAGTTACACCTTTGTGGGCTTATAACTTGGCTTCTGAATGTCCTAGAGAGGTCAGGTTTGTTTTAGTGTACTCCAATCAACAGCCCCTACAACCACAAAAAGGAATGGAGTCATTAGCACTTATGGTTTGTAAATGGCACCCAGAATTATGTTGCACGAAGCACAATTTCACATCATTCTGGGTCCATTTGTGTGAAAACAAGGTCCAATCAGGCTGAAACGTTACAAGAAGGTAGAATCAATGAGTTGTAAGTGATCTGAACGTTTCATGATGATCGCACATTCCTATAGGGGGTCAAACCATGTCCCAAAGGTCACCGGGCCTGGTGTCACTTTAAAGAAGTAGTCCAGTTACACCTTTGTGGGCTTATAACTTGGCTTCTGAATGTCCTAGAGAGGTCAGGTTTGTTTTAGTGTACTCCCATTAACAGCCCCTACAACCACAAAAAGGAATGGAGTCATTAACACTTATGGTTTGTAAATGGCACCCAGAATTATGTTGCACGAAGCACAATTTCACATCATTCTGGGTCCATTTGTGTGAAAACAAGGTCCAATCAGGCTGAAACGTTACAAGAAGGTAGAATCTATTGAGTTGTAAGTGATCTGAATGTTTCATGATGATCGCACATTATTATATGGGGTAAAACCATGTCCCAAAGGTGACCGGGCCTGGTGTCACTTTAAAGAAGTAGTCCAGTTACACCTTTGTGGGCTTATAACTTGGCTTCTGAATGTCCTAGAGAGGTCAGGTTTGTTTTAGTGTACTCCAATCAACAGCCCCCAATGGAGTCATTAGCACTTATGGTTTGTAAATGGCACCCAGAATTATGTTGCACGAAGCACAATTTCACATCATTCTGGGTCCATTTGTGTGAAAACAAGGTCCAATCAGGCTGAAACGTTACAAGAAGGTAGAATCTATTGAGTTGTAAGTGATCTGAACGTTTCATGATGATCGCACATTCCTATAGGGGGTCAAACCATGTCCCAAAGGTCACCGGGCCTGGTGTCACTTTAAAGAAGTAGTCCAGTTACACCTTTGTGGGCTTATAACTTGGCTTCTGAATATCCTAGAGAGGTCAGGTTTGTTTTAGAGTACTCCAATTAACAGACCCCATTACCCCAAAAAGGAATGGAGTTATTAGCACTTATGGTTTGGAAATGGCACCCAGAATTATGTTGCACGAAGCACAATTTCACATCATTCTGGGTCCATTTGTGTGAAAACAAGGTCCAATCAGGCTGAAACGTTACAAGAAGGTAGAATCTATTGAGTTGTAAGTGATCTGAACGTTTCATGATGATCCTCATTCCTATAGGGGGTCAAACCATGTCCCAAAGGTCACCGGGCCTGGTGTCAATTTAAAGAAGTAGTCCAGTTACACCTTTGTGGGCTTATAACTTGGCTTCTCAATGTCCTAGAGAGGTCAGGTTTGTTTTAGTGTACTCCAATCAACAGCCCCTACAACCACAAAAAGGAATGGAGTCATTAGAACTTATAGTTTGTAAATGGCACCCAGAATTATGTTGCACAAAGCACAATTTCACACCATTCTTGGTCCATTTGTGTGAAAACAAGGTCCAATCAGGCTGAAACGTTACAAGAAGGTAGAATCTATTGAGTTGTAAGTGATCTGAACGTTTCATGATGATAGCACATTCCTATAGGGGGTCAAACCATGTGCCAAATGTCACCGGGCCTGGTGTCACTTTAAAGAAGTAGTCCAGTTACACCTTTGTGGGCTTATAACTTGGCTTTTGAATATCCTAGAGAGGTCAGGTTTGTTTTAGTGTACTCCAATCAACAGCCCCTACAACTACAAAAAGGAATGGAGTCATTAGCACTTATGGTTTTTAAATGGCACCCAGAATTATGTTGCATGAAGCACAATTTCACATCATTCTGGGTTCATTTGTGTGAAAACAAGGTCCAATCAGGCTGAAACGTTACAGGAAGGTAGAATCTATTGAGTTGTAAGTGATCTGAACGTTTCATGATGAAGGCACATTCCTATAGGGGGTCAAACCATGTCCCAAAGGTCACCGGGCCTGGTGTCAATTTAAAGAAGTAGTCCAGTTACACCTTTGTGGGCTTATAACTTGGCTTCTGAATGTCCTAGAGAGGTCAGTTTTGTTTTAGTGTACTCCAATCAACAGCCCCTACAACCACAAAAAGGAATGGAGTCATTAGCACTTATGGTTTGTAAATGACACCCAGAATTATGTTGCACGAAGCACAATTTCACATCATTCTGGGTTCATTTGTGTGAAAACAAGGTCCAATCAGGCTGAAACGTTACAAGAAGGTAGAATCTATTGAGTTGGAAGTGATCTGAATGTTTTATGATGATCGCACATTATTATATGGGGTAAAACCATGTCCCAAAGGTCACCGGGCCTGGTGTCACTTTAAAGAAGTAGTCCAGTTACACCTTTGTGGGCTTATAACTTGGCTTCTGAATGTCCTAGAGAGGTCAGGTTTGTTTTAGTGTACTCCAATCAACAGCCCCTACAACCACTAAAAGGAATGGAGTCATTAGCACTTATGGTTTGTAAATGGCACCCAGAATTATGTTGCACGAAGCACAATTTCACATCATTCTGGGTCCATTTGTGTGAAAACAAGGTCCAATCAGGCTGAAACGTTACAAGAAGGTAGAATCAATGAGTTGTAAGTGATCTGAACGTTTCATGATGATCGCACATTCCTATAGGGGGTCAAACCATGTCCCAAAGGTCACCGGGCCTGGTGTCACTTTAAAGAAGTAGTCCAGTTACACCTTTGTGGGCTTATAACTTGGCTTCTGAATGTCCTAGAGAGGTCAGGTTTGTTTTAGTGTACTCCAATCAACAGCCCCTACAACCACTAAAAGGAATGGAGTCATTAGCACTTATGGTTTGTAAATGGCACCCAGAATTATGTTGCACGAAGCACAATTTCACATCATTCTGGGTCCATTTGTGTGAAAACAAGGTCCAATCAGGCTGAAACGTTACAAGAAGGTAGAATCAATGAGTTGTAAGTGATCTGAACGTTTCATGATGATCGCACATTCCTATAGGGGGTCAAACCATGTCCCAAAGGTCACCGGGCCTGGTGTCACTTTAAAGAAGTAGTCCAGTTACACCTTTGTGGGCTTATAACTTGGCTTCTGAATGTCCTAGAGAGGTCAGGTTTGTTTTAGTGTACTCCCATTAACAGCCCCTACAACCACAAAAAGGAATGGAGTCATTAACACTTATGGTTTGTAAATGGCACCCAGAATTATGTTGCACGAAGCACAATTTCACATCATTCTGGGTCCATTTGTGTGAAAACAAGGTCCAATCAGGCTGAAACGTTACAAGAAGGTAGAATCTATTGAGTTGTAAGTGATCTGAATGTTTCATGATGATCGCACATTATTATATGGGGTAAAACCATGTCCCAAAGGTGACCGGGCCTGGTGTCACTTTAAAGAAGTAGTCCAGTTACACCTTTGTGGGCTTATAACTTGGCTTCTGAATGTCCTAGAGAGGTCAGGTTTGTTTTAGTGTACTCCAATCAACAGCCCCCAATGGAGTCATTAGCACTTATGGTTTGTAAATGGCACCCAGAATTATGTTGCACGAAGCACAATTTCACATCATTCTGGGTCCATTTGTGTGAAAACAAGGTCCAATCAGGCTGAAACGTTACAAGAAGGTAGAATCTATTGAGTTGTAAGTGATCTGAACGTTTCATGATGATCGCACATTCCTATAGGGGGTCAAACCATGTCCCAAAGGTCACCGGGCCTGGTGTCACTTTAAAGAAGTAGTCCAGTTACACCTTTGTGGGCTTATAACTTGGCTTCTGAATATCCTAGAGAGGTCAGGTTTGTTTTAGAGTACTCCAATTAACAGACCCCATTACCCCAAAAAGGAATGGAGTTATTAGCACTTATGGTTTGGAAATGGCACCCAGAATTATGTTGCACGAAGCACAATTTCACATCATTCTGGGTCCATTTGTGTGAAAACAAGGTCCAATCAGGCTGAAACGTTACAAGAAGGTAGAATCTATTGAGTTGTAAGTGATCTGAACGTTTCATGATGATCCTCATTCCTATAGGGGGTCAAACCATGTCCCAAAGGTCACCGGGCCTGGTGTCAATTTAAAGAAGTAGTCCAGTTACACCTTTGTGGGCTTATAACTTGGCTTCTGAATGTCCTAGAGAGGTCAGGTTTGTTTTAGTGTACTCCAATCAACAGCCCCTACAACCACAAAAAGGAATGGAGTCATTAGAACTTATAGTTTGTAAATGGCACCCAGAATTATGTTGCACAAAGCACAATTTCACACCATTCTTGGTCCATTTGTGTGAAAACAAGGTCCAATCAGGCTGAAACGTTACAAGAAGGTAGAATCTATTGAGTTGTAAGTGATCTGAACGTTTCATGATGATAGCACATTCCTATAGGGGGTCAAACCATGTGCCAAATGTCACCGGGCCTGGTGTCACTTTAAAGAAGTAGTCCAGTTACACCTTTGTGGGCTTATAACTTGGCTTTTGAATATCCTAGAGAGGTCAGGTTTGTTTTAGTGTACTCCAATCAACAGCCCCTACAACTACAAAAAGGAATGGAGTCATTAGCACTTATGGTTTTTAAATGGCACCCAGAATTATGTTGCATGAAGCACAATTTCACATCATTCTGGGTTCATTTGTGTGAAAACAAGGTCCAATCAGGCTGAAACGTTACAGGAAGGTAGAATCTATTGAGTTGTAAGTGATCTGAACGTTTCATGATGAAGGCACATTCCTATAGGGGGTCAAACCATGTCCCAAAGGTCACCGGGCCTGGTGTCAATTTAAAGAAGTAGTCCAGTTACACCTTTGTGGGCTTATAACTTGGCTTCTGAATGTCCTAGAGAGGTCAGTTTTGTTTTAGTGTACTCCAATCAACAGCCCCTACAACCACAAAAAGGAATGGAGTCATTAGCACTTATGGTTTGTAAATGACACCCAGAATTATGTTGCACGAAGCACAATTTCACATCATTCTGGGTTCATTTGTGTGAAAACAAGGGCCAATCAGGCTGAAACGTTACAGGAAGGTAGAATCTATTGAGTTGTAAGTGATCTAAAGGTTTCATGATGATAGCACATTCCTATAGGGGGTCAAATCATGTCCCAAAGTTCACCGGATCTGGTGTCAATTTAAAGAAGTGGTTCAGTTACACATTTGTGGGCTTATAACTTGGCTTCTGAATGTCCTAGAGAGATCAGGTTTGTTTTAGTGTACTCCAATCAACAGCCCCTACAACCACAAAAAGTAATGGAGTCATTAGCACTTATGGTTTGGAAATGGCACCCAGAATTATGTTGCACGAAGCACAATTTCACATCATTCTGGGTCCATTTGTGTGAAAACAAGGTCCAATCAGGCTGAAACGTTACAAGAAGGTAGAATCTATTGAGTTGTAAGTGATCTGAACGTTTCATGATGATCGCACATTCCTATAGGGGGTCAAACCATGTCCCAAAGGTCACCGGGCCTGGTGTCACTTTAAAGAAGTAGTCCAGTTACACCTTTGTGGGCTTATAACTTGGCTTTTGAATATCCTAGAGAGGTCAGGTTTTTTTTGTGTACTCCAATCAACAGCCCCTACAACCACAAAAAGGAATGGAGTCATTAACACTTATGGTTTGTAAATGGCACCCAGAATTATGTTGCACGAAGCACAATTTCACATCATTCTGGGTCCATTTGTGTGAAAACAAGGTCCAATCAGGCTGAAACGTTACAAGAAGGTAGAATCTATTGAGTTGGAAGTGATCTGAATGTTTTATGATGATCGCACATTATTATATGGGGTAAAACCATGTCCCAAAGGTCACCGGGCCTGGTGTCACTTTAAAGAAGTAGTCCAGTTACACCTTTGTGGGCTTATAACTTGGCTTCTGAATGTCCTAGAGAGGTCAGGTTTGTTTTAGTGTACTCCAATCAACAGCCCCTACAACCACAAAAAGGAATGGAGTCATTAGCACTTATGGTTTGTAAATGGCACCCAGAATTATGTTGCACGAAGCACAATTTCACATCATTCTGGGTCCATTTGTGTGAAAACAAGGTCCAATCAGGCTGAAACGTTACAAGAAGGTAGAATCAATTGAGTTGTAAGTGATCTGAACGTTTCATGATGATCGCACATTCCTATAGGGGGTCAAACCATGTCCCAAAGGTCACCGGGCCTGGTGTCACTTTAAAGAAGTAGTCCAGTTACACCTTTGTGGGCTTATAACTTGGCTTCTGAATGTCCTAGAGAGGTCAGGTTTGTTTTAGTGTACTCCCATTAACAGCCCCTACAACCACAAAAAGGAATGGAGTCATTAACACTTATGGTTTGTAAATGGCACCCAGAATTATGTTGCACGAAGCACAATTTCACATCATTCTGGGTCCATTTGTGTGAAAACAAGGTCCAATCAGGCTGAAACGTTACAAGAAGGTAGAATCTATTGAGTTGGAAGTGATCTGAATGTTTCATGATGATCGCACATTATTATATGGGGTAAAACCATGTCCCAAAGGTGACCGGGCCTGGTGTCACTTTAAAGAAGTAGTCCAGTTACACCTTTGTGGGCTTATAACTTGGCTTCTGAATGTCCTAGAGAGGTCAGGTTTGTTTTAGTGTACTCCAATCAACAGCCCCCAATGGAGTCATTAGCACTTATGGTTTGTAAATGGCACCCAGAATTATGTTGCACGAAGCACAATTTCACATCATTCTGGGTCCATTTGTGTGAAAACAAGGTCCAATCAGGCTGAAACGTTACAAGAAGGTAGAATCTATTGAGTTGTAAGTGATCTGAACGTTTCATGATGATCGCAAATTCCTATAGGGGGTCAAACCATGTCCCAAAGGTCACCGGGCCTGGTGTCACTTTAAAGAAGTAGTCCAGTTACACCTTTGTGGGCTTATAACTTGGCTTCTGAATATCCTAGAGAGGTCAGGTTTGTTTTAGAGTACTCCAATTAACAGACCCCATTACCCCAAAAAGGAATGGAGTTATTAGCACTTATGGTTTGGAAATGGCACCCAGAATTATGTTGCACGAAGAACAATTTCACATCATTCTGGGTCCATTTTTGTGAAAACAAGGTCCAATCAGGCTGAAACGTTACAAGAAGGTAGAATCTATTGAGTTGTAAGTGATCTGAACGTTTCATGATGATCCTCATTCCTATAGGGGGTCAAACCATGTCCCAAAGGTCACCGGGCCTGGTGTCAATTTAAAGAAGTAGTCCAGTTACACCTTTGTGGGCTTATAACTTGGCTTCTGAATGTCCTAGAGAGGTCAGGTTTGTTTTAGTGTACTCCAATCAACAGCCCCTACAACCACAAAAAGGAATGGAGTCATTAGAACTTATAGTTTGTAAATGGCACCCAGAATTATGTTGCACAAAGCACAATTTCACATCATTCTTGGTCCATTTGTGTGAAAACAAGGTCCAATCAGGCTGAAACGTTACAAGAAGGTAGAATCTATTGAGTTGTAAGTGATCTGAACGTTTCATGATGATAGCACATTCCTATAGGGGGTCAAACCATGTGCCAAATGTCACCGGGCCTGGTGTCACTTTAAAGAAGTAGTCCAGTTACACCTTTGTGGGCTTATAACTTGGCTTTTGAATATCCTAGAGAGGTCAGGTTTGTTTTAGTGTACTCCAATCAACAGCCCCTACAACTACAAAAAGGAATGGAGTCATTAGCACTTATGGTTTTTAAATGGCACCCAGAATTATGTTGCATGAAGCACAATTTCACATCATTCTGGGTTCATTTGTGTGAAAACAAGGTCCAATCAGGCTGAAAAGTTACAGGAAGGTAGAATCTATTGAGTTGTAAGTGATCTGAACGTTTCATGATGATCGCACATTCCTATAGTGGGTCAAACCATGTCCCAAAGGTCACCGGGCCTGGTGTCACTTTAAAGAAGTAGGCCAGTTACACCTTTGTGGGCTTATAACTTGGCTTCTGAATATCCTAGAGAGGTCAGGTTTGTTTTAGAGGACTCCAATTAACAGCCCACATTACCCCAAAAAGGAATGGAGTCATTAGAACTTATGGTTTTTAAATGGCACCCAGAATTATGTTGCACGAAGCACAATTTCACATCATTCTGGGTTCATTTGTGTGAAAACAAGGTCCAATCAGGCTGAAACGTTACAGGATGGTAGAATCTATTGAGTTGTAAGTGATCTGAACGTTTCATGATGATAGCACTTTCCTAAGGCGGTCAAACCATGTCCCAAAGGTCACCGGATCTGGTGTCAATTTAAAGAAGTAGTCCAGTTACACATTTGTGGGCTTATAACTTGGCTTCTGAATGTCCTAGAGAGGTCAGGTTTGTTTTAATGTACTCCAATCAACAGCCCCTACAACCACAAAAAGGAATGGAGTCATTAGCACTTATGGCTTGTAAATGGCACCCAGAATTATGTTGCACGAAGCACAATTTCACATCATTCTGGGTCCATTTGTGTGAAAACAAGGTCCAATCAGGCTGAAACGTTACAAGAAGGTAGAATCTATTGAGTTGTAAGTGATCTGAACGTTTCATGATGATCGCACATTCCTATAGGGGGTCAAATCATGTCCCAAAGGTCACCGGGCCTGGTGTCACTTTAAAGAAGTAGTCCAGTTACACCTTTGTGGGCTTATAACTTGGCTTCTGAATATCCAAGAGAGGTCAGGTTTGTTTTAGAGTACTCCAATTAACATCCCCCATTACCCCAAAAAGGAATGGAGTCATTAGCACTTATGGTTTTTAAATGGCACCCAGAATTATGTTGCACGAAGCACAATTTCACATCATTCTGGGTTCATTTGTGTGAAAACAAGGTCCAATCAGGCTGAAACGTTACAGGAAGGTAGAATCTATTGAGTTGTAAGTGATCTGAACGTTTCATGATGCTATCACTTTCCTAAGGGGGTCAAACCATGTCCCAAAGGTCACCGGATCTGGTGTCAATTTAAAGAAGTAGTCCAGTTACACATTTGTGGGCTTATAACTTGGCTTCTGAATGTCCTAGAGAGGTCAGGTTTGTTTTAATGTACTCCAATCAACAGCCCCTACAACCACAAAAAGGAATGGAGTCATTAGCACTTATGGCTTGTAAATGGCACCCAGAATTATGTTGCACGAAGCACAATTTCACATCATTCTGGGTCCATTTGTGTGAAAACAAGGTCCAATCAGGCTGAAACGTTACAAGAAGGTAGAATCTATTGAGTTGTAAGTGATCTGAACGTTTCATGATGATCGCACATTCCTATAGGGGGTCAAATCATGTCCCAAAGGTCACCGGGCCTGGTGTCACTTTAAAGAAGTAGTCCAGTTACACCTTTGTGGGCTTATAACTTGGCTTCTGAATATCCAAGAGAGGTCAGGTTTGTTTTAGAGTACTCCAATTAACAGCCCCCATTACCCCAAAAAGGAATGGAGTCATTAGCACTTATGGTTTTTAAATGGCACCCAGAATTATGTTGCACGAAGCACAATTTCACATCATTCTGGGTTCATTTGTGTGAAAAAAAGTTCCAATCAGGCTGAAACGTTACAGGAAGGTAGAATCTATTGAGTTGTAAGTGATCTGAACGTTTCATGATGCTATCACTTTCCTAAGGGGGTCAAACCATGTCCCAAAGGTCACCGGATCTGGTGTCAATTTAAAGAAGTAGTTCAGTTACACCTTTGTGGGCTTATAACTTGGCTTTTGAATATCCTAGAGAGGTCAGGTTTGTTTTAGTGTACTCCAATCAACAGCCCCTACAACCACAAAAAGGAATGGAGTCATTAGAACTTATGGTTTTTAAATGGCACCCAGAATTATGTTGCATGAAGCACAATTTCACATCATTCTGGGTTCATTTGTGTGAAAACAAGGTCCAATCAGGCTGAAACGTTACAGGAAGGTAGAATCTATTGAGTTGTAAGTGATCTGAACGTTTCATGATGATAGCACTTTCCTAAGGGGGTCAAACCATGTCCCAAAGGTCACCGGATCTGGTGTCAATTTAAAGAAGTAGTCCAGTTACACATTTGTGGGCTTATAACTTGGCTTCTGAATGTCCTAGAGAGGTCAGGCTTGTTTTAGTGTACTCCAATCAACAGCCCCTACAACCACAAAAAGGAATGGAGTCATTAGCACTTATGGTTTGTAAATGACACCCAGAATTATGTTGCACGAAGCACAATTTCACATCATTCTGGGTCCATTTGTGTGAAAACAAGGTCCAATCAGGCTGAAACGTTACAAGAAGGGAGAATCTATTGAGTTGTAAGTGATCTGAACGTTTCATGATGATCGCACATTCCTATAGGGGGTCAAATCATGTCCCAAAGGTCACCGGGCCTGGTGTCACTTTAAAGAAGTAGTCCAGTTACACCTTTGTGGGCTTATAACTTGGCTTCTGAATATCCTAGAGAGGTCAGGTTTGTTTTAGAGTACTCCAATTAACAGCCACCATTACCCCAAAAAGGAATGGAATCATTAGCACTTATGGTTTTTAAATGGCACCCAGAATTATGTTGCACGAAGCACAATTTCACATCATTCTGGGTTCATTTGTGTGAAAACAAGGTCCAATAAGGCTGAAACGTTACAGGAAGGTAGAATCTATTGAGTTATAAGTGATCTGAACGTTTCATGATGATAGCACTTTCCTAAGGGGGTCAAACCATGTCCCAAAGGTTACCGGATCTGGTGTCAATTTAAAGAAGTGGTCCAGTTACACATTTGTGGGCTTATAACTTGGCTTCTGAATGTCCTAGAGAGGTCAGGTTTGTTTTAGTGTACTCCAATCAACAGCCCCTACAACCACAAAAAGGAATGGAGTTATTAGCACTTATGGTTTGGAAATGGCACCCAGAATTATGTTGCACGAAGCACAATTTCACATCATTCTGGGTCCATTTGTGTGAAAACAAGGTCCAATCAGGCTGAAACGTTACAAAAAGCTAGAATCTATTGAGTTGTAAGTGATCTGAACGTTTCATGATCATCGCACATTCCTATAGGGGGTCAAACCATGTCCCAAAGGTCACCGGGCCTGGTGTCAATTTAAAGAAGTAGTCCAGTTACACCTTTGTGGGCTTATAACTTGGCTTCTGAATGTCCTAGAGAGGTCAGGTTTGTTTTAGTGTACTCCAATCAACAGCCCCTACAACCACAAAAAGGAATGGAGTCATTAGCACTTATGGTTTGTAAATGGCACCCAGAATTATGTTGCACGAAGCACAATTTCACATCATTCTGGGTCCATTTGTGTGAAAACAAGGTCCAATCAGGCTGAAACGTTACAAGAAGGTAGAATCTATTGAGTTGTAAGTAATCTGAACGTTTCATGATGATCACACATTCCTATAGGAGGTCAAACCATGTCCCAAAGGTCACCGGGCCTGGTGTCACTTTAAAGAAGTAGTCCAGTTACACCTTTGTGGGCTTATAACTTGGCTTCTGAATATCCTTGAGAGGTCAGGTTTGTTTTAGAGTACTCCAATTAACAGCCCCCATTACCCCAAAAAGGAATGGAGTCATTAGCACTAATGGTTTTTAAATGGCACCCAGAATTATGTTGCACGAAGCACAATTTCACATCATTCTGGGTTCATTTGTGTGAAAACAAGGTCCAATCAGGCTGAAACGTTACAGGAAGGTAGAATCTATTGAGTTGTAAGTGATCTGAACATTTCATGATGATAGCACTTTCCTAAGGGGGTCAAACCATGTCCCAAAGATCACCGGATCTGGTGTCTATTTAAAGAAGTGGTCCAGTTATACATTTGTGGGCTTATAACTTGGCTTCTGAATATACTAGAGAGATCAGGTTTGTTTTAGTGTACTCCAATCAATAGCCCCTACAACCACAAAAAGGAATGGAGGCATTAGCACATATGGTTTGGAAATGGCACCCAGAATTATGTTGCACGAAGCACAATTTCACATCATTCTGGGTCCATTTGTGTGAAAACAAGGTCCAATAAGGCTGAAACGCTACAAGAAGGTAGAATCTATTGAGATGTAAGTGATCTGAACGTTTCATGATGATCGCACATTCCTATAGGGGGTCAAACCATGTCCCAAAGGTCACCGGGCCTGGTGTCACTTTAAAGAAATAGTCCAGTTACACCTTTGTGGGCTTATAACTTGGCTTCTGAATGTCCTAGAGAGGTCAGGTTTGTTTTAGTGTACTCCAATCAACAGCCCCTACAACCACAAAAAGGAATGGAGTCATTAGCACTTATGGTTTGGAAATGGCACCCAGAATTATGTTGCACGAAGCACAATTTCACATCATTCTGGGTCCATTTGTGTGAAAACATAGTCCAATCAGGCTGAAATGTTACAAGAAGGTAGAATCTATTGAGTTGTAAGTGATCTGAACGTTTCATGATGAAGGCACATTCCTATAGGGGGTCAAACCATGTCCCAAAGGTCACCGGGCCTGGTGTCAATTTAAAGAAGTAGTCCAGTTACACCTTTGTGGGCTTATAACTTGGCTTCTGAATGTCCTAGAGAGGTCAGTTTTGTTTTAGTGTACTCCAATCAACAGCCCCTACAACCACAAAAAGGAATGGAGTCATTAGCACTTATGGTTTGTAAATGGCACCCAGAATTATGTTGCACGAAGCACAATTTCACATCATTCTGAGTCCATTTGTGTGAAAACAAGGTCCAATCAGGCTGAAACATTACAAGAAGGTAGAATCTATTGAGTTGTAAGTGATCTGAACGTTTCATGATGATCACATATTCCAATAGGGGTCAAACCATGTCGCAAAGGTCACCGGGCCTGGTGTCACTTTAAAGAAGTTGTCAAGTTACACCTTTGTGGGCTTATAACTTGGCTTCTGAATATCCTAGAGAGGTCAGGTTTGTTTTAGAGTACTCCAATTAACAGCCCCCATTACCCCAAAAAGGAATGGCGTCATTAGCACTTATGGTTTTTAAATGGCACCCAGAATTATGTTGCACGAAGCACAATTTCACATCATCTGGGTTCATTTGTGTGAAAACAAGGTCCAATCAGGCTGAAACGTTACAGGAAGGTAGAATCTATTGAGTTGTAAGTGATCTGAACGTTTCATGATGATAGCACTTTCCTAAGGGGGTCAAACCATGTCCCAAAGATCACCGGATCTGGTGTCAATTTAAAGAAGTGGTCCAGTTACACATTTGTGGGCTTATAACTTGGCTTCTGAATGTCCTAGAGAGATCAGGTTTGTTTTAGTGTACTCCAATCAACAGCTCCTACAACCACAAAAAGGAATGGAGTCATTAGCACTTATGGTTTGGAAATGGCACCCAGAATTATGTTGCACGAAGCACAATTTCACATCATTCTGGGTCCATTTGTGTGAAAACAAGGTCCAATCAGGCTGAAACGTTACAAGAAGGTAGAATCTATTGAGTTGTAAGTGATCTGAACGTTTTATGATGATAGCACTTTCCTAAGGGGGTCAAACCATGTCCCAAAGGTCACCAGATCTGGTGTCAATTTAAAGAAGTGGTCCAGTTACACCTTTGTGGGCTTATAACTTGGCTTCTGAATGTCCTAGAGAGGTCAGGTTTGTTTTAGTGTACTCCAATCAACAGCCCCTACAACCACAAAAAGGAATGGAGTCATTAGCACTTATGGTTTTTAAATGGCTCCCAGAATTATGTTGCACGAAGCACAATTTCACATCATTCTGGGTCCATTTGTGTGAAAACAAGGTCCAATCAGGCTGAAACGTTACAAGAATGTAGAATCTATTGAGTTGTAAGTGATCTGAACGTTTCATGATGATCACACATTCCTATAGGGGGTCAAACCATGTCCCAAAGGTCACCGGGCCTGGTGTCACTTTAAAGGAGTAGTCCAGTTACACCTTTGTGGGCTTATAACTTGGCTTCTGAAGATCCTAGAGAGGTCAGGTTTGTTTTAGAGTACTCCAATTAACAGCCCCCATTACCCCAAAAAGGAATGGAGTCATTAGCACTTATGGTTTTTAAATGGCACCCAGAATTATGTTGCACGAAGCACAATTTCACATCATTCTGGGTTCATTTGTGTGAAAACAAGGTCCAATCAGGCTGAAACGTTACAGGAAGGTAGAATCTATTGAGTTGTAAGTGATCTGAACGTTTCATGATGATAGCACTTTCCTAAGGGGGTCAAACCATGTCCCAAATATCACCGGGCTGGTGTCAATTTAAAGAAGTGGTCCAGTTACACATTTGTGGGCTTATAACTTGGCTTCTGAATGTCCTAGAGAGATCAGGTTTGTTTTAGTGTACTCCAATCAACAGCTCCTACAACCACAAAAAGGAATGAAGTCATTAGCACTTATGGTTTGTAAATGGCACCCAGAATTATGTTGCACAAAGCACAATTTCACATCATTCTGGGTCCATTTGTGTGAAAACAAGGTCCAATCAGGCTGAAACGTTACAAGAAGGTAGAATCTATTGAGTTGTAAGTGATCTGAACGTTTCATGATGATTGCACATTCCTAAAGGGGGTCAAACCATGTCCCAAAGGTCACCTGGCCCGGTGTCACTTTAAAGAAGTAGTCCAGTCACACATTTGTGGGCATGTGACTTGGCTTCTGAATGTCCTAGAGAGAGATCAGGTTTGTTTTAATGTACTCCAATCAACAGCCCCTACAACCACAAAAAGGAATGGAGTCATTAGCACTTATAGTTTTTAAATGGCACCCAGAATTATGTTGCACGAAGCACAATTTCACATCATTCTGGGTTTATTTGTGTGAAAACAAGGTCCAATCAGGCTGAAACTTTACAGGAAGGTAGAAACTATTGAGTTGTAAGTGATCTGAACGTTTCATGATGATAGCACTTTCCTAAGGGGGTCAAACCATGTCCCAAAGGTCACCGGATCTGGTGTCAATTTAAAGAAGTAGTCCAGTTACACATTTGTGGGCTTATAACTTGGCTTCTGAATGTCCTAGAGAGATCAGGTTTGTGTTAGTGTACTCCAATCAACAGCCCCTACTTATGGTTTGGAAATGGCACCCAGAATTATGTTGCACGAAGCACAATTTCACATCATTCTGGGTCCATTTGTGTGAAAACAACGTCCAATCAGGCTGAAACGTTACAAGAAGGTAGAATCTATTGAGTTGTAAGTGATCTGAACGTTTCATGATGATCACACATTCCTATAGGGGGTCAAACCATGTCCCAAAGGTCACCGGGCCTGGTGTCACTTTAAAGGAGTAGTCCAGTTACACCTTTGTGGGCTTATAACTTGGCTTCTGAATATCCTAGAGAGGTAAGGTTTGTTTTAGAGTACTCCAATTAACAGCCCCCATTACCCCAAAAAGGAATGGAGTCATTAGCACTTATGGTTTTTAAATGGCACCCAGAATTATGTTGCACGAAGCACAATTTCACTTCATTCTGGGTTCATTTGTGTGAAAACAAGGTCCAATCAGGCTGAAACGTTACAGGAAGGTAGAATCTATTGAGTTGTAAGTGATCTGAACGTTTCATGATGATAGGACTTTCCTAAGGGGGTCAAACCATGTCCCAAAGATCACCGGGCTGGTGTCAATTTAAAGAAGTGGTCCAGTTACACATTTGTGGGCTTATAACTTGGCTTCTGAATGTCCAAGAGAGATCAGGCTTGTTTTAGTGTACTCCAATTAACAGCCCCTACAACCACAAAAAGGAATGGAGTCGTTAACACTTATGGTTTGTAAATGGCACCCAGAATTATGTTGCACAAAGCACAATTTCACATCATTCTGGGTCCATTTGTGTGAAAACAAGGTCCAATCAGGCTGAAACGTTACAAGAAGGTAGAATCTATTGAGTTGTAAGTGATCTGAACGTTTCATGATGATTGCACATTCCTAAAGGGGGTCAAGCCATGTCCCAAAGGTCACCTGGCCCGGTGTCACTTTAAAGAAGTAGTCCAGTTACACATTTGTGGGCATATAACTTGGCTTCTGAATGTCCTAGAGAGATCAGGTTTGTTTTAATGTACTTCAATCAACAGCCCCTACAACCACAAAAAGGAATGGAGTCATTAGCACTTATGGTTTTTAAATGGCACCCAGAATTATGTTGCACGAAGCACAATTTCACATCATTCTGGGTTCATTTGTGTGAAAACAAGGTCCAATCAGGCTGAAACGTTACAGGAAGGTAGAATCTATTGAGTTGTAAGTGATCTGAACGTTTCATGATGATCCTCATTCCTATAGGGGGTCAAACCATGTCCCAAAGGTCACCGGGCCTGGTGTCAATTTAAAGAAGTAGTCCAGTTACAATTTTGTGGGCTTATAACTTGGCTTCTGAATGTCCTAGAGAGGTCAGGTTTGTTTTAGTGTACTCCAATCAACAGCCCCTACAACCACAAAAAGGAATGGAGTCATTAGAACTTATAGTTTGTAAATGGCACCCAGAATTATGTTGCACAAAGCACAATTTCACATCATTCTTGGTCCATTTGTGTGAAAACAAGGTCCAATCAGGCTGAAACGTTACAAGAAGGTAGAATCTATTGAGTTGTAAGTGATCTGAACGTTTAATGATGATAGCACATTCCTATAGGGGGTCAAACCATGTGCCAAATGTCACCGGGCCTGGTGTCACTTTAAAGAAGTAGTCCAGTTACACCTTTGTGGGCTTATAACTTGGCTTTTGAATATCCTAGAGAGGTCAGGTTTGTTTTAGTGTACTCCAATCAACAGCCCCTACAACTACAAAAAGGAATGGAGTCATTAGCACTTATGGTTTTTAAATGGCACCCAGAATTATGTTGCATGAAGCACAATTTCACATCATTCTGGGTTCATTTGTGTGAAAACAAGGTCCAATCAGGCTGAAACGTTACAGGAAGGTAGAATCTATTGAGTTGTAAGTGATCTGAACGTTTCATGATGATCGCACATTCCTATAGTGGGTCAAACCATGTCCCAAAGGTCACCGGGCCTGGTGTCACTTTAAAGAAGTAGGCCAGTTACACCTTTGTGGGCTTATAACTTGGCTTCTGAATATCCTAGAGAGGTCAGGTTTGTTTTAGAGGACTCCAATTAACAGCCCACATTACCCCAAAAAGGAATGGAGTCATTAGAACTTATGGTTTTTAAATGGCACCCAGAATTATGTTGCACGAAGCACAATTTCACATCATTCTGGGTTCATTTGTGTGAAAACAAGGTCCAATCAGGCTGAAACGTTACAGGATGGTAGAATCTATTGAGTTGTAAGTGATCTGAACGTTTCATGATGATAGCACTTTCCTAAGGCGGTCAAACCATGTCCCAAAGGTCACCGGATCTGGTGTCAATTTAAAGAAGTAGTCCAGTTACACATTTGTGGGCTTATAACTTGGCTTCTGAATGTCCTAGAGAGGTCAGGTTTGTTTTAATGTACTCCAATCAACAGCCCCTACAACCACAAAAAGGAATGGAGTCATTAGCACTTATGGCTTGTAAATGGCACCCAGAATTATGTTGCACGAAGCACAATTTCACATCATTCTGGGTCCATTTGTGTGAAAACAAGGTCCAATCAGGCTGAAACGTTACAAGAAGGTAGAATCTATTGAGTTGTAAGTGATCTGAACGTTTCATGATGATCGCACATTCCTATAGGGGGTCAAATCATGTCCCAAAGGTCACCGGGCCTGGTGTCACTTTAAAGAAGTAGTCCAGTTACACCTTTGTGGGCTTATAACTTGGCTTCTGAATATCCAAGAGAGGTCAGGTTTGTTTTAGAGTACTCCAATTAACATCCCCCATTACCCCAAAAAGGAATGGAGTCATTAGCACTTATGGTTTTTAAATGGCACCCAGAATTATGTTGCACGAAGCACAATTTCACATCATTCTGGGTTCATTTGTGTGAAAACAAGGTCCAATCAGGCTGAAACGTTACAGGAAGGTAGAATCTATTGAGTTGTAAGTGATCTGAACGTTTCATGATGCTATCACTTTCCTAAGGGGGTCAAACCATGTCCCAAAGGTCACCGGATCTGGTGTCAATTTAAAGAAGTAGTCCAGTTACACATTTGTGGGCTTATAACTTGGCTTCTGAATGTCCTAGAGAGGTCAGGTTTGTTTTAATGTACTCCAATCAACTGCCCCTACAACCACAAAAAGGAATGGAGTCATTAGCACTTATGGCTTGTAAATGGCACCCAGAATTATGTTGCACGAAGCACAATTTCACATCATTCTGGGTCCATTTGTGTGAAAACAAGGTCCAATCAGGCTGAAACGTTACAAGAAGGTAGAATCTATTGAGTTGTAAGTGATCTGAACGTTTCATGATGATCGCACATTCCTATAGGGGGTCAAATCATGTCCCAAAGGTCACCGGGCCTGGTGTCACTTTAAAGAAGTAGTCCAGTTACACCTTTGTGGGCTTATAACTTGGCTTCTGAATATCCAAGAGAGGTCAGGTTTGTTTTAGAGTACTCCAATTAACAGCCCCCATTACCCCAAAAAGGAATGGAGTCATTAGCACTTATGGTTTTTAAATGGCACCCAGAATTATGTTGCACGAAGCACAATTTCACATCATTCTGGGTTCATTTGTGTGAAAAAAAGGTCCAATCAGGCTGAAACGTTACAGGAAGGTAGAATCTATTGAGTTGTAAGTGATCTGAACGTTTCATGATGCTATCACTTTCCTAAGGGGGTCAAACCATGTCCCAAAGGTCACCGGATCTGGTGTCAATTTAAAGAAGTAGTTCAGTTACACCTTTGTGGGCTTATAACTTGGCTTTTGAATATCCTAGAGAGGTCAGGTTTGTTTTAGTGTACTCCAATCAACAGCCCCTACAACCACAAAAAGGAATGGAGTCATTAGAACTTATGGTTTTTAAATGGCACCCAGAATTATGTTGCACGAAGCACAATTTCACATCATTCTGGGTTCATTTGTGTGAAAACAAGGTCCAATCAGGCTGAAACGTTACAGGAAGGTAGAATCTATTGAGTTGTAAGTGATCTGAACGTTTCATGATGATAGCACTTTCCTAAGGGGGTCAAACCATGTCCCAAAGGTCACCGGATCTGGTGTCAATTTAAAGAAGTAGTCCAGTTACACATTTGTGGGCTTATAACTTGGCTTCTGAATGTCCTAGAGAGGTCAGGCTTGTTTTAGTGTACTCCAATCAACAGCCCCTACAACCACAAAAAGGAATGGAGTCATTAGCACTTATGGTTTGTAAATGGCACCCAGAATTATGTTGCACGAAGCACAATTTCACATCATTCTGGGTCCATTTGTGTGAAAACAAGGTCCAATCAGGCTGAAACGTTACAAGAAGGGAGAATCTATTGAGTTGTAAGTGATCTGAACGTTTCATGATGATCGCACATTCCTATAGGGGGTCAAATCATGTCCCAAAGGTCACCGGGCCTGGTGTCACTTTAAAGAAGTAGTCCAGTTACACCTTTGTGGGCTTATAACTTGGCTTCTGAATATCCTAGAGAGGTCAGGTTTGTTTTAGAGTACTCCAATTAACAGCCACCATTACCCCAAAAAGGAATGGAATCATTAGCACTTATGGTTTTTAAATGGCACCCAGAATTATGTTGCACGAAGCACAATTTCACATCATTCTGGGTTCATTTGTGTGAAAACAAGGTCCAATAAGGCTGAAACGTTACAGGAAGGTAGAATCTATTGAGTTATAAGTGATCTGAACGTTTCATGATGATAGCACTTTCCTAAGGGGGTCAAACCATGTCCCAAAGGTTACCGGATCTGGTGTCAATTTAAAGAAGTGGTCCAGTTACACATTTGTGGGCTTATAACTTGGCTTCTGAATGTCCTAGAGAGGTCAGGTTTGTTTTAGTGTACTCCAATCAACAGCCCCTACAACCACAAAAAGGAATGGAGTTATTAGCACTTATGGTTTGGAAATGGCACCCAGAATTATGTTGCACGAAGCACAATTTCACATCATTCTGGGTCCATTTGTGTGAAAACAAGGTCCAATCAGGCTGAAACGTTACAAAAAGCTAGAATCTATTGAGTTGTAAGTGATCTGAACGTTTCATGATCATCGCACATTCCTATAGGGGGTCAAACCATGTCCCAAAGGTCACCGGGCCTGGTGTCAATTTAAAGAAGTAGTCCAGTTACACCTTTGTGGGCTTATAACTTGGCTTCTGAATGTCCTAGAGAGGTCAGGTTTGTTTTAGTGTACTCCAATCAACAGCCCCTACAACCACAAAAAGGAATGGAGTCATTAGCACTTATGGTTTGTAAATGGCACCCAGAATTATGTTGCACGAAGCACAATTTCACATCATTCTGGGTCCATTTGTGTGAAAACAAGGTCCAATCAGGCTGAAACGTTACAAGAAGGTAGAATCTATTGAGTTGTAAGTAATCTGAACGTTTCATGATGATCACACATTCCTATAGGAGGTCAAACCATGTCCCAAAGGTCACCGGGCCTGGTGTCACTTTAAAGAAGTAGTCCAGTTACACCTTTGTGGGCTTATAACTTGGCTTCTGAATATCCTTGAGAGGTCAGGTTTGTTTTAGAGTACTCCAATTAACAGCCCCCATTACCCCAAAAAGGAATGGAGTCATTAGCACTAATGGTTTTTAAATGGCACCCAGAATTATGTTGCACGAAGCACAATTTCACATCATTCTGGGTTCATTTGTGTGAAAACAAGGTCCAATCAGGCTGAAACGTTACAGGAAGGTAGAATCTATTGAGTTGTAAGAGATCTGAACATTTCATGATGATAGCACTTTCCTAAGGGGGTCAAACCATGTCCCAAAGATCACCGGATCTGGTGTCTATTTAAAGAAGTGGTCCAGTTATACATTTGTGGGCTTATAACTTGGCTTCTGAATATACTAGAGAGATCAGGTTTGTTTTAGTGTACTCCAATCAATAGCCCCTACAACCACAAAAAGGAATGGAGGCATTAGCACATATGGTTTGGAAATGGCACCCAGAATTATGTTGCACGAAGCACAATTTCACATCATTCTGGGTCCATTTGTGTGAAAACAAGGTCCAATAAGGCTGAAACGCTACAAGAAGGTAGAATCTATTGAGATGTAAGTGATCTGAACGTTTCATGATGATCGCACATTCCTATAGGGGGTCAAACCATGTCCCAAAGGTCACCGGGCCTGGTGTCACTTTAAAGAAATAGTCCAGTTACACCTTTGTGGGCTTATAACTTGGCTTCTGAATGTCCTAGAGAGGTCAGGTTTGTTTTAGTGTACTCCAATCAACAGCCCCTACAACCACAAAAAGGAATGGAGTCATTAGCACTTATGGTTTGGAAATGGCACCCAGAATTATGTTGCACGAAGCACAATTTCACATCATTCTGGGTCCATTTGTGTGAAAACATAGTCCAATCAGGCTGAAATGTTACAAGAAGGTAGAATCTATTGAGTTGTAAGTGATCTGAACGTTTCATGATGAAGGCACATTCCTATAGGGGGTCAAACCATGTCCCAAAGGTCACCGGGCCTGGTGTCAATTTAAAGAAGTAGTCCAGTTACACCTTTGTGGGCTTATAACTTGGCTTCTGAATGTCCTAGAGAGGTCAGTTTTGTTTTAGTGTACTCCAATCAACAGCCCCTACAACCACAAAAAGGAATGGAGTCATTAGCACTTATGGTTTGTAAATGGCACCCAGAATTATGTTGCACGAAGCACAATTTCACATCATTCTGAGTCCATTTGTGTGAAAACAAGGTCCAATCAGGCTGAAACATTACAAGAAGGTAGAATCTATTGAGTTGTAAGTGATCTGAACGTTTCATGATGATCACATATTCCAATAGGGGTCAAACCATGTCGCAAAGGTCACCGGGCCTGGTGTCACTTTAAAGAAGTTGTCAAGTTACACCTTTGTGGGCTTATAACTTGGCTTCTGAATATCCTAGAGAGGTCAGGTTTGTTTTAGAGTACTCCAATTAACAGCCCCCAATACCCCAAAAAGGAATGGCGTCATTAGCACTTATGGTTTTTAAATGGCACCCAGAATTATGTTGCACGAAGCACAATTTCACATCATCTGGGTTCATTTGTGTGAAAACAAGGTCCAATCAGGCTGAAACGTTACAGGAAGGTAGAATCTATTGAGTTGTAAGTGATCTGAACGTTTCATGATGATAGCACTTTCCTAAGGGGGTCAAACCATGTCCCAAAGATCACCGGATCTGGTGTCAATTTAAAGAAGTGGTCCAGTTACACATTTGTGGGCTTATAACTTGGCTTCTGAATGTCCTAGAGAGATCAGGTTTGTTTTAGTGTACTCCAATCAACAGCTCCTACAACCACAAAAAGGAATGGAGTCATTAGCACTTATGGTTTGGAAATGGCACCCAGAATTATGTTGCACGAAGCACAATTTCACATCATTCTGGGTCCATTTGTGTGAAAACAAGGTCCAATCAGGCTGAAACGTTACAAGAAGGTAGAATCTATTGAGTTGTAAGTGATCTGAACGTTTTATGATGATAGCACTTTCCTAAGGGGGTCAAACCATGTCCCAAAGGTCACCAGATCTGGTGTCAATTTAAAGAAGTGGTCCAGTTACACCTTTGTGGGCTTATAACTTGGCTTCTGAATGTCCTAGAGAGGTCAGGTTTGTTTTAGTGTACTCCAATCAACAGCCCCTACAACCACAAAAAGGAATGGAGTCATTAGCACTTATGGTTTTTAAATGGCTCCCAGAATTATGTTGCACGAAGCACAATTTCACATCATTCTGGGTCCATTTGTGTGAAAACAAGGTCCAATCAGGCTGAAACGTTACAAGAATGTAGAATCTATTGAGTTGTAAGTGATCTGAACGTTTCATGATGATCACACATTCCTATAGGGGGTCAAACCATGTCCCAAAGGTCACCGGGCCTGGTGTCACTTTAAAGGAGTAGTCCAGTTACACCTTTGTGGGCTTATAACTTGGCTTCTGAAGATCCTAGACAGGTCAGGTTTGTTTTAGAGTACTCCAATTAACAGCCCCCATTACCCCAAAAAGGAATGGAGTCATTAGCACTTATGGTTTTTAAATGGCACCCAGAATTATGTTGCACGAAGCACAATTTCACATCATTCTGGGTTCATTTGTGTGAAAACAAGGTCCAATCAGGCTGAAACGTTACAGGAAGGTAGAATCTATTGAGTTGTAAGTGATCTGAACGTTTCATGATGATAGCACTTTCCTAAGGGGGTCAAACCATGTCCCAAATATCACCGGGCTGGTGTCAATTTAAAGAAGTGGTCCAGTTACACATTTGTGGGCTTATAACTTGGCTTCTGAATGTCCTAGAGAGATCAGGTTTGTTTTAGTGTACTCCAATCAACAGCTCCTACAACCACAAAAAGGAATGAAGTCATTAGCACTTATGGTTTGTTAATGGCACCCAGAATTATGTTGCACAAAGCACAATTTCACATCATTCTGGGTCCATTTGTGTGAAAACAAGGTCCAATCAGGCTGAAACGTTACAAGAAGGTAGAATCTATTGAGTTGTAAGTGATCTGAACGTTTCATGATGATTGCACATTCCTAAAGGGGGTCAAACCATGTCCCAAAGGTCACCTGGCCCGGTGTCACTTTAAAGAAGTAGTCCAGTTACACATTTGTGGGCATGTGACTTGGCTTCTGAATGTCCTAGAGAGAGATCAGGTTTGTTTTAATGTACTCCAATCAACAGCCCCTACAACCACAAAAAGGAATGGAGTCATTAGCACTTATAGTTTTTAAATGGCACCCAGAATTATGTTGCACGAAGCACAATTTCACATCATTCTGGGTTTATTTGTGTGAAAACAAGGTCCAATCAGGCTGAAACTTTACAGGAAGGTAGAAACTATTGAGTTGTAAGTGATCTGAACGTTTCATGATGATAGCACTTTCCTAAGGGGGTCAAACCATGTCCCAAAGGTCACCGGATCTGGTGTCAATTTAAAGAAGTAGTCCAGTTACACATTTGTGGGCTTATAACTTGGCTTCTGAATGTCCTAGAGAGATCAGGTTTGTGTTAGTGTACTCCAATCAACAGCCCCTACTTATGGTTTGGAAATGGCACCCAGAATTATGTTGCACGAAGCACAATTTCACATCATTCTGGGTCCATTTGTGTGAAAACAACGTCCAATCAGGCTGAAACGTTACAAGAAGGTAGAATCTATTGAGTTGTAAGTGATCTGAACGTTTCATGATGATCACACATTCCTATAGGGGGTCAAACCATGTCCCAAAGGTCACCGGGCCTGGTGTCACTTTAAAGGAGTAGTCCAGTTACACCTTTGTGGGCTTATAACTTGGCTTCTGAATATCCTAGAGAGGTAAGGTTTGTTTTAGAGTACTCCAATTAACAGCCCCCATTACCCCAAAAAGGAATGGAGTCATTAGCACTTATGGTTTTTAAATGGCACCCAGAATTATGTTGCACGAAGCACAATTTCACTTCATTCTGGGTTCATTTGTGTGAAAACAAGGTCCAATCAGGCTGAACCGTTACAGGAAGGTAGAATCTATTGAGTTGTAAGTGATCTGAACGTTTCATGATGATAGGACTTTCCTAAGGGGGTCAAACCATGTCCCAAAGATCACCGGGCTGGTGTCAATTTAAAGAAGTGGTCCAGTTACACATTTGTGGGCTTATAACTTGGCTTCTGAATGTCCAAGAGAGATCAGGTTTGTTTTAGTGTACTCCAATTAACAGCCCCTACAACCACAAAAAGGAATGGAGTCGTTAACACTTATGGTTTGTAAATGGCACCCAGAATTATGTTGCACAAAGCACAATTTCACATCATTCTGGGTCCATTTGTGTGAAAACAAGGTCCAATCAGGCTGAAACGTTACAAGAAGGTAGAATCTATTGAGTTGTAAGTGATCTGAACGTTTCATGATGATTGCACATTCCTAAAGGGGGTCAAGCCATGTCCCAAAGGTCACCTGGCCCGGTGTCACTTTAAAGAAGTAGTCCAGTTACACATTTGTGGGCATATAACTTGGCTTCTGAATGTCCTAGAGAGATCAGGTTTGTTTTAATGTACTTCAATCAACAGCCCCTACAACCACAAAAAGGAATGGAGTCATTAGCACTTATGGTTTTTAAATGGCACCCAGAATTATGTTGCACGAAGCACAATTTCACATCATTCTGGGTTCATTTGTGTGAAAACAAGGTCCAATCAGGCTGAAACGTTACAGGAAGGTAGAATCTATTGAGTTGTAAGTGATCTGAACGTTTCATGATGATAGCACTTTCCTAAGGGGGTCAAACCATGTTCCAAAGATCACCGGATCTGGTGTCAATTTAAAGAAGTGGTCCAGTTACACATTTGTGGGCTTATAACGTGGCTTCTGAATGTCCTAGAGAGATCAGGTTTGTTTTAGTGTACTCCAATCAACAGCTCCTACAACCACAAAAAGGAATGGAGTCAATAGCACTTATGGTTTGTAAATGGCACCCAGAATTATGTTGCACGAAGCACAATTTCACATCATTCTGGGTTCATTTGTGTGAAAACAAGGTCCAATCAGGCTGAAACGTTACAAGAAGGTAGAATCTATTGAGTTGTAAGTGATCTGAACGTTTCATGATGATAGCACTTTCCTAAGGGGGTCAAACCATGTCCCAAAGGTCACCGGATCTGGTGTCAATTTAAAGAAGTAGTCCATTTACACATTTGTGGGCTTATAACTTGGCTTCTGAATGTCCTAGAGAGGTCAGGTTTGTTTTAGTGTACTCCAATCAACAGCCCCTACAACCACAAAAAGGAATGGAGTCATTAACACTTATGGTTTGTAAATGGCACCCAGAATTATGTTGCACGAAGCACAATTTCACATCATTCTGGGTCCATTTGTGTGAAAACAAGGTCCAATCAGGCTGAAACGTTACAAGAAGGTAGAATCTATTGAGTTGGAAGTGATCTGAATGTTTCATGATGATCGCACATTCCTGTATGGGGTAAAACCATGTCCCAAAGGTCACCGGGCCTGGTGTCACTTTAAAGAAGTAGTCCAGTTGCACCTTTGTGGGCTTATAACTTGGCTTCTGAATGTCCTAGAGAGGTCAGGTTTGTTTTAGTGTACTCCAATCAACAGCCCCTACAACCACAAAAAGGAATGGAGTCATTAGCACTTATGGTTTGTAAATGGCACCCAGAATTATGTTGCACGAAGCACAATTTCACATCATTCTGGGTTCATTTGTGTGAAAACAAGGTCCAATCAGGCTGAAACGTTACAAGAAGGTAGAATCTATTGAGTTGTAAGTGATCTGAACGTTTCATGATGATAGCACTTTCCTAAGGGGGTCAAACCATGTCCCAAAGGTCACCGGATCTGGTGTCAATTTAAAGAAGTACTCCAGTTACACATTTGTGGCATTATAACTTGGCTTCTGAATGTCCTAGAGAGATCAGGTTTGTTTTAATGTACTCCAATCAACAGCCCCTACAACCACAAAAAGGAATGGGTTCATTAGCACTTATGGTTTGTAAATGGCACCCAGAATTATGTTGCACGAAGCACAATTTCACATCATTCTGGGTCCATTTGTGTGAAAACAAGGTCCAATCAGGCTGAAACGTTACAAGAAGGTAGAATCTATTGAGTTGTAAGTGATCTGAACGTTTCATGATGATCGCACATTCCTATAGGGGGTCAAACCATGTCCCAAAGGTCACCGGGCCTGGTGTCACTTTAAAGAAGTAGTCCAGTTACACATTTGTGGGCTTATAACTTGGCTTTTGAATATCCTAGAGAGGTCAGGGTTCTTTTAGAGTACTCCAATTAACAGCCCCCATTACCTAAAAAAGCAATGGAGTCATTAGCACTTATGGTTTTTAAATGGCACCCAGAATTATGTTGCACGAAGCACAATTTCACATCTTTCTGGGTTCATTTGTGTGAAAACAAGGTCCAATCAGGCTGAAACGTTACAGGAAGGTAGAATCTATTGAGTTGTAAGTGATCTGAATGTTTCATGATGATAGCACTTTCCTAAGGGGGTCAAACCATGTTCCAAAGGTCACTGGATCTGGTGTCAATTTAAAGAAGTAGTCCAGTTACACATTTGTGGGCTTATAACTTGGCTTCTGAATGTCCTAGAGAGATCAGGTTTGTTTTAGTGTACTCCAATCAACAGCCCCTACAACCACAAACAGAAATGGAGTCATTAGCACTTATGGTTTGTAAATGGCACCCAGAATTATGTTGCACGAAGCACAATTTCACATCATTCTGGGTCCATTTGTGTGAAAACAAGGTCCAATCAGGCTGAAACGTTACAAGACGGTAGATTCAACTGAGTTGTAAGTGATCTGAACGTTTCATGATGATCGCACTTTCCTATAGGGGGTCAAACCATGTCCCAAAGGTCACCGGGCCTGGTGTCACTTTAAAGAAGTAGTCCAGTTACACCTTTGTTGGCTTATAACTTGGCTTCTGAATGTCCTAGAGAGGTCAGGTTTGTTTTAGTGTACTCCAATCAACAGCCCCTACAGCCACAAAAAGGAATGGAGTCATTAACACTTATGGTTTGTAAATGGCACCCAGAATTATGTTGCACGAAGCACAATTTCACATCATTCTGGGTCCATTTGTGTGAAAACAAGGTCCAATCAGGCTGAAACGTTACAGGAAGGTAGAATCTATTGAGTTGTAAGTGATCTGAATGTTTCATGATGATAGCACTTTCCTAAGGGGGTCAAACCATGTTCCAAAGGTCACCGGATCTGGTGTCAATTTAAAGAAGTAGTCCAGTTACACATTTGTGGGCTTATAACTTGGCTTCTGAATGACCTAGAGAGATCAGGTTTGTTTTAGTGTACTCCAATCAACAGCCCCTACAACCACAAAAAGGAATGGAGTCATTAGCACTTATGGTTTGGAAATGGCAGCCAGAAATATGTTGCACGAAGCACAATTTCACATCAGTCTGGGTCCATTTGTGTGAAAACAAGGTCCAATCAGGCTGAAACGTTACAAGAAGGTAGAATCTATTGAGTTGTAAGTGATCTGAACGTTTCATCATGATAGCACTTTCCTAAGGGGGTCAAACCATGTCCCAAAGGTCACCGGGCCTTGTGTCACTTTAAAGAAGTAGTCCAGTTACACCTTTGTGGGCTTATAACTTGGCTTCTGAATGTCCTAGAGAGGTCAGGTTTGTTTTAGTGCGCTCCAATCAACAGCCCCTACAACCACAAAAAAGAATGGAGTCATTAGCACTTATGGTTTGTAAATGGCACCCAGAATTATGTTGCACGAAGCACAATTTCACATCATTCTGGGTCCATTTGTGTGAAAACAAGGTCCAATCAGGCTGAAACGTTACAGGAAGGTAGAATCTATTGAGTTGTAAGTGATCTGAATGTTTCATGATGATAGCACTTTCCTAAGGGGGTCAAACCATGTTCCAAAGGTCACTGGATCTGGTGTCAATTTAAAGAAGTAGTCCAGTTACACATTTGTGGGCTTATAACTTGGCTTCTGAATGTCCTAGAGAGATCAGGTTTGTTTTAGTGTACTCCAATCAACAGCCCCTACAACCACAAACAGAAATGGAGTCATTAGCACTTATGGTTTGTAAATGGCACCCAGAATTATGTTGCACGAAGCACAATTTCACATCATTCTGGGTCCATTTGTGTGAAAACAAGGTCCAATCAGGCTGAAACGTTACAAGACGGTAGAATCAACTGAGTTGTAAGTGATCTGAACGTTTCATGATGATCGCACTTTCCTATAGGGGGTCAAACCATGTCCCAAAGGTCACCGGGCCTGGTGTCACTTTAAAGAAGTAGTCCAGTTACACCTTTGTTGGCTTATAACTTGGCTTCTGAATGTCCTAGAGAGGTCAGGTTTGTTTTAGTGTACTCCAATCAACAGCCCCTACAGCCACAAAAAGGAATGGAGTCATTAACACTTATGGTTTGTAAATGGCACCCAGAATTATGTTGCACGAAGCACAATTTCACATCATTCTGGGTCCATTTGTGTGAAAACAAGGTCCAATCAGGCTGAAACGTTACAGGAAGGTAGAATCTATTGAGTTGTAAGTGATCTGAATGTTTCATGATGATAGCACTTTCCTAAGGGGGTCAAACCATGTTCCAAAGGTCACCGGATCTGGTGTCAATTTAAAGAAGTAGTCCAGTTACACATTTGTGGGCTTATAACTTGGCTTCTGAATGACCTAGAGAGATCAGGTTTGTTTTAGTGTACTCCAATCAACAGCCCCTACAACCACAAAAAGGAATGGAGTCATTAGCACTTATGGTTTGGAAATGGCAGCCAGAAATATGTTGCACGAAGCACAATTTCACATCAGTCTGGGTCCATTTGTGTGAAAACAAGGTCCAATCAGGCTGAAACGTTACAAGAAGGTAGAATCTATTGAGTTGTAAGTGATCTGAACGTTTCATCATGATAGCACTTTCCTAAGGGGGTCAAACCATGTCCCAAAGGTCACCGGGCCTTGTGTCACTTTAAAGAAGTAGTCCAGTTACACCTTTGTGGGCTTATAACTTGGCTTCTGAATGTCCTAGAGAGGTCAGGTTTGTTTTAGTGCGCTCCAATCAACAGCCCCTACAACCACAAAAAAGAATGGAGTCATTAGCACTTATGGTTTGTAAATGGCACCCAGAATTATGTTGCACGAAGCACAATTTCACATCATTCTGGGTCCATTTGTGTGAAAACAAGGTCCAATCAGGCTGAAACGTTACAAGAAGGTAGAATCTATTGAGTTGTAAGTGATCTGAACGTTTCATGATGATAGCACTTTCCTAAGGGGGTCAAACCATGTCCCAAAGGTCACCGGATCTGGTGTCAATTTAAAGAAGTACTCCAGTTACACATTTGTGGGCTTATAACTTGGCTTCTGAATGTCCTAGAGAGATCAGGTTTGTTTTAATGTACTCCAATCAACAGCCCCTACAACCACAAAAAGGAATGGGTTCATTAGCACTTATGGTTTGTAAATGGCACCCAGAATTATGTTGCACGAAGCACAATTTCACATCATTCTGGGTCCATTTGTGTGAAAACAAGGTCCAATCAGGCTGAAACGTTACAAGAAGGTAGAATCTATTGAGTTGTAAGTGATCTGAACGTTTCATGATGATCGCACATTCCTATAGGGGGTCAAACCATGTCCCAAAGGTCACCGGGCCTGGTGTCACTTTAAAGAAGTAGTCCAGTTACACATTTGTGGGCTTATAACTTGGCTTTTGAATATCCTAGAGAGGTCAGGGTTCTTTTAGAGTACTCCAATTAACAGCCCCCATTACCTAAAAAAGGAATGGAGTCATTAGCACTTATGGTTTTTAAATGGCACCCAGAATTATGTTGCACGAAGCACAATTTCACATCATTCTGGGTTCATTTGTGTGAAAACAAGGTCCAATCAGGCTGAAACGTTACAGGAAGGTAGAATCTATTGAGTTGTAAGTGATCTGAATGTTTCATGATGATAGCACTTTCCTAAGGGGGTCAAACCATGTTCCAAAGGTCACTGGATCTGGTGTCAATTTAAAGAAGTAGTCCAGTTACACATTTGTGGGCTTATAACTTGGCTTCTGAATGTCCTAGAGAGATCAGGTTTGTTTTAGTGTACTCCAATCAACAGCCCCTACAACCACAAACAGAAATGGAGTCATTAGCACTTATGGTTTGTAAATGGCACCCAGAATTATGTTGCACGAAGCACAATTTCACATCATTCTGGGTCCATTTGTGTGAAAACAAGGTCCAATCAGGCTGAAACGTTACAAGACGGTAGAATCAACTGAGTTGTAAGTGATCTGAACGTTTCATGATGATCGCACTTTCCTATAGGGGGTCAAACCATGTCCCAAAGGTCACCGGGCCTGGTGTCACTTTAAAGAAGTAGTCCAGTTACACCTTTGTTGGCTTATAACTTGGCTTCTGAATGTCCTAGAGAGGTCAGGTTTGTTTTAGTGTACTCCAATCAACAGCCCCTACAGCCACAAAAAGGAATGGAGTCATTAACACTTATGGTTTGTAAATGGCACCCAGAATTATGTTGCACGAAGCACAATTTCACATCATTCTGGGTCCATTTGTGTGAAAACAAGGTCCAATCAGGCTGAAACGTTACAGGAAGGTAGAATCTATTGAGTTGTAAGTGATCTGAATGTTTCATGATGATAGCACTTTCCAAAGGGGGTCAAACCATGTTCCAAAGGTCACCGGATCTGGTGTCAATTTAAAGAAGTAGTCCAGTTACACATTTGTGGGCTTATAACTTGGCTTCTGAATGACCTAGAGAGATCAGGTTTGTTTTAGTGTACTCCAATCAACAGCCCCTACAACCACAAAAAGGAATGGAGTCATTAGCACTTATGGTTTGGAAATGGCAGCCAGAAATATGTTGCACGAAGCACAATTTCACATCAGTCTGGGTCCATTTGTGTGAAAACAAGGTCCAATCAGGCTGAAACGTTACAAGAAGGTAGAATCTATTGAGTTGTAAGTGATCTGAACGTTTCATGATGATAGCACTTTCCTAAGGGTGTCAAACCATGTCCCAAAGGTCACCGGGCCTTGTGTCACTTTAAAGAAGTAGTCCAGTTACACCTTTGTGGGCTTATAACTTGGCTTCTGAATGTCCTAGAGAGGTCAGGTTTGTTTTAGTGCGCTCCAATCAACAGCCCCTACAACCACAAAAAAGAATGGAGTCATTAGCACTTATGGTTTGTAAATGGCACCCAGAATTATGTTGCACGAAGCACAATTTCACATCATTCTGGGTCCATTTGTGTGAAAACAAGGTCCAATCAGGCTGAAACGTTACAAGAAGGTAGAATCTATTGAGTTGTAAGTGATCTGAACGTTTCATGATGATCGCACATTCCTATAGGGGGTCAAACCATGTCCCAAAGGTCACCGGGCCTGGTGTCACTTTAACGAAGTAGTCCATTTACACCTTTGTGGGCTTATAACTTGGCTTCTGAATATCCTAGAGAGGTCAGGTTTGTTTTAGAGTACTCCAATTAACAGCCCCCATTACCCCAAAAAGGAATGGAGTCATTAGCACTTATGGTTTTTAAATGGCACCCAGAATTATGATGCACGAAGCACAATTTCACATCATTCTGGGTTCATTTGTGTGAAAACAAGGTCCAATCAGGCTGAAACGTTACAGGAAGGTAGAATCTATTGAGTTGTAATGATCTGAACGTTTCATGATGATAGCACTTTCCTAAGGGGGTCAAACCATGTCCCAAAGGTCACCGGATCTGTGACAATTTAAAGAAGTAGTCCAGTTACACCTTTGTTGGCTTATAACTTGGCTTCTGAATGTCCTAGAGAGGTCAGGTTTGTTTTAGTGTACTCCAATCAACAGCCCCTACAGCCACAAAAAGGAATGGAGTCATTAACACTTATGGTTTGTAAATGGCACCCAGAATTATGTTGCACGAAGCACAATTTCACATCATTCTGGGTCCATTTGTGTGAAAACAAGGTCCAATCAGGCTGAAACGTTACAGGAAGGTAGAATCTATTGAGTTGTAAGTGATCTGAATGTTTCATGATGATAGCACTTTCCTAAGGGGGTCAAACCATGTTCCAAAGGTCACCGGATCTGGTGTCAATTTAAAGAAGTAGCCCAGTTACACATTTGTGGGCTTATAACTTGGCTTCTGAATGACCTAGAGAGATCAGGTTTGTTTTAGTGTACTCCAATCAACAGCCCCTACAACCACAAAAAGGAATGGAGTCATTAGCACTTATGGTTTGGAAATGGCAACCAGAAATATGTTTTACGAAGCACAATTTCACATCAGTCTGGGTCCATTTGTGTGAAAACAAGGTCCAATCAGGCTGAAACGTTACAAGAAGGTAGAATCTATTGAGTTGTAAGTGATCTGAACGTTTCATGATGATAGCACTTTCCTAAGGGGGTCAAACCATGTCCCAAAGGTCACCGGGCCTTGTGTCACTTTAAAGAAGTAGTCCAGTTACACCTTTGTGGGCTTATAACTTGGCTTCTGAATGTCCTAGAGAGGTCAGGTTTGTTTTAGTGCGCTCCAATCAACAGCCCCTACAACCACAAAAAAGAATGGAGTCATTAGCACTTATGGTTTGTAAATGGCACCCAGAATTATGTTGCACGAAGCACAATTTCACATCATTCTGGGTCCATTTGTGTGAAAACAAGGTCCAATCAGGCTGAAACGTTACAAGAAGGTAGAATCTATTGAGTTGTAAGTGATCTGAACGTTTCATGATGATCGCACATTCCTATAGGGGGTCAAACCATGTCCCAAAGGTCACCGGGCCTGGTGTCACTTTAACGAAGTAGTCCATTTACACCTTTGTGGGCTTATAACTTGGCTTCTGAATATCCTAGAGAGGTCAGGTTTGTTTTAGAGTACTCCAGTTAACAGCCCCCATTACCCCAAAAAGGAATGGAGTCATTAGCACTTATGGTTTTTAAATGGCACCCAGAATTATGATGCACGAAGCACAATTTCACATCATTCTGGGTTCATTTGTGTGAAAACAAGGTCCAATCAGGCTGAAACGTTACAGGAAGGTAGAATCTATTGAGTTGTAATGATCTGAACGTTTCATGATGATAGCACTTTCCTAAGGGGGTCAAACCATGTCCCAAAGGTCACCGGATCTGGTGTCAATTTAAAGAAGTAGTCCAGTTACACATTTGTGGGCTTATAACTTGGCTTCTGAATGTCCTAGAGAGATCAGGTTTGTTTTAGTGTACTCCAATCAACAGCCCCTACAACCACAAAAAGAAATGGAGTCATTAGCACTTATGGTTTGTAAATGGCACCCAGAATTATGTTGCACGAAGCACAATTTCACATCATTCTGGGTCCATTTGTGTGAAAACAAGGTCCAATCAGGCTGAAACGTTACAAGAAGGTAGAATCTATTGAGTTGGAAGTAATCTGAATGTTTCATGATTATCGCACATTCCTATATGGGGTAAAACCATGTCCCAAAGGTCACCGGGCCTGGTGTCACTTTAAAGAAGTAGTCCTGTTACACCTTTGTGGGCTTATAACTTGGCTTCTGAGTGTCCTAGAGAGGTCAGGTTTGTTTTAGTGTACTCCAATCAACAGCCCCTACAACCACAAAAAGGAATGGAGTCATTAGCACTTAGTGTTTGTAAATGGCACCCAGAATTATGTTGCACGAAGCACAATTTCACATCATTCTGGGTTCATTTGTGTGAAAACAAGGTCCAATCAGGCTGAAACGTTACAAGAAGGTAGAATCTATTGAGTTGTAAGTGATCTGAACGTTTCATGATGATAGCACTTTCCTAAGGGGGTAAAACCATGTCCCAAAGGTCACCGGATCTGGTGTCAATTTAAAGAAGTAGTCCAGTTACACATTTGTGGGCTTATAACTTGGCTTCTGAATGTCCTGGAGAGATCAGGTTTGTTTTAATGTACTCCAATCAACAGCCCCTACAACCACAAAAAGGAATGGAGTCATTAGCACTTATGGTTTGGAAATGGCAGCCAGAATTATGTTGCACGAAGCACAATTTCACATCATTCTGGGTCCATTTGTGTGAAAACAAGGTCCAATCAGGCTGAAACGTTACAAGAAGGTAGAATCTATTGAGTTGTAAGTGATCTGAACGTTTCATGATGATCGCACATTCTTATAGGGGTAAAACCATGTCCCAAAGGTCACCAGGCCTTGTGTCACTTTAAAAAAGTAGTCCAGTTACACCTTTGTGGGCTTATAACTTGGCTTCTGAATGTCCTAGAGAGGTCAGGTTTGTTTTAGTGTACTCCAATCAACAGCCCCTACAACCACAAAAAGAATGGAGTCATTAGCACTTATGGTTTGTAAATGGCACCCAGAATTATGTTGCACGAAGCACAATTTCACATCATTCTGGGTCCATTTGTGTGAAAACAAGGTCCAATCAGGCTGAAACGTTACAAGAAGGTAGAATCTATTCAGTTGTAAGTGATCTGAACGTTTCATGATGATCGCACATTCCTATAGGGGGTCAAACCATGTCCCAAAGGTCACCGGGCCTGGTGTCACTTTAACGAAGTAGTCCAGTTACACCGTTGTGGGCTTATAACTTGGCTTCTGAATATCCTAGAGAGGTCAGGTTTGTTTTAGAGTACTCCAATTAACAGCCCCCATTACCTTAAAAAGGAATGGAGTCATTAGCACTTATGGTTTTTAAATGGCACCCAGAATTATGATGCACGAAGCACAATTTCACATCATTCTGGGTTCATTTGTGTGAAAACAAGGTCCAATCAGGCTGAAACGTTACAGGAAGGTAGAATCTATTGAGTTGTAAGTGATCTGAACGTTTCATGATGATCGCACTTTCCTAAGGGGGTCAAACCATGTCCCAAAGGTCACCGGATCTGGTGTCAATTTAAAGAAGTAGTCCAGTTACACCTTTGTGGGCTTATAACTTGGCTTCTGAATATCCTAGAGAGGTCAGGTTTGTTTTAGTGTACTCCAATCAACAGCCCCTACAACCACAAAAAGGAATGGAGTCATTAGCACTTATGGTTTGTAAATGGCACCCAGAATTATGTTGCACGAAGCACAATTTCACATCATTCTGGGTCCATTTGTGTGAAAACAAGGTCCAATCAGGCTGAAACGTTACAAGAAGGTAGAATCTATTGAGTTGTAAGTGATCTGAACGTTTCATTATGATCGCACATTTCTATAGAGGGTCAAACCATGTCCCAAAGGTCACCGGGCCTGGTGTCACTTTAAAGAAGTAGTCCATTCACACCTTTGTGGGCTTATAACTTGGCTTCTGAATGTCCTAGAGAGGTCAGGTTTGTTTTAGAGTACTCCAATTAACAGCCCCCATTACCCCAAAAAGGAATGGAGTCATTAGCACTTATGGTTTGTAAATGGCACCCAGAATTATGTTGCACGAAGCACAATTTCACATCATTCTGGGTCCATTTGTGTGAAAACAAGGTCCAATCAGGCTGAAACATTACAAGAAGGTAGAATCAATTGAGTTGTAAGTGATCTGAACGTTTCAAGATGATCGCACATTCCAATAGGGGGTCAAACCATGTCCCAAAGGTCACCGGGCCTGGTGTCACTTTAAAGAAGTAGTCCATTCACACCTTTGTGGGCTTATAACTTGGCTTCTGAATGTCCTAGAGAGGTCAGGTTTGTTTTAGTGTACTCCAATTAACAGCCCCTACAACCACAAAAAGCAATGGAGTCATTAACACTTATGGTTTGTAAATGGCACCCAGAATTATGTTGCACGAAGCACAATTTCACATCATTCTTGGTCCATTTGTGTGAAAACAAGGTCCAATCAGGCTGAAACGTTACAAGAAGGTAGAATCTATTGAGTTGGAAGTGATCTGAATGTTTCATGATGATCGCACATTATTATATGGGGTCAAACCATGTCCCAAAGGTCACCGGGCCTGGTGTCACTTTAACGAAGTAGTCCATTTACACCTTTGTGGGCTTATAACTTGGCTTCTGAATATCCTAGAGAGGTCAGGTTTGTTTTAGAGTACTCCAATTAACAGCCCCCATTACCCCAAAAAGGAATGGAGTCATTAGCACTTATGGTTTTTAAATGGCACCCAGAATTATGATGCACGAAGCACAATTTCACATCATTCTGGGTTCATTTGTGTGAAAACAAGGTCCAATCAGGCTGAAACGTTACAGGAAGGTAGAATCTATTGAGTTGTAATGATCTGAACGTTTCATGATGATAGCACTTTCCTAAGGGGGTCAAACCATGTCCCAAAGGTCACCGGATCTGGTGTCAATTTAAAGAAGTAGTCCAGTTACACATTTGTGGGCTTATAACTTGGCTTCTGAATGTCCTAGAGAGATCAGGTTTGTTTTAGTGTACTCCAATCAACAGCCCCTACAACCACAAAAAGAAATGGAGTCATTAGCACTTATGGTTTGTAAATGGCACCCAGAATTATGTTGCACGAAGCACAATTTCACATCATTCTGGGTCCATTTGTGTGAAAACAAGGTCCAATCAGGCTGAAACGTTACAAGAAGGTAGAATCTATTGAGTTGGAAGTAATCTGAATGTTTCATGATTATCGCACATTCCTATATGGGGTAAAACCATGTCCCAAAGGTCACCGGGCCTGGTGTCACTTTAAAGAAGTAGTCCTGTTACACCTTTGTGGGCTTATAACTTGGCTTCTGAGTGTCCTAGAGAGGTCAGGTTTGTTTTAGTGTACTCCAATCAACAGCCCCTACAACCACAAAAAGGAATGGAGTCATTAGCACTTAGTGTTTGTAAATGGCACCCAGAATTATGTTGCACGAAGCACAATTTCACATCATTCTGGGTTCATTTGTGTGAAAACAAGGTCCAATCAGGCTGAAACGTTACAAGAAGGTAGAATCTATTGAGTTGTAAGTGATCTGAACGTTTCATGATGATAGCACTTTCCTAAGGGGGTAAAACCATGTCCCAAAGGTCACCGGATCTGGTGTCAATTTAAAGAAGTAGTCCAGTTACACATTTGTGGGCTTATAACTTGGCTTCTGAATGTCCTGGAGAGATCAGGTTTGTTTTAATGTACTCCAATCAACAGCCCCTACAACCACAAAAAGGAATGGAGTCATTAGCACTTATGGTTTGGAAATGGCAGCCAGAATTATGTTGCACGAAGCACAATTTCACATCATTCTGGGTCCATTTGTGTGAAAACAAGGTCCAATCAGGCTGAAACGTTACAAGAAGGTAGAATCTATTGAGTTGTAAGTGATCTGAACGTTTCATGATGATCGCACATTCTTATAGGGGTAAAACCATGTCCCAAAGGTCACCAGGCCTTGTGTCACTTTAAAAAAGTAGTCCAGTTACACCTTTGTGGGCTTATAACTTGGCTTCTGAATGTCCTAGAGAGGTCAGGTTTGTTTTAGTGTACTCCAATCAACAGCCCCTACAACCACAAAAAGAATGGAGTCATTAGCACTTATGGTTTGTAAATGGCACCCAGAATTATGTTGCACGAAGCACAATTTCACATCATTCTGGGTCCATTTGTGTGAAAACAAGGTCCAATCAGGCTGAAACGTTACAAGAAGGTAGAATCTATTCAGTTGTAAGTGATCTGAACGTTTCATGATGATCGCACATTCCTATAGGGGGTCAAACCATGTCCCAAAGGTCACCGGGCCTGGTGTCACTTTAACGAAGTAGTCCAGTTACACCGTTGTGGGCTTATAACTTGGCTTCTGAATATCCTAGAGAGGTCAGGTTTGTTTTAGAGTACTCCAATTAACAGCCCCCATTACCTTAAAAAGGAATGGAGTCATTAGCACTTATGGTTTTTAAATGGCACCCAGAATTATGATGCACGAAGCACAATTTCACATCATTCTGGGTTCATTTGTGTGAAAACAAGGTCCAATCAGGCTGAAACGTTACAGGAAGGTAGAATCTATTGAGTTGTAAGTGATCTGAACGTTTCATGATGATCGCACTTTCCTAAGGGGGTCAAACCATGTCCCAAAGGTCACCGGATCTGGTGTCAATTTAAAGAAGTAGTCCAGTTACACCTTTGTGGGCTTATAACTTGGCTTCTGAATATCCTAGAGAGGTCAGGTTTGTTTTAGTGTACTCCAATCAACAGCCCCTACAACCACAAAAAGGAATGGAGTCATTAGCACTTATGGTTTGTAAATGGCACCCAGAATTATGTTGCACGAAGCACAATTTCACATCATTCTGGGTCCATTTGTGTGAAAACAAGGTCCAATCAGGCTGAAACGTTACAAGAAGGTAGAATCTATTGAGTTGTAAGTGATCTGAACGTTTCATTATGATCGCACATTTCTATAGAGGGTCAAACCATGTCCCAAAGGTCACCGGGCCTGGTGTCACTTTAAAGAAGTAGTCCATTCACACCTTTGTGGGCTTATAACTTGGCTTCTGAATGTCCTAGAGAGGTCAGGTTTGTTTTAGAGTACTCCAATTAACAGCCCCCATTACCCCAAAAAGGAATGGAGTCATTAGCACTTATGGTTTGTAAATGGCACCCAGAATTATGTTGCACGAAGCACAATTTCACATCATTCTGGGTCCATTTGTGTGAAAACAAGGTCCAATCAGGCTGAAACATTACAAGAAGGTAGAATCAATTGAGTTGTAAGTGATCTGAACGTTTCATGATGATCGCACATTCCAATAGGGGGTCAAACCATGTCCCAAAGGTCACCGGGCCTGGTGTCACTTTAAAGAAGTAGTCCAGTTACACCTTTGTGGGCTTATAACTTGGCTTCTGAATGTCCTAGAGAGGTCAGGTTTGTTTTAGTGTACTCCAATTAACAGCCCCTACAACCACAAAAAGCAATGGAGTCATTAACACTTATGGTTTGTAAATGGCACCCAGAATTATGTTGCACGAAGCACAATTTCACATCATTCTTGGTCCATTTGTGTGAAAACAAGGTCCAATCAGGCTGAAACGTTACAAGAAGGTAGAATCTATTGAGTTGGAAGTGATCTGAATGTTTCATGATGATCGCACATTATTATATGGGGTAAAACCATGTCCCAAAGGTCACCGGGCCTGGTGTCACTTTAAAGAAGTAGTCCAGTTACACCTTTGTGGGCTTATAACTTGGCTTCTGAATGTCCTAGAGAGGTCAGGTTTGTTTTAGTGTACTCCAATCAACAGCCCCTACAACCACAAAAAGGAATGGAGTCATTAGCACTTATGGTTTGTAAATGGCACCCAGAATTATGTTGCACGAAGCACAATTTCACATCATTCTGGGTCCATTTGTGTGAAAACAAGGTCCAATCAGGCTGAAACGTTACAAGAAGGTAGAATCTATTGAGTTGTAAGTGATCTGAACAGTTCATGATGATCGCACATTCCTATAGGGGGTCAAACCATGTCCCAAAGGTCACCGGGCCTGGTGTCACTTTAAAGAAGTAGTCCAGTTACACCTTTGTGGGCTTATAACTTGGCTTCTGAATGTCCTAGAGAGGTCAGGTTTGTTTTAGTGTACTCCAATCAACAGCCCCTACAACCACAAAAAGGAATGGAGTCATTAGCAATTATGGTTTGTAAATGGCACCGAGAATTATGTTGCACGAAGCACAATTTCACATCATTCTGGGTCCATTTGTGTGAAAACAAGGTCCAATCAGGCTGAAACGTTACAAGAAGGTAGAATCAATTGAGTTGTAAGTGATCTGAACGTTTCATGATGATCGCACATTTCTATAGGGGGTCAAACCATGTCCCAAAGGTCACCGGGTCTGGTGTCACTTTAAAGAAGTAGTCCAGTTACACCTTTGTGGGCTTATAACTTGGCTTCTGAATGTCCTAGAGAGGTCAGGTTTGTTTTAGTGTACTCCAATTAACAGCCCCTACAACCACAAAAAGGAATGGAGTCATTACCACTTATGGTTTGTAAATGGCACCCAGAATTATGTTGCACGAAGCACAATTTCACATCATTCTGGGTCCATTTGTGTGAAAACAAGGTCCAATCAGGCTGAAACGTTACAAGAAGGTAGAATCTATTGAGTTGGAAGTGATCTGAATGTTTCATGATGATCGCACATTATTATATGGGGTAAAACCATGTCCCAAAGGTCACCGGGCCTGGTGTCACTTTAAAGAAGTAGTCCAGTTACACCTTTGTGGGCTTATAACTTGGCTTCTGAATGTCCTAGAGAGGTCAGGTTTGTTTTAGTGTACTCCAATCAACAGCCCCTACAACCACAAAAAGGAATGGAGTCATTAGCACTTATGGTTTGTAAATGGCACCCAGAATTATGTTGCACGAAGCACAATTTCACATCATTCTGGGTCCATTTGTGTGAAAACAAGGTCCAATCAGGCTGAAACGTTACAAGAAGGTAGAATCTATTGAGTTGTAAGTGATCTGAACGTTTCATGATGATCGCACATTCCTATAGAGGGTCAAACCGTGTCCCAAAGGTCACCGGTCCTGGTGTCACTTTAAAGAAGTAGTCCAGTCACACCTTTGTGGGCTTATAACTTGGCTTCTGAATGTCCTAGAGAGGTCAGGTTTGTTTTAGAGTACTCCAATTAACAGCCCCCATTACCCCAAAAAGGAATGGAGTCATTAGCACTTATGGTTTTTAAATGGCACCCAGAATTATGTTGCACGAAGCACAATTTCACATCATTCTGGGTTCATTTGTGTGAAAACAAGGTCCAATCAGGCTGAAACGTTACAGGAAGGTAGAATCTATTGAGTTGTAAGTGATCTGAACGTTTCATGATGATAGCACTTTCCTAAGGGGGTCAAACCATGTCCCAAAGGTCACCGGATCTGGTGTCAATTTAAAGAAGTAGTCCAGTTACACATTTGTGGGCTTATAACTTGGCTTCTGAATGTCCTAGAGAGATCAGGTTTGTTTTAGTGTACTCCAATCAACAGCCCCTACAACCACAAAAAGAAATGGAGTCATTAGCACTTATGGTTTGTAAATGGCACCCAGAATTATGTTGCACGAAGCACAATTTCACATCATTCTGGGTCCATTTGTGTGAAAACAAGGTCCAATCAGGCTGAAACGTTACAAGAAGGTAGAATCAATTGCGTTGTAAGTGATCTGAACGTTTCATGATGATCGCACATTCCTATAGGGGGTCAAACCATGTCCCAAAGGTCACCGGGCCTGGTGTCACTTTAAAGAAGTAGTCCAATTACACCTTTGTGGGCTTATAACTTGGCTTGTGAATGTCCTAGAGAGGTCAGGTTTGTTCTAGTGTACTCCAATCAACAGCCCCTACAACCACAAAAAGGAATGGCGTCATTAACACTTATGGTTTGTAAATGGCACCCAGAATTATGTTGCACGAAGCACAATTTCACATAATTCTGGGTCCATTTGTGTGAAAACAAGGTCCAATCAGGCTGAAACGTTACAGGAAGGTAGAATCTATTGAGTTGGAAGTGATCTGAATGTTTCATGATGATCGCACATTCCTATATGGGGTAAAACCATGTCCCAATGGTCACCGGGCCTGGTGTCACTTTAAAGAAGTAGTCCAGTTACACCTTTGTGGGCTTATAACTTGGCTTCTGAATGTCCTAGAGAGGTCAGGTTTGTTTTAGTGTACTCCAATCAACAGCCCCTATAACACAAAAAGGAATGGAGTCATTAGCACTTATGGTTTGTAAATGGCACCCAGAATTATGTTGCACGAAGCACAATTTCACATAATTCTGGGTCAATTTGTGTGAAAACAAGGTCCAATCAGGCTGAAACGTTACAGGAAGGTAGAATCTATTGAGTTGGAAGTGATCTGAATGTTTCATGATGATCGCACATTCCTATAGGGGGTCAAACCATGTCCCAAAGGTCACCGGGCCTGGTGTCACTTTAAAGAAGTAGTCCAGTTACACCTTTGTGGGCTTATAACTTGGCTTCTGAATGTCCTAGAGAGGTCAGGTTTGTTTTAGTGTACTCCAATCAACAGCCCCTACAACCACAAAAAGGAATGGAGTCATTAGCACTTAGTGTTTGTAAATGGCACCCAGAATTATGTTGCACGAAGCACAATTTCACATCATTCTGGGTTCATTTGTGTGAAAACAAGGTCCAATCAGGCTGAAACGTTACAAGAAGGTAGAATCTATTGAGTTGTAAGTGATCTGAACGTTTCATGATGATAGCACTTTCCTAAGGGGGTAAAACCATGTCCCAAAGGTCACCGGATCTGGTGTCAATTTAAAGAAGTAGTCCAGTTACACATTTGTGGGCTTATAACTTGGCTTCTGAATGTCCTGGAGAGATCAGGTTTGTTTTAATGTACTCCAATCAACAGCCCCTACAACCACAAAAAGGAATGGAGTCATTAGCACTTATGGTTTGTAAATGGCACCCAGAATTATGTTGCACGAAGCACAATTTCACATCATTCTGGGTCCATTTGTGTGAAAACAAGGTCCAATCAGGCTGGAATGTTACAAGAAGGTAGAATCTATTGAGTTGTAAGTGATCTGAACGTTTCATGATGATCGCACATTCCTATAGGGGGTCAAACCATGTCCCAAAGGTCACCGGGCCTGGTGTCACTTTAAAGAAGTAGTCCAGTTACACATTTGTGGGCTTATAACTTGGCTTTTGAATATCCTAGAGAGGTCAGGGTTCTTTTAGAGTACTCCAATTAACAGCCCCCATTACCTAAAAAAGGAATGGATTCATTAGCACTTATGGTTTTTAAATGGCACCCAGAATTATGTTGCACGAAGCACAATTTCACATCATTCTGGGTTCATTTGTGTGAAAACAAGGTCCAATCAGGCTGAAACGTTACAGGAAGGTAAAATCTATTGAGTTGTAAGTGATCTGAATGTTTCATGATGATAGCACGTTCCTAAGGGGGTCAAACCATGTTCCAAAGGTCACCGGATCTGGTGTCAATTTAAAGAAGTAGTCCAGTTACACATTTGTGGGCTTAGAACTTGGCTTCTGAATGTCCTAGAGAGATCAGGTTTGTTTTAGTGTACTCCAATCAACAGCCCCTACAACCACAAAAAGGAATTGAGTCATTAGCACTTATGGTTTGGAAATGGCAGCCTGAATTATGTTGCACGAAGCACAATTTCACATCATTCTGGGTCCATTTGTGTGAAAACAAGGTCCAATCAGGCTGAAACGTTACAAGAAGGTAGAATCTATTGAGTTGTAAGTGATCTGAACGTTTCATGATGATCGCACATTCTTATAGGGGTAAAACCATGTCCCAAAGGTCACCAGGCCTTGTGTCACTTTAAAAAAGTAGTCCAGTTACACCTTTGTGGGCTTATAACTTGGCTTCTGAATGTCCTAGAGAGGTCAGGTTTGTTTTAGTGTACTCCAATCAACAGCCCCTACAACCACAAAAAAGAATGGAGTCATTAGCACTTATGGTTTGTAAATGGCACCCAGAATTATGTTGCACGAAGCACAATTTCACATCATTCTGGGTCCATTTGTGTGAAAACAAGGTCCAATCAGGCTGAAACGTTACAAGAAGGTAGAATCTATTGAGTTGTAAGTGATCTGAACGTTTCATGATGATCGCACATTCCTATAGGGGGTCAAACCATGTCCCAAAGGTCACCGGGCCTGGTGTCACTTTAACGAAGTAGTCCAGTTACACCTTTGTGGGCTTATAACTTGGCTTCTGAATATCCTAGAGAGGTCAGGTTTGTTTTAGAGTACTCCAATTAACAGCCCCCATTACCCCAAAAAGGAATGGAGTCATTAGCACTTATGGTTTTTAAATGGCACCCAGAATTATGATGCACGAAGCACAATTTCACATCATTCTGGGTTCATTTGTGTGAAAACAAGGTCCAATCAGGCTGAAACGTTACAGGAAGGTAGAATCTATTGAGTTGTAAGTGATCTGAACGTTTCATGATGATCGCACTTTCCTAAGGGGGTCAAACCATGTCCCAAAGGTCACCGGATCTGGTGTCAATTTAAAGAAGTAGTCCAGTTACACCTTTGTGGGCTTATAACTTGGCTTCTGAATATCCTAGAGAGGTCAGGTTTGTTTTAGTGTACTCCAATCAACAGCCCCTACAACCACAAAAAGGAATGGAGTCATTAGCACTTATGGTTTGTAAATGGCACCCAGAATTATGTTACACGAAGCACAATTTCACATCATTCTGGGTCCATTTGTGTGAAAACAAGGTCCAATCAGGCTGAAACGTTACAAGAAGGTAGAATCTATTGAGTTGTAAGTGATCTGAACATTTCATGATGATCGCACATTTCTATAGAGGGTCAAACCATGTCCCAAAGGTCACCGGGCCTGGTGTCACTTTAAAGAAGTAGTCCATTCAAACCTTTGTGGGCTTATAACTTGGCTTCTGAATGTCCTAGAGAGGTCAGGTTTGTTTTAGAGTACTCCAATTAACAGCCCCCATTACCCCAAAAAGGAATGGAGTCATTAGCACTTATGGTTTTTAAATGGCACCCAGAATTATGTTGCACGAAGCACAATTTCACATCATTCTGGGTTCATTTGTGTGAAAACAAGGTCCTATCAGGCTGAAACGTTACAGGAAGGTAGAATCTATTGAGTTGTAAGTGATCTGAACGTTTCATGATGATAGCACTTTCCTAAGGGGGTCAAACCATGTCCCAAAGGTCACCGGATCTGGTGTCAATTTAAAGAAGTAATCCATTCACACCTTTGTTGGCTTATAACTTGGCTTCTGAATGTCCTAGAGAGATCAGGTTTGTTTTAGTGTACTCCAATCAACAGCCCCTACAACCACAAAAAGAAATGGAGTCATTAGCACTTATGGTTTGTAAATTGCACCCAGAATTATGTTGCACGAAGCACAATTTCACATCATTCTGGGTCCATTTGTGTGAAAACAAGGTCCAATCAGGCTGAAACATTACAAGAAGGTAGAATCAATTGAGTTGTAAGTGATCTGAACGTTTCATGATGATCGCACATTCCAATAGGGGGTCAAACCATGTCCCAAAGGTCACCGGGCCTGGTGTCACTTTAAAGAAGTAGTCCAGTTACACCTTTGTGGGCTTATAACTTGGCTTCTGAATGTCCTAGAGAGGTCAGGTTTGTTTTAGTGTACTCCAATTAACAGCCCCTACAACCACAAAAAGGAATGGAGTCATTAACACTTATGGTTTGTAAATGGCACCCAGAATTATGTTGCACGAAGCACAATTTCACATCATTCTGGGTCCATTTGTGTGAAAACAAGGTCCAATCAGGCTGAAACGTTACAAGAAGGTAGAATCTATTGAGTTGGAAGTGATCTGAATGTTTCATGATGATCGCACATTATTATATGGGGTAAAACCATGTCCCAAAGGTCACCGGGCCTGGTGTCACTTTAAAGAAGTAGTCCAGTTACACCTTTGTGGGCTTATAACTTGGCTTCTGAATGTCCTAGAGAGGTCAGGTTTGTTTTAGTGTACTCAAATCAACAGCCCCTACAACCACAAAAAGGAATGGAGTCATTAGCACTTATGGTTTGTAAATGGCACCCAGAATTATGTTGCACGAAGCACAATTTCACATCATTCTGGGTCCATTTGTGTGAAAAAAAGGTCCAATCAGGCTGAAACGTTACAAGAAGGTAGAATCTATTGAGTTGTAAGTGATCTGAACGTTTCATGATGATCGCACATTCCTATAGGGGGTCAAACCATGTCCCAAAGGTCACCGGGCCTGGTGTCACTTTAAAGAAGTAGTCCAGTTACACCTTTGTGGGCTTATAACTTGGCTTCTGAATGTCCTAGAGAGGTCAGGTTTGTTTTAGTGTACTCCAATCAACAGCCCCTACAACCACAAAAAGGAATGGAGTCATTAGCACTTATGGTTTGTAAATGGCACCGAGAATTATGTTGCACGAAGCACAATTTCACATCATTCTGGGTCCATTTGTGTGAAAACAAGGTCCAATCAGGCTGAAACGTTACAAGAAGGTAGAATCTATTGAGTTGTAAGTGATCTGAACGTTTCATGATGATCGCACATTCCTATAGAGGGTCAAACCGTGTCCCAAAGGTCACCGGTCCTGGTGTCACTTTAAAGAAGTATTCCAGTCACACCTTTGTGGGCTTATAACTTGGCTTCTGAATGTCCTAGAGAGGTCAGGTTTGTTTTAGAGTACTCCAATTAACAGCCCCCATTACCCCAAAAAGGAATGGAGTCATTAGCACTTATGGTTTTTAAATGGCACCCAGAATTATGTTGCACGAAGCACAATTTCACATCATTCTGGGTTCATTTGTGTGAAAACAAGGTCCAATCAGGCTGAAACGTTACAGGAAGGTAGAATCTATTGAGTTGTAAGTGAGCTGAACGTTTCATGATGATAGCACTTTCCTAAGGGGGTCAAACCATGTCCCAAAGGTCACCGGATCTGGTGTCAATTTAAAGAAGTAGTCCAGTTACACATTTGTGGGCTTATAACTTGGCTTCTGAATGTCCTAGAGAGATCAGGTTTGTTTTAGTGTACTCCAATCAACAGCCCCTTCAACCACAAAAAGAAATGGAGTCATTAGCACTTATGGTTTGTAAATGGCACCCAGAATTATGTTGCACGAAGCACAATTTCACATCATTCTGGGTCCATTTGTGTGAAAACAAGGTCCAATCAGGCTGAAACGTTACAAGAAGGTAGAATCAATTGCGTTGTAAGTGATCTGAACGTTTCATGATGATCGCACATTCCTATACGGGGTCAAACCATGTCCCAAAGGTCACCGGGCCTGGTGTCACTTTAAAGAAGTAGTCCAATTACACCTTTGTGGGCTTATAACTTGGCTTGTGAATGTCCTAGAGAGGTCAGGTTTGTTCTAGTGTACTCCAATCAACAGCCCCTACAACCACAAAAAGGAATGGAGTCATTAACACTTATGGTTTGTAAATGGCACCCAGAATTATGTTGCACGAAGCACAATTTCACATAATTCTGGGTCCATTTGTGTGAAAACAAGGTCCAATCAGGCTGAAACGTTACAGGAAGGTAGAATCTATTGAGTTGGAAGTGATCTGAATGTTTCATGATGATCGCACATTCCTATATGGGGTAAAACCATGTCCCAAAGGTCACCGGGCCTGGTGTCACTTTAAAGAAGTAGTCCAGTTACACCTTTGTGGGCTTATAACTTGGCTTCTGAATGTCCTAGAGAGGTCAGGTTTGTTTTAGTGTACTCCAATCAACAGCCCCTACAACCACAAAAAGGAATGGAGTCATTAGCACTTATGGTTTGTAAATGGCACCCAGAATTATGTTGCACGAAGCACAATTTCACATAATTCTGGGTCCATTTGTGTGAAAACAAGGTCCAATCAGGCTGAAACGTTACAGGAAGGTAGAATCTATTGAGTTGGAAGTGATCTGAATGTTTCATGATGATCGCACATTCCTATAGGGGGTCAAACCATGTCCCAAAGGTTACCGGGCCTGGTGTCACTTTAAAGAAGTAGTCCAGTTACACCTTTGTGGGCTTATAACTTGGCTTCTGAATGTCCTAGAGAGGTCAGGTTTGTTTTAGTGTACTCCAATCAACAGCCCCTACAACCACAAAAAGGAATGGAGTCATTAGCACTTATGGTTTGGAAATGGCAGCTAGAATTATGTTGCACGAAGCACAATTTCACATCATTCTGGGTCCATTTGTGTGAAAACCAGGTCCAATCAGGCTGAAACGTTACAAGAAGGTAGAATCTATTGAGTTGTAAGTGATCTGAACGTTTCATGATGATCACACATTCCTATAGGGGGTCAAACCATGTCCCAAAGGTCACCGGGCCTGGTGTCACTTTAACGAAGTAGTCCAGTTACACCTTTGTGGTTTTATAACTTGGCTTCTGAATATCCTAGAGAGGTCAGGTTTGTTTTAGAGTACTCCAATTAACAGCCCCCATTACCCCAAAAAGGAATGGAGTCATTAGCACTTATGGTTTTTAAATGGCACCCAGAATTATGATGCACGAAGCACAATTTCATATCATTCTGGGTTCATTTGTGTGAAAACAAGGTCCAATCAGGCTGAAACGTTACAGGAAGGTAGAATATATTGAGTTGTAAGTGATCTGAACGTTTCATGATGATAGCACTTTCCTAAGGGGGTCAAACCATGTCCCAAAGGTCACCGGATCTGGTGTCAATTTAAAGAAGTAGTCCAGTTACACATTTGTGGGCTTATAACTTGTCTTCTGAATGTCCTAGAGAGATCAGGTTTGTTTTAGTGTACTCCAATCAACAGCCCCTACAACCACAAAAAGAAATGGAGTCATTAGCACTTATGGTTTGTAAATGGCACCCAGAATTATGTTGCACGAAGCACAATTTCACATAATTCTTGGTCCATTTGTGTGAAAACAAGGTCCAATCAGGCTGAAACGTTACAAGAAGGTAGAATCTATTGAGTTGGAAGTGATCTGAATGTTTCATGATGATCGCACATTCCTATATGGGGTAAAACCATGTCCCAAAGGTCACCGGGCCTGGTGTCACTTTAAAGAAGTAGTCCAGTTACACCTTTGTGGGCTTATAACTTGGCTTCTGAATGTCCTAGAGAGGTCAGGTTTGTTTTAGTGTACTCCAATCAACAGCCCCTACAACCACAAAAAGGAATGGAGTCATTAGCACTTATGGTTTGTAAATGGCACCCAGAATTATGTTGCACGAAGCACAATTTCACATCATTCTGGGTTCATTTGTGTGAAAACAAGGTCCAATCAGGCTGAAACGTTACAAGAAGGTAGAATCTATTGAGTTGTAAGTGATCTGAACGTTTCATGATGATAGCACTTTCCTAAAGGGGTCAAACCATGTCCCAAAGGTCACTGGATCTGCTGTCAATTTAAAGAAGTAGTCCAGTTACACATTTGTGGGCTTATAACTTGGCTTCTGAATGTCCTAGAGAGATCAGGTTTGTTTTAATGTACTCCAATCAACAGCCCCTACAACCGCAAAAAGGAATGGAGTCATTAGCACTTATGGTTTGTAAATGGCACCCAGAATTATGTTGCACGAAGCACAATTTCACATCATTCTGGGTCCATTTGTGTGAAAACAAGGTCCAATCAGGCTGAAACGTTACAAGAAGGTAGAATCTATTGAGTTGTAAGTGATCTGAACGTTTCATGATGATCGCACATTCCTATAGGGGGTCAAACCATGTCCCAAAGGTCACCGGGCCTGGTGTCACTTTAAAGAAGTAGTCCAGTTACACATTTGTGGGCTTATAACTTGGCTTTTGAATATCCTAGAGAGGTCAGGGTTCTTTTAGAGTACTCCAATTAACAGCCCCCATTACCTAAAAAAGGAATGGAGTCATTAGCACTTATGGTTTTTAAATGGCACCCAGAATTATGTTGCACGAAGCACAATTTCACATCATTCTGGGTTCATTTGTGTGAAAACAAGGTCCAATCAGGCTGAAATGTTACAGGAAGGTAGAATCTATTGAGTTGTAAGTGATCTGAATGTTTCATGATGATAGCACTTTCCTAAGGGGGTCAAACCATGTTCCAAAGGTCACCGGATCTGGTGTCAATTTAAAGAAGTACTCCAGTTACACATTTGTGGGCTTATAACTTGGCTTCTGAATGTCCTAGATAGATCAGGTTTGTTTTAGTGTACTCCAATCAACAGCCCCTACAACCACAAAAAGGAATGGAGTCATTAGCACTTATTGGTTGGAAATGGCAGCTAGAATTATGTTGCACGAAGCACAATTTCACATCATTCTGGGTCCATTTGTGTGAAAACAAGGTCCAATCAGGCTGAAACGTTACAAGAAGGTAGAATCTATTGAGTTGTAAGTGATCTGAACGTTTCATGATGATCGCACATTCCTATAGGGGGTCAAACCATGTCCCAAAGGTCACCGGGCCTGGTGTCACTTTAACGAAGTAGTCCAGTTACACCTTTGTGGGCTTATAACTTGGCTTCTGAATGTCCTAGAGAGATCAGGTTTGTTTTAGTGTACTCCAATCAACAGCCCCCATTACCCCAAAAAGGAATGGAGTCATTAGCACTTATGGTTTTTAAATGGCACCCAGAATTATGATGCACGAAGCACAATTTCATATCATTCTGGGTTCATTTGTGTGAAAACAAGGTCCAATCAGGCTGAAACGTTACAGGAAGGTAGAATATATTGAGTTGTAAGTGATCTGAACGTTTCATGATGATAGCACTTTCCTAAGGGGGTCAAACCATGTCCCAAAGGTCACCGGATCTGGTGTCAATTTAAAGAAGTAGTCCAGTTACACATTTGTGGGCTTATAACTTGGCTTTTGAATATCCTAGAGAGGTCAGGGTTATTTTAGAGTACTCCAATTAACAGCCCCCATTACCTAAAAAAGGAATGGAGTCATTAGCACTTATGGTTTTTAAATGGCACCCAGAATTATGTTGCACGAAGCACAATTTCACATTATTCTGGGTTCATTTGTGTGAAAACAAGGTCCAATCAGGCTGAAATGTTACAGGAAGGTAGAATCTATTGAGTTGTAAGTGATCTGAATGTTTCATGATGATAGCACTTTCCTAAGGGGGTCAAACCATGTTCCAAAGGTCACCGGATCTGGTGTCAATTTAAAGAAGTAGTCCAGTTACACATTTGTGGGCTTATAACTTGGCTTCTGAATGTCCTAGAGAGATCAGGTTTGTTTAAGTGTACTCCAATCAACAGCCCCTACAAGCACAAAAAGGAATGGAGTCATTAGCACTTATGGTTTGGAAATGGCAGCTAGAATTATGTTGCACGAAGCACAATTTCACATCATTCTGGGTCCATTTGTGTGAAAACAAGGTCCAATCAGGCTGAAACGTTACAAGAAGGTAGAATCTATTGAGTTGTAAGTGATCTGAACGTTTCATGATGATCGCACATTCCTATAGGGGGTCAAACCATGTCCCAAAGGTCACCGGGCCTGATGTCACTTTAACGAAGTAGTCCAGTTACACCTTTGTGGGTTTATAACTTGGCTTCTGAATATCCTAGAGAGGTCAGGTTTGTTTTAGAGTACTCCAATTAACAGCCCTCATTACACCAAAAAGGAATGGAGTCATTAGCACTTATGGTTTTTAAATGGCACCCAGAATTATGATGCACGAAGCACAATTTCATATCATTCTGGGTTCATTTGTGTGAAAACAAGGTCCAATCAGGCTGAAACGTTACAGGAAGGTAGAATATATTGAGTTGTAAGTGATCTGAACGTTTCATGATGATAGCACTTTCCTAAGGGGGTCAAACCATGTCCCAAAGGTCACCGGATCTGGTGTCAATTTAAAGAAGTAGTCCAGTTACACATTTGTGGGCTTATAACTTGGCTTCTGAATGTCCTAGAGAGATCAGGTTTGTTTTAGTGTACTCCAATCAACAGCCCCTACAACCACAAAAAGAAATGGAGTCATTAGCACTTATGGTTTGTAAATGGCACCCAGAATTATGTTGCACGAAGCACAATTTCACATCATTCTGGGTCCATTTGTGTGAAAACAAGGTCCAATCAGGCTGAAACGTTACAAGAAGGTAGAATCTATTGAGTTGGAAGTGATCTGAATGTTTCATGATGATCGCACATTCCTATATGGGGTAAAACCATGTCCCAAAGGTCACCGGGCCTGGTGTCACTTTAAAGAAGTAGTCCAGTTACACCTTTGTGGGCTTATAACTTGGCTTCTGAATGTCCTAGAGAGGTCAGGTTTGTTTTAGTGTACTCCAATCAACAGCCCCTACAACCACAAAAAGGAATGGAGTCATTAGCACTTATGGTTTGTAAATGGCACCCAGAATTATGTTGCACGAAGCACAATTTCACATCATTCTGGGTCCATTTTTGTGAAAACAAGGTCCAATCAGGCTGAAACGTTACAAAAAGGTAATATCTATTGAGTTGTAAGTGATCTGAATGTTTCATGATGATCGCACTTTCCTAAGGGGGTCAAACCATGTCCCAAAGGTCACCGGATCTGGTGTCAATTTTAAGAAGTAGTCCAGTTACACATTTGTGGGCTTATAACTTGGCTTTTGAATATCCTAGAGAGGTCAGGGTTATTTTAGAGTACTCTAATTAACAGCCCCCATTACCTAAAAAAGGAATGGAGTCATTAGCACTTATGGTTTTTAAATGGCACCCAGAATTATGTTGCACGAAGCACAATTTCACATTATTCTGGGTTCATTTGTGTGAAAACAAGGTCCAATCAGGCTGAAATGTTACAGGAAGGTAGAATCTATTGAGTTGTAAGTGATCTGAATGTGTCATGATGATAGCACTTTCCTAAGGGGGTCAAACCATGTTCCAAAGGTCACCGGATCTGGTGTCAATTTAAAGAAGTAGTCCAGTTACACATTTGTGGATTATAACTTGGCTTCTGAATGTCCTAGAGAGATCAGGTTTGTTTAAGTGTACTCCAATCAACAGCCCCTACAAGCACAAAAAGGAATGGAGTCATTAGCACTTATGGTTTGGAAATGGCAGCTAGAATTATGTTGCACGAAGCACAATTTCACATCATTCTGGGTCCATTTGTGTGAAAACAAGGTCCAATCAGGCTGAAACGTTACAAGAAGGTAGAATCTATTGAGTTGTAAGTGATCTGAACGTTTCATGATGATCGCACATTCCTATAGGGGGTCAAACCATGTCCCAAAGGTCACCGGGCCTGATGTCACTTTAATGAAGTAGTCCAGTTACACCTTTGTGGGTTTATAACTTGGCTTCTGAACATCCTAGAGAGGTCAGGTTTGTTTTAGAGTACTCCAATTAACAGCCCTCATTACACCAAAAAGGAATGGAGTCATTAGCACTTATGGTTTTTAAATGGCACCCAGAATTATGATGCACGAAGCACAATTTCATATCATTCTGGGTTCATTTGTGTGAAAACAAGGTCCAATCAGGCTGAAACGTTACAGGAAGGTAGAATATATTGAGTTGTAAGTGATCTGAACGTTTCATGATGATAGCACTTTCCTAAGGGGGTCAAACCATGTCCCAAAGGTCACCGGATCTGGTGTCAATTTAAAGAAGTAGTCCAGTTACACATTTGTGGGCTTATAACTTGGCTTCTGAATGTCCTAGAGAGATCAGGTTTGTTTTAGTGTACTCCAATCAACAGCCCCTACAACCACAAAAAGAAATGGAGTCATTAGCACTTATGGTTTGTAAATGGCACCCAGAATTATGTTGCACGAAGCACAATTTCACATCATTCTGGGTCCATTTGTGTGAAAACAAGGTCCAATCAGGCTGAAACGTTACAAGAAGGTAGAATCTATTGAGTTGGAAGTGATCTGAATGTTTCATGATGATCGCACATTCCTATATGGGGTAAAACCATGTCCCAAAGGTCACCGGGCCTGGTGTCACTTTAAAGAAGTAGTCCAGTTACACCTTTGTGGGCTTATAACTTGGCTTCTGAATGTCCTAGAGAGGTCAGGTTTGTTTTAGTGTACTCCAATCAACAGCCCCTACAACCACAAAAAGGAATGGAGTCATTAGCACTTATGGTTTGTAAATGGCACCCAGAATTATGTTGCACGAAGCACAATTTCACATCATTCTGGGTTCATTTGTGTGAAAACAAGGTCCAATCAGGCTGAAACGTTACAAGAAGGTAGAATCTATTGAGTTGTAAGTGATCTGAATGTTTCATGATGATAGCACTTTCCTAAAGGGGTCAAACCATGTCCCAAAGGTCACCGGATCTGCTGTCAATTTAAAGAAGTAGTCCAGTTACACATTTGTGGGCTTATAACTTGGCTTCTGAATGTCCTAGAGATATCAGGTTTGTTTTAATGTACTCCAATCAACAGCCCCTACAACCACAAAAAGGAATGGAGTCATTAGCACTTATGGTTTGTAAATGGCACCCAGAATTATGTTGCACGAAGCACAATTTCACATCATTCTGGGTCCATTTGTGTGAAAACAAGGTCCAATCAGGCTGAAACGTTACAAGAAGGTAGAATCTATTGAGTTGTAAGTGATCTGAACGTTTCATGATGATCGCACATTCCTATAGGGGGTCAAACCATGTCCCAAAGGTCATCGGGCCTGGTGTCACTTTAACGGAGTAGTCCAGTTACACCTTTGTGGGTTTATAACTTGGCTTCTGAATATCCTAGAGAGGTCAGGTTTGTTTTAGAGTACTCCAATTAACAGCCCCCATTACCCCAAAAAGGAATGGAGTCATTAGCACTTATGGTTTTTAAATGGCACCCAGAATTATGATGCACGAAGCACAATTTCATATCATTCTGGGTTCATTTGTGTGAAAACAAGGTCCAATCAGGCTGAAACGTTACAGGAAGGTAGAATATATTGAGTTGTAAGTGATCTGAACGTTTCATGATGATAGCACTTTCCTAAGGGGGTCAAACCATGTCCCAAAGGTCACCGGATTGGTGTCAATTTAAAGAAGTAGTCCAGTTACACATTTGTGGGCTTATAACTTGGCTTCTGAATGTCCTAGAGAGATCAGGTTTGTTTTAATGTACTCCAATCAACAGCCCCTACAACCACAAAAAGGAATGGAGTCATTAGCACTTATGGTTTTAAATGGCACCCAGAATTATGTTGCACGAAGCACAATTTCACATCATTCTGGGTCCATTTGTGTGAAAACAAGGTCCAATCAGGCTGAAACGTTACAGGAAGGTAGAATCTATTGAGTTGTAAGTGATCTGAACGTTTCATGATGATCGCACATTCCTATAGGGGGTCAAACCATGTCCCAAAGGTCACCGGGCCTGGTGTCACTTTAAAGAAGTAGTCCAGTTACACATTTGTGGGCTTATAACTTGGCTTTTGAATATCCTGAAGAGGTCAGGGTTCTTTTAGAGTACTCCAATTAACAGCCCCCATTACCTAAAAAAGGAATGGAGTCATTAGCACTTATGGTTTTTAAAGGGCACCCAGAATTATGTTGCACGAAGCACAATTTCACATCATTCTGGGTTCATTTGTGTGAAAACAAGGTCCAATCAGGCTGAAATGTTACAGGAAGGTAGAATCTATTGAGTTGTAAGTGATCTGAATGTTTCATGATGATAGCAGTTTCCTAAGGGGGTCAAACCATGTTCCAAAGGTCACCGGATCTGGTGTCAATTTAAAGAAGTAGTCCAGTTACACATTTGTGGGCTTATAACTTGGCTTCTGAATGTCCTAGAGAGATCAGGTTTGTTTTAGTGTACTCCAATCAACAGCCCCTACAACCACAAAAAGGAATGGAGTCATTAGCACTTATGGTTTGGAAATGGCAGCTAGAATTATGTTGCACGAAGCACAATTTCACATCATTCTGGGTCCATTTGTGTGAAAACAAGGTCCAATCAGGCTGGAACGTTACAAGAAGGTAGAATCTATTGAGTTGTAAGTGATCTGAACGTTTCATGATGATCGCACATTCCTATAGGGGGTCAACCATGTCCCAAAGGTCACCGGGCCTGGTGTCACTTTAACGAAGTAGTCCAGTTACACCTTTGTGGGTTTATAACTTGGCTTCTGAATATCCTAGAGAGGTCAGGTTTGTTCTAGAGTACTCCAATTAACAGCCCCCATTACCCCAAAAAGGAATGGAGTCATTAGCACTTATGGTTTGTAAATGGCACCCAGAATTATGTTGCACGAAGCACAATTTCACATAATTCTGGGTCCATTTGTGTGAAAACAAGGTCCAATCAGGCTGAAACGTTACAAGAAGGTAGAATCTATTGAGTTGGAAGTGATCTGAATGTTTCATGATGATCGCACATTCCTATATGGGGTCAAACCATGTCCCAAAGGTCACCGGGCCTGGTGTCACTTTAAAGAAGTAGTCCAGTTACACCTTTGTGGGCTTATAACTTGGCTTCTGAATGTCCTAGAGAGGTCAGGTTTGTTTTAGTGTACTCCAATCAACAGCCCCTACAACCACAAAAAGGAATGGAGTCATTAGCACTTATGGTTTGTAAATGGCACCCAGAATTATGTTGCACGAAGCACAATTTCACATCATTCTGGGTTCATTTGTGTGAAAACAAGGTCCAATCAGGCTGAAACGTTACAAGAAGGTAGAATCTATTGAGTTGTAAGTGGTCTGAACGTTTCATGATGATAGCACTTTCCTAAGGGGGTCAAACCATGTCCCAAAGGTCACCGGATTGGTGTCAATTTAAAGAAGTAGTCCAGTTACACATTTGTGGGCTTATAACTTGGCTTCTGAATGTCCTAGAGAGATCAGGTTTGTTTTAATGTACTCCAATCAACAGCCCCTACAACCACAAAAAGGAATGGAGTCATTAGCACTTATGGTTTGTAAATGGGACCCAGAATTATGTTGCACGAAGCACAATTTCACATCATTCTGGGTCCATTTGTGTGAAAACAAGGTCCAATCAGGCTGAAACGTTACAAGAAGGTAGAATCTATTGAGTTGTAAGTGATCTGAACGTTTCATGATGATCGCACATTCCTATAGGGGGTCAAACCATGTCCCAAAGGTCACCGGGCCTGGTGTCACTTTAAAGAAGTAGTCCAGTTACACCTTTGTGGGCTTATAACTTGGCTTTTGAATATCCTAGAGAGGTCAGGGTTCTTTTAGAGTACTCCAATTAACAGCCCCCATTACCTAAAAAAGGAATGGAGTCATTAGCACTTATGGCTTTTAAATGGCACCCAGAATTATGTTGCACGAAGCACAATTTCACATCATTCTGGGTTCATTTGTGTGAAAACAAGGTCCAATCAGGCTGAAATGTTACAGGAAGGTAGAATCTATTGAGTTGTAAGTGATCTGAATGTTTCATGATGATAGCAGTTTCCTAAGGGGGTCAAACCATGTTCCAAAGGTCACCGGATCTGGTGTCAATTTAAAGAATTAGTCCAGTTACACATTTGTGGGCTTATAATTTGGCTTCTGAATGTCCTAGAGAGGTCAGGTTTGTTTTAGTGTACTCCAATCAACAGCCCCTACAACCACAAAAAGGAATGGAGTCATTAACACTTATGGTTTGTAAATGGCACCCAGAATTATGTTGCAGGAAGCACAATTTCACATCATTCTGAGTAAATTTGTGTGAAAACATGGTCCAATCATGCTGAAACGTTACAAGAAGGTAGAATCTATTGAGTTGGAAGTGATCTGAATGTTTCATGATGATCGCACCTTCCTATATGGGGTAAAACCATGTCCCAAAGGTCACCGGGCCTGGTGTCACTTTAAAGAAGTAGTCCAGTTACACCTTTGTTGGCTTATAACTTGGCTTCTGAATGTCCTAGAGAGGTCAGGTTTGTTTTAGTGTACTCCAATCAACAGCCCCTACAACCACAAAAAGGAATGGAGTCATTAGCACTTATGGTTTTTAAATGGCACCCAGAATTATGTTGCACGAAGCACAATTTCACATCATTCTGGGTTCATTTGTGTGAAAACAAGGTCCAATCAGGCTGAAACGTTACAGGATGGTAGAATCTATTGAGTTGTAAGTGATCTGAATGTTTCATGATGATAGCACTTTCCTAAGGGGGTCAAACCATGTTCCAAAGGTCACCGGATCTGGTGTCAATTTAAATAAGTAGTCCAGTTACACATTTGTGGGCTTATAACTTGGCTTCTGAATGTCCTAGAGAGATCAGGTTTGTTTTAGTGTACTCCAATCAACAGCCCCTACAACCACAAAAAGGAATGGAGTCATTGGCACTTATGGTTTGGAAATGGCAGCCAGAATTATGTTGCACGAAGCACAATTTCACATCATTCTGGGTCCATTTGTGTGAAAACAAGGTCCAATCAGACTGAAACGTTACAAGAAGGTAGAATCTATTGAGTTGTAAGTGCTCTGAACGTTTCATGATGATCGCACATTCTTATAGGGGGTAAAACCATGTCCCAAAGGTCCACGGGCCTTGTGTCATTTTTAAAGAAGTAGTCCAGTTACACCTTTGTGGGCTTATAACTTGGCTTCTGAATGTCCTAGAGAGATCAGGTTTGTTTTAGTGTACTCCAATCAACAGCCCCTACAACCACAAAAAGGAATGGAGTCATTAGCACTTATGGTTTGGAAATGGCAGCCAGAATTATGTTGCACAAAGCACAATTTCACATCATTCTGGGTCCATTTGTGTGAAAACAAGGTCCAATCAGGCTGAAACGTTACAAGAAGGTAGAATCTATTGAGTTGTAAGTGATCTGAACGTTTCATGATGATCGCACATTCCTATAGGGGGTCAAACCATGTCCCAAAGGTCACCGGGCCTGGTGTCACTTTAACGAAGTAGTCCAGTTACACCTTTGTGGGCTTATAACTTGGCTTCTGAATATCCTAGAGAGGTCAGGTTTGTTTTAGAGTACTCCAATTAACAGCCCCCATTACCCCAAAAAGGAATGGAGTCATTAGCACTTATGGTTTGTAAATGGCACCCAGAATTATGATGCACGAAGCACAATTTCACATCATTCTGGGTTCATTTGTGTGAAAACAAGGTCCAATCAGGCTGAAACGTTACAGGAAGGTAGAATCTATTGAGTTGTAAGTGATCTGAACGTTTCATGATGATAGCACTTTCCTAAGGGGGTCAAACCATGTCCCAAAGGTCACCGGATCTGGTGTCAATTTAAAGAAGTAGTCCAGTTACACATTTGTGGGCTTATAACTTGGCTTCTGAATGTCCTAGAGAGATCAGGTTTGTTTTTGTGTTCTCCAATCAACAGCCCCTACAACCACAAAAAGAAATGGAGTCATTAGCACTTATGGTTTGTAAATGGCACCCAGAATTATGTTGCACGAAGCACAATTTCACATCATTCTGGGTTCATTTGTGTGAAAACAAGGTCCAATCAGGCTGAAACGTTACAAGAAGGTAGAATCTATTGAGTTGTAAGTGATCTGAACGTTTCATGATGATCGCACATTCCTATAGGGGGTCAAACCATGTCCCAAAGGTCACCGGGCCTGGTGTCACTTTAAAGAAGTAGTCCAGTTACACCTTTGTGGGCTTATAATTTAGCTTCTGAATGTCCTAGAGAGGTCAGGTTTGTTTTAGTGTACTCCAATCAACAGCCCCTACAACCACAAAAAGGAATGTAGTCATTAACACTTATGGTTTGTAAATGGCACCCAGAATTATGTTGCACGAAGCACAATTTCACATCATTCTGGGTCCATTTGTGTGAAAACAAGGTCCAATCAGGCTGAAACGTTACAAGAAGGTAGAATCTATTGAGTTGGAAGTGATCTGAATGTTTCATGATGATCGCACATTTCTATATGGGGTAAAACCATGTCCCAAAGGTCACCGGGCCTGGTGTCACTTTAAAGAAGTAGTCCAGTTACACCTTCGTGGGCTTATAACTTGTCTTCTGAATGTCCTAGAGAGGTCAGATTTGTTTTAGTGTACTCCAATCAACAACCCCTACAACCACAAAAAGGAATGGAGTCATTAGCACTTATGGTTTGTAAATGGCACCCAGAATTATGTTGCACGAAGCACAATTTCACATCATTCTGGGTTCATTTGTGTGAAAACAAGGTCCAATCAGGCTGAAACGTTACAAGAAGGTAGAATCTATTGAGTTGTAAGTGATCTGAACGTTTCATGATGATAGCACTTTCCTAAGGGGGTCAAACCATGTCCCAAAGGTCACCGGATCTGGTGTCAATTTAAAGAAGTAGTCCAGTTACACATTTGTGGGCTTATAACTTGGCTTCTGAATGTCCTAGAGAGATCAGGTTTGTTTTAATGTACTCCAATCAACAGCACCTACAACCACAAAAAGGAATGGAGTCATTAGCACTTATGGTTTGGAAATGGCAGCCAGAATTATGTTGCACAAAGCACAATTTCACATCATTCTGGGTCCATTTGTGTGAAAACAAGGTCCAATCAGGCTGAAACGTTACAAGAAGGTAGAATCTATTGAGTTGTAAGTGATCTGAACGTTTCATGATGACTTGGTTAAATACAAAACAGCACAAATAATGTATAAAGTAAGAAATAAATTAATGCCTGATAAAATACAGAAACTGTTCACAGAGAGAGAAGGAGGATATAACCTGAGAGGAACACTAAACTTAAAGATACATAAGTTTAGAACAACATTAAAACAGATGTGTATCACAATAATTGGGGTTAAATTATGGAACAATTTAGAAGAAGAAATTAAAGTAAGTACAAATATAAATGTGTTTAAAATGAATTATAAAAAACATATTCTGAACAAGTATATAGTAGAAAATAGATGATTTATGTGAGTGTCCTTTATTCTAAGGAAAAGTCAATTGTATCAATTGTAAAAAGATGTTTTTTTTTCTTTTGTTGTTTTTTTTCCATATCATTTGGTGGTTTTTGGTGACTTGTACCATTTTGTTTGTTTTAATGTCGGTTTTCTGTTAGATTTAGTAAACAAGTAAAAATTACTTGTATAAAGGGGTAGGGACATATAAGTTTCCACTTCAGCCTACTCCTTTTCAAACAAGGAAGAAGGGATGATATGTATTTTTTCTGTTTGTGGTATTTTTAAAAAAAAAAATGTATGTTTTCTTTGTTTGAAATAAACTAAACTAATTTAATCGCACATTCCTATAGGGGGTCAAACCATGTCCCAAAGGTCACCGGGCCTGGTGTCACTTTAACGAAGTAGTCCAGTTACACCTTTGTGGGCTTATAACTTGGCTTCTGAATATCCTAGAGAGGTCAGGTTTGTTTTAGAGTACTCCAATTAACAGCCCCCATTACCCCAAAAAGGAATGGAGTCATTAGCACTTATGGTTTTTAAATGGCACCCAGAATTATGATGCACGAAGCACAATTTCACATCATTCTGGGTTCATTTGTGTGAAAACAAGGTCCAATCAGGCTGAAACGTTACAGGAAGGTAGAATCTATTGAGTTGTAAGTGATCTGAACGTTTCATGATGATAGCACTTTCCTAAGGGGGTCAAACCATGTCCCAAAGGTCACCGGATCTCGTGTCAATTTAAATAAGTAGTCCAGTTACACATTTGTGGGCTTATAACTTGGCTTCTGAATGTCCTAGAGAGATCAGGTTTGTTTTAGTGTACTCCAATCAACAGCCCCTACAACCACAAAAAGGAATGGAGTCATTAGCACTTATGGTTTGGGTAATGGCAGCCAGAATTATGTTGCACGAAGCACAATTTCTTATCATTCTGGGTCCATTTGTGTGAAAACAAGGTCCAATCAGGCTGAAACGTTACAAGAAGGTAGAATCTATTGAGTTGTAAGTGATCTGAACGTTTCATGATGATCGCACATTCTTATAGGGGGTAAAACCATGTCCCAAAGGTCACCGGGCCTGGTGTCACTTTAACGAAGTAGTCCAGTTACACCTTTGTGGGCTTATAACTTGGCTTCTGAAGATCCTAGAGAGGTCAGGTTTGTTTTAGAGTACTCCAATTAACAGCCCCCATTACCCCAAAAAGGAATGGAGTCATTAACACTTATGGTTTTTAAATGGCACCCAGAATTATGATGCACGAAGCACAATTTCACATCATTCTGGGTTCATTTGTGTGAAAACAAGGTCCAATCAGGCTGAAACGTTACAGGAAGGTAGAATCTATTGAGTTGTAAGTGATCTGAACGTTTCATGATGATAGCACTTTCCTAAGGGGGTCAAACCATGTCCCAAAAGTCACCGGATCTGGTGTCAATTTAAAGAAGTAGTCCAGTTACACATTTGTCGGCTTATAACTTGGCTTCTGAATGTCCTAGAGAGATCAGGTTTGTTTTTGTGTACTCCAATCAACAGCCCCTAAAACCACAAAAAGAAATGGAGTCATTAGCACTTATGGTTTGTAAATGGCACCCAGAATTATGTTGCACGAAGCACAATTTCACATCATTCTGGGTCCATTTGTGTGAAAACAAGGTCCAATCAGGCTGAAACATTACAAGAAGGTAGAATCTATTGAGTTGTAAGTGATCTGAACGTTTCATGATGATCGCACATTCCTATATGGGGTAAAACCATGTCCCAAAGGTCACCGGGCCTGGTGTCAATTTAAAGAAGCAGTCCAGTTACACCTTTGTGGGCTTTTAACTTGGCTTTTGAATTTCCTAGAGAAATAGTCCAGTTACACCTTTGTGGGCTTATAACTTGGCTTTTGAATATCCTAGAGAGGTCAGGTTTGTTTTAGAGTACTCCAATTAACAGCCCCTATTACCTCAAAAAGGAATGGAGTCATTAGCACTTATGGTTTGGAAATGGCACCCAGAATTATGTTGCACGAAGCACAATTTCACATCATTCTGGGTTCATTTGTGTGAAAACAAGGTCCAATCAGGCTGAAACGTTACAGGAAGGTAGAATCTATTGAGTTGTAAGTGATCTGAACGTTTCATGATGATAGCACTTTCCTAAGGGAGTCAAACCATGTCCCAAATGTCACCGGGCCTGGTGTCACTTTAAAGAAGTAGTCCAGTTACACCTTTGTGGGCTTATAACTTGGCTTCTGAATGTCCTAGAGAGGTCAGGTTTGTTTAGTGTATTCCAATCAACAGCCCCTACAACCACAAAAAGGAATGGAGTCATTAGCACTTATGGTTTGTAAATGGCACCCAGAATTATGTTGCACAAAGCACAATTTCACATCATTCTGGGTCCATTTCTGTGAAAACAAGGTCCAATCAGGCTGAAATGTTACAAGAAGGTAGAATCTATTGAGTTGTATGGGATCTGAACGTTTCATGATGATCGCATATTCCTATAGGGGGTCAAACCATGTCCCAAAGGTCACCGGGCCTGGTGTCACTTTAAAGAAGTAGTCCAGTTACACATTTGTGGGCTTATAACTTGGCTTCTGAATTTCCTAGAGAGGTCAGGATTGTTTTAGTGTACTCCAATCAACAGCCCCTACAACCACAAAAAGGAATGGAGTGATTAGCACTTATGGTTTGTAAATGGAACCCATAATTATGTTGCTCGAAGCACAATTTCACATCGTTAGGGGTCCATTTGTGTGAAAACAAGGTCCAATCAGGCTGAAACGTTACAAGAAGGTAGAATCTATTGAGTTGGAAGTGATCTGAATGTTTCATGATGATCGCACATTCCTATATGGGGTAAAACCATGTCCCAAAGGTCACCGGGCCTGGTGTCACTTTAAAGAAGTAGTCCAGTTACACCTTTGTGGGCTTATAACTTGGCTTCTGAATGTCCTAGAGTGGTCAGGTTTGTTTTAGTGTACTCCAATCAACAGCCCCTACAACCACAAAAAGGAATGGAGTCATTAGCACTTATGGTTTGTAAATGGCACCCAGAATTATGTTGCACGAAGCACAATTTCACATCATTCTGGGTTCATTTGTGTGAAAACAAGGTCCAGTCAGGCTGAAACGTTACAAGAAGGTAGAATCTATTGAGTTGTAAGGGATCTGAACGTTTCATGATGATAGCACTTTCCTAAGGGGGTCAAACCATGTCCCAAAGGTCACCGGATCTGGTGTCAATTTAAAGTAGTCAAGTTACACATTTGTGGGCTTATAACTTGGCTTCTGAATGTCCTAGAGAGATTAGGTTTGTTTTAATGTACTCCAATCAACAGCCCCTACAACCACAAAAAGGAATGGAGTCATTAGCACTTATGGTTTGTAAATGGCACCCAGAATTATGTTGCACGAAGCACAATTTCACATCATTCTGGGTCCATTTGTGTGAAAACAAGGTCCAATCAGGCTGAAACGTTACAAGAAGGTAGAATCTATTGAGTTGTAAGTGATCTGAACGTTTCATGATGATCGCACATTCCTATAGGGGGTCAAACCATGTCCCAAAGGTCACCGGGCCTGGTGTCACTTTAAAGAAGTAGTCCAGTTAAACATTTGTGGGCTTATAACTTGGCTTTTGAATATCCTAGAGAGGTCAGGGTTCTTTTAGAGTACTCCAATTAACAGCCCCCATTACCTAAAAAAGGAATGGAGTCATTAGCACTTATGGTTTTTAAATGGCACCCAGAATTATGTTGCACGAAGCACAATTTCACATCATTCTGGGTTCATTTGTGTGAAAACAAGGTCCAATCAGGCTGAAACGTTACAGGAAGGTAGAATCTATTGAGTTGTAAGTGATCTGAACGTTTCATGATGATCGCACATTCCTAAGGGGGTCAAACCATGTCCCAAAGGTCACCGGGCCTGGTGTCACTTTAACGAAGTAGTCCAGTTACACCTTTGTGGGCTTATAACTTGGCTTCTGAATATCCTAGAGAGGTCAGGTTTGTTTTAGAGTACTCCAATTAACAGCCCCCATTACCCCAAAAAGGAATGGAGTCATTAGCACTTATGGTTTTTAAATGGCACCCAGAATTATGATGCACGAAGCACAATTTCACATCATTCTGGGTTCATTTGTGTGAAAACAAGGTCCAATCAGGCTGAAACGTTAAAGGAAGGTAGAATCTATTGAGTTGTAAGTGATCTGAACGTTTCATGATGATAGCACTTTCCTAAGGGGGTCAAACCATGTCCCAAAGGTCACCGGATCTGGTGTCAATTTAAATAAGTAGTCCAGTTACACATTTGTGGGCTTATAACTTGGCTTCTGAATGTCCTAGAGAGATCAGGTTTGTTTTAGTGTACTCCAATCAACAGCCACTACAACCACAAAAAGGAATGGAGTCATTAGCACTTATGGTTTGGGTAATGGCAGCCAGAATTATGTTGCACGAAGCACAATTTCACATCATTCTGGGTCCATTTGTGTGAAAACAAGGTCCAATCAGGCTGAAACGTTACAAGAAGGTAGAATCTATTGAGTTGTAAGTGATCTGAACGTTTCATGATGATCGCACATTCTTATAGGGGGTAAAACCATGTCCCAAAGGTCACCGGGCCTTGTGTCACTTTAAAGAAGTAGTCCAGTTACACCTTTGTGGGCTTATAACTTGGCTTCTGAATGTCCTAGAGAGGTCAGGTTTGTTTTAGTGTACTCCAATCAACAGCCCCTACAACCACAAAAAAGAAAGGAGTCATTAGCACTTATGGTTTGTAAATGGCACCCAGAATTATGTTGCACGAAGCACAATTTCACATCATTCTGGGTCCATTTGATTGAAAACAAGGTCCAATCAGGCTGAAACGTTACAAGAAGGTAGAATCTATTGAGTTGTAAGTGATCTGAACGTTTCATGATGATCGCACATTCCTATAGGGGGTCAAACCATGTCCCAAAGGTCACCGGGCCTGGTGTCACTTTAACGAAGTAGTCCAGTTACACCTTTGTGGGCTTATAACTTGGCTTCTGAAGATCCTAGAGAGGTCAGGTTTGTTTTAGAGTACTCCAATTAACAGCCCCCATTACCCCAAAAAGGAATGGAGTCATTAACACTTATGGTTTTTAAATGGCACCCAGAATTATGATGCACGAAGCACAATTTCACATCATTCTGGGTTCATTTGTGTGAAAACAAGGTCCAATCAGGCTGAAACGTTACAGGAAGGTAGAATCTATTGAGTTGTAAGTGATCTGAACGTTTCATGATGATAGCACTTTCCTAAGGGGGTCAAACCATGTCCCAAAGGTCACCGGATCTGGTGTCAATTTAAAGAAGTAGTCCAGTTACACTTTTGTCGGCTTATAACTTGGCTTCTGAATGTCCTAGAGAGATCAGGTTTGTTTTTGTGTACTCCAATCAACAGCCCCTAAAACCACAAAAAGAAATGGAGTCATTAGCACTTATGGTTTGTAAATGGCACCCAGAATTATGTTGCACGAAGCACAATTTCACATCATTCTGGGTCCATTTGTGTGAAAACAAGGTCCAATCAGGCTGAAACATTACAAGAAGGTAGAATCTATTGAGTTGTAAGTGATCTGAACGTTTCATGATGATCGCACATTCCTATATGGGGTAAAACCATGTCCCAAAGGTCACCGGGCCTGGTGTCAATTTAAAGAAGCAGTCCAGTTACACCTTTGTGGGCTTTTAACTTGGCTTTTGAATTTCCTAGAGAAATAGTCCAGTTACACCTTTGTGGGCTTATAACTTGGCTTTTGAATATCCTAGAGAGGTCAGGTTTGTTTTAGAGTACTCCAATTAACAGCCCCTATTACCTCAAAAAGGAATGGAGTCATTAGCACTTATGGTTTGGAAATGGCACCCAGAATTATGTTGCACGAAGCACAATTTCACATCATTCTGGGTTCATTTGTGTGAAAACAAGGTCCAATCAGGCTGAAACGTTACAGGAAGGTAGAATCTATTGAGTTGTAAGTGATCTGAACGTTTCATGATGATAGCACTTTCCTAAGGGGGTCAAACCATGTCCCAAAGGTCACCGGGCCTGGTGTCACTTTAAAGAAGTATTCCAGTTACACCTTTGTGGGCTTATAACTTGGCTTCTGAATGTCCTAGAGAGGTCAGGTTTGTTTAGTGTACTCCAATCAACAGCCCCTACAACCACAAAAAGGAATGGAGTCATTAGCACTTATGGTTTGTAAATGGCACCCAGAATTATGTTGCACAAAGCACAATTTCACATCATTCTGGGTCCATTTGTGTGAAAACAAGGTCCAATCAGGCTGAAATGTTACAAGAAGGTAGAATCTATTGAGTTGTATGTGATCTGAACGTTTCATGATGATCGCATATTCCTATAGGGGGTCAAACCATGTCCCAAAGGTCACCGGGCCTGGTGTCACTTTAAAGAAGTAGTCCAGTTACACATTTGTGGGCTTATAACTTGGCTTCTGAATTTCCTAGAGAGGTCAGGATTGTTTTAGTGTACTCCAATCAACAGCCCCTACAACCACAAAAAGGAATGGAGTCATTAGCACTTATGGTTTGTAAATGGAACCCATAATTATGTTGCTCGAAGCACAATTTCACATCATTCGGGGTCCATTTGTGTGAAAACAAGGTCCAATCAGGCTGAAACGTTACAAGAAGGTAGAATCTATTGAGTTGGAAGTGATCTGAATGTTTCATGATGATCGCACATTCCTATATGGGGTAAAACCATGTCCCAAAGGTCACCGGGCCTGGTGTCACTTTAAAGAAGTAGTCCAGTTACACCTTTGTGGGCTTATAACTTGGCTTCTGAATGTCCTAGAGTGGTCAGGTTTGTTTTAGTGTACTCCAATCAACAGCCCCTACAACCACAAAAAGGAATGGAGTCATTAGCACTTATGGTTTGTAAATGGCACCCAGAATTATGTTGCACGAAGCACAATTTCACATCATTCTGGGTTCATTTGTGTGAAAACAAGGTCCAGTCAGGCTGAAACGTTACAAGAAGGTAGAATCTATTGAGTTGTAAGGGATCTGAACGTTTCATGATGATAGCACTTTCCTAAGGGGGTCAAACCATGTCCCAAAGGTCACCGGATCTGGTGTCAATTTAAAGTAGTCCAGTTACACATTTGTGGGCTTATAACTTGGCTTCTGAATGTCCTAGAGAGATTAGGTTTGTTTTAATGTACTCCAATCAACAGCCCCTACAACCACAAAAAGGAATGGAGTCATTAGCACTTATGGTTTGTAAATGGCACCCAGAATTATGTTGCACGAAGCACAATTTCACATCATTCTGGGTCCATTTGTGTGAAAACAAGGTCCAATCAGGCTGAAACGTTACAAGAAGGTAGAATCTATTGAGTTGTAAGTGATCTGAACGTTTCATGATGATCGCACATTCCTATAGGGGGTCAAACCATGTCCCAAAGGTCACCGGGCCTGGTGTCACTTTAAAGAAGTAGTCCAGTTAAACATTTGTGGGCTTATAACTTGGCTTTTGAATATCCTAGAGAGGTCAGGGTTCTTTTAGAGTACTCCAATTAACAGCCCCCATTACCTAAAAAAGGAATGGAGTCATTAGCACTTATGGTTTTTAAATGGCACCCAGAATTATGTTGCACGAAGCACAATTTCACATCATTCTGGGTTCATTTGTGTGAAAACAAGGTCCAATCAGGCTGAAACGTTACAGGAAGGTAGAATCTATTGAGTTGTAAGTGATCTGAATGTTTCATGATGATAGCACTTTCCTAAGGGGGTCAAACCATGTTCCAAATGTCACCGGATCTGGTGTCAATTTAAAGAAGTAGTCCAGTTACACATTTGTGGGCTTATAACTTGGCTTCTGAATGTCCTAGAGAGATCAGGTTTGTTTCAGTGTACTCCAATCAACAGCCCCTACAACCACAAAAAGGAATGGAGTCATTAGCACTTATGGTTTGGAAATGACAGCCAGAATTATGTTGTACGAAGCACAATTTCACATCATTCTGGGTCCATTTGTGTGAAAACAAGGTCCAATCAGGCTGAAACGTTACAAGAAGGCAGAATTTATTGAGTTGTAAGTGATCTGAACGTTTCATGATGATCGCACATTCTTATAGGGGGTAAAACAATGTCCCAAAGGTCACCGGGCCTTGTGTCACTTTAAAGAAGTAGTCCAGTTACACCTTTGTGGGCTTATAACTTGGCTTCTGAATGTCCTAGAGAGGTCAGGTTTTTTTAGTGTACACCAATCAACAGCCCCTACAACAACAAAAAAGAATGGAGTCATTAGCACGTATGGTTTGTAAATGGCACCCAGAATTATGTTGCACGAAGCACAATTTCACATCATTCTGGGTCCATTTGTGTGAAAACAAGGTCCAATCAGGCTGAAACGTTACAAGAAGTTAGAATCTATTGAGTTGTAAGTGATCTGAACGTTTTATGATGATCACACATTCCTATAGGGGGTCAAACCATGTCCCAAAGGTCACCGGGCCTGGTTTCACTTTGACAAAGTAGTCCAGTTACACCTTTGTGGGCTTATAACTTGGCTTCTGAATATCCTAGAGAGGTCAGGTTTGTTTTAGAGTACTCCAATTAACAGCCCCCATTACCCCAAAAAGGAATGGAGTCATTAGCACTTATGGTTTTTAAATGGCACCCAGAATTATGATGCACGATGCACAATTTCACATCATTCTGGGTTCATTTGTGTGAAAACACGGTCGAATCAGGCTGAAACGTTACAGGAAGGTAGAATCTATTGAGTTGTAAGTGATCTGAACATTTCATGATGATAGCTCTTTCCTAAGGGGGTCAAACCATGTCCCAAAGGTCACCGGATCTGGTGTCAATTTAAAGAAGTAGTCCAGTTACACATTTGTGGGCTTATAACTTGGCTTCTGAATGTCCTAGAGAGATCAGGTTTGTTTTAGTGTACTCCAATCAACAGCCCCTACAACCCCAAAAAGAAATGGAGTCATTAGCACTTATGGTTTGTAAATGGCACCCAGAATTATGTTGCACGAAGCACAATTTCACATCATTCTGGGTCCATTTGTGTGAAAACAAGGTCCAATCAGGCTGAAACGTTACAGGAAGGTAGAATCTATTGAGTTGGAAGTGATCTGAACGTTTCATGATGATTGCACATTCCTATAGGGGGTCAAACCATGTCCCAAAGGTCACCGGGCCTGGTGTCACTTTAAAGAAGTAGTCCAGTTAAACATTTGTGGGCTTATAACTTGGCTTTTGAATATCCTAGAGAGGTCAGGGTTCTTTTAGAGTACTCCAATTAACAGCCCCCATTACCTAAAAAAGGAATGGAGTCATTAGCACTTATGGTTTTTAAATGGCACCCAGAATTATGTTGCACGAAGCACAATTTCACATCATTCTGGGTTCATTTGTGTGAAAACAAGGTCCAATCAGGCTGAAACGTTACAGGAAGGTAGAATCTATTGAGTTGTAAGTGATGTGAATGTTTCATGATGATAGCACTTTCCTAAGGGGGTCAAACCATGTTCCAAATGTCACCGGATCTGGTGTCAATTTAAAGAAGTAGTCCAGTTACACATTTGTGGGCTTATAACTTGGCTTCTGAATGTCCTAGAGAGATCAGGTTTGTTTCAGTGTACTCCAATCAACAGCCCCTACAACCACAAAAAGGAATGGAGTCATTAGCACTTATGGTTTGGAAATGACAGCCAGAATTATGTTGTACGAAGCACAATTTCACATCATTCTGGGTCCATTTGTGTGAAAACAAGGTCCAATCAGGCTGAAACGTTACAAGAAGGCAGAATTTATTGAGTTGTAAGTGATCTGAACGTTTCATGATGATCGCACATTCTTATAGGGGGTAAAACCATGTCCCAAAGGTCACCGGGCCTTGTGTCACTTTAAAGAAGTAGTCCAGTTACACCTTTGTGGGCTTATAACTTGGCTTCTGAATGTCCTAGAGAGGTCAGGTTTTTTTAGTGTACACCAATCAACAGCCCCTACAACAACAAAAAAGAATGGAGTCATTAGCACGTATGGTTTGTAAATGGCACCCAGAATTATGTTGCACGAAGCACAATTTCACATCATTCTGGGTCCATTTGTGTGAAAACAAGGTCCAATCAGGCTGAAACGTTACAAGAAGTTAGAATCTATTGAGTTGTAAGTGATCTGAACGTTTTATGATGATCGCACATTCCTATAGGGGGTCAAACCATGTCCCAAAGGTCACCGGGCCTGGTGTCACTTTGACAAAGTAGTCCAGTTACACCTTTGTGGGCTTATAACTTGGCTTCTGAATATCCTAGAGAGGTCAGGTTTGTTTTAGAGTACTCCAATTAACAGCCCCCATTACCCTAAAAAGGAATGGAGTCATTAGCACTTATGGTTTTTAAATGGCACCCAGAATTATGATGCACGATGCACAATTTCACATCATTCTGGGTTCATTTGTGTGAAAACACGGTCGAATCAGGCTGAAACGTTACAGGAAGGTAGAATCTATTGAGTTGTAAGTGATCTGAACATTTCATGATGATAGCTCTTTCCTAAGGGGGTCAAACCATGTCCCAAAGGTCACCGGATCTGGTGTCAATTTAAAGAAGTAGTCCAGTTACACATTTGTGGGCTTATAACTTGGCTTCTGAATGTCCTAGAGAGATCAGGTTTGTTTTAGTGTACTCCAATCAACAGCCCCTACAACCCCAAAAAGAAATGGAGTCATTAGCACTTATGGTTTGTAAATGGCACCCAGAATTATGTTGCACGAAGCACAATTTCACATCATTCTGGGTCCATTTGTGTGAAAACAAGGTCCAATCAGGCTGAAACGTTACAGGAAGGTAGAATCTATTGAGTTGGAAGTGATCTGAACGTTTCATGATGATTGCACATTCCTATATGGGGTAAAACCATGTCCCAAAGGTCACCGGGCCTGGTGTCACTTTAAAGAAGTAGTCCAGTTACACCTTTGTGGGCTTATAACTTGGCTTCTGAATGTCCTAGAGAGGTCAGGTTTGTTTTAGTGTACTCCAATCAACAGCCCCTACAACCACAAAAAGTAATGGAGTCATTAGCACTTATGGTTTGTAAATGGCACCCAGAATTATGTTGCACGAAGCACAATTTCACATCATTCTGGGTTCATTTGTGTGAAAACAAGGTCCAATCAGGCTGAAACGTTACAAGAAGGTAGAATCTATTGAGTTGTAAGGGATCTGAACGTTTCATGATGATAGCACTTTCCTAAGGGGGTCAAACCATTTCCCAAAGGTCACCGGATCTGGTGTCAATTTAAAGAAGTAGTCCAGTTACACATTTGTGGGCTTATAACTTGGCTTCTGAATGTCCTAGAGAGGTCAGGTTTGTTTTAGTGTACTCCAATCAACAGCCCCTACAACCACAAAAAGGAATGGAGTCATTAGCACTTATGGTTTGGAAATGGCAGCTAGAATTATGTTGCACGAAGCACAATTTCACATCATTCTGGGTCCATTTGTGTGAAAACAAGGTCCAATCAGGCTGAAACGTTACAAGAAGGTAGAATCTATTGAGTTGTAAGTGATCTGAACGTTTCATGATGATCGCACATTCTTATAGGGGGTAAAACCATGTCCCAAAGGTCACCGGGCCTTGTGTCACTTTAAAGAAGTAGTCCAGTTACACATTTGTGGGCTTATAACTTGGCTTCTGAATGTCCTAGAGAGGTCAGGTTTGTTTTAGTGTACTCCAATCAACAGCCCCTACAACCAAAAAAAAAAAGAATGGAGTCATTAGCACTTATGGTTTGTAAATGGCACCCAGAATTATGTTGCACGAAGCACAATTTCACATCATTCTGGGTTCATTTGTGTGAAAACAAGGTCCAATCGGGCTGAAACGTTACAGGAAGGTAAAATCTATTGAGTTGTAAGTGTTCTGAACGTTTCATGAGGATAGCACTTTCCTAAGGTGGTCAAACCATGTCCCAAAGGTCACCGGATCTGGTGTCAATTTAAAGAAGTAGTCCAGTTCCACCTTTGTGGGCTTATAACTTGGCTTCTGAATGTCCTAGAGAGATCAGGTTTGTTTTAGTGTACTCCAATCAACAGCCCCTACAACCACTAAAAGGAATGGAGTCATTAGCACTTATGGTTTGGAAATGGCACCCAGATTTATGTTGCACGAAGCACAATTTCACATCATTCTGGGTCCATTTGTGTGAAAACAAGGTCCAATCAGGCTGAAACGTTACAAGAAGGTAGAATCTATTGAGTTGTAAGTGATCTGAACGTTTCATGATGATCGCACATTCCTATAGGGGGTCAAACCATGTCCCAAAGGTCACCGGGCCTGGTGTCACTTTAAAGAAGTAGTCCAGTTACACATTTGTGGGCTTATAACTTGGCTTTTGAATATCCTAGAGAGGTCAGGGTTCTTTTAGAGTACTCCAATTAACAGCCCCCATTACCTAAAAAAGGAATGGAGTCATTAGCACTTATGGTTTTTAAATGGCACCCAGAATTATGTTGCACGAAGCACAATTTCACATCATTCTGGGTTCATTTGTGTGAAAACAAGGTCCAATAAGGCTGAAACGTTACAGGAAGGTAGAATCTATTGAGTTGTAAGTGATCTGAATGTTTCATGATGATAGCACTTTCCTAAGGGGGTCAAACCATGTTCCAAAGGTCACCGGATCTGGTGTCAATTTAAAGAAGTAGTCCAGTTACACCTTTGTGGGCTTATAACTTGGCTTCTGAATATCCTAGAGAGGTCAGGTTTGTTTTAGAGTACTCCAATTAACAGCCCCCATTACCCCAAAAAGGAATGGAGTCATTAGTACTTATGGTTTTTAAATGGCACCCAGAATTATGATGCACGATGCACAATTTCACATCATTCTGGGTTCATTTGTGTGAAAACACGGTCGAATCAGGCTGAAACGTTACAGGAAAGTAGAATCTATTGAGTTGTAAGTGATCTGAACGTTTCATGATGATAGCTCTTTCCTAAGGGGGTCAAACCATGTCCCAAAGGTCACCGGATCTGGTGTCAATTTAAAGAAGTAGTCCAGTTACACATTTGTGGGCTTATAACTTGGCTTCTGAATGTCCTAGAGAGATCAGGTTTGTTTTTGTGTACTCCAATCAACAGCCCCTACAACCCCAAAAAGAAATGGAGTCATTAGCACTTATGGTTTGTAAATGGCACCCAGAATTATGTTGCACGAAGCACAATTTCACATCATTCTGGGTCCATTTGTGTGAAAACAAGGTCCAATCAGGCTGAAACGTTACAGGAAGGTAGAATCTATTGAGTTGGAAGCTATCTGAATGTTTCATGATGATTGCACATTCCTATATGGGGTAAATCCATGTCCCAAAGGTCACCGGGCCTGGTGTCACTTTAAAGAAGTAGTCCAGTTACACCTTTGTGGGCTTATAACTTGGCTTCTGAATGTCCTAGAGAGGTCAGGTTTGTTTTAGTGTACTCCAATCAACAGCCCCTACAACCACAAAAAGTAATGGAGTCATTAGCACTTATGGTTTGTAAATGGCACCCAGAATTATGTTGCACGAAGCACAATTTCACATCATTCTGGGTTCATTTGTGTGAAAACAAGGTCCAATCAGGCTGAAACGTTACAAGAAGGTAGAATCTATTGAGTTGTAAGGGATCGGAATGTTTCATGATGATAGCACTTTCCTAAGGGGGTCAAACCATTCCCCAAAGGTCACCGGGCCTGGTGTCACTTTAAAGAAGTAGTCCAGTTACACATTTGTGGGCTTATAACTTGGCTTCTGAATGTCCTAGAGAGGTCAGGTTTGTTTTAGTGTACTCCAATCAACAGCCCCTACAACCAAAAAAAAAGAATGGAGTCATTAGCACTTATGGTTTGTAAATGGCACCCAGAATTATGTTGCACGAAGCACAATTTCACATCATTCTGGGTTCATTTGTGTGAAAACAAGGTCCAATCGGGCTGAAACGTTACAGGAAGGTAAAATCTATTGAGTTGTAAGTGTTCTGAACGTTTCATGAGGATAGCACTTTCCTAAGGTGGTCAAACCATGTCCCAAAGGTCACCGGATCTGGTGTCAATTTAAAGAAGTAGTCCAGTTCCACCTTTGTGGGCTTATAACTTGGCTTCTGAATGTCCTAGAGAGATCAGGTTTGTTTTAGTGTACTCCAATCAACAGCCCCTACAACCACTAAAAGGAATGGAGTCATTAGCACTTATGGTTTGGAAATGGCACCCAGATTTATGTTGCACGAAGCACAATTTCACATCATTCTGGGTCCATTTGTGTGAAAACAAGGTCCAATCAGGCTGAAACGTTACAAGAAGGTAGAATCTATTGAGTTGTAAGTGATCTGAACGTTTCATGATGATCGCACATTCCTATAGGGGGTCAAACCATGTCCCAAAGGTCATCGGGCCTGGTGTCACTTTAAAGAAGTAGTCCAGTTACACATTTGTGGGCTTATAACTTGGCTTTTGAATATCCTAGAGAGGTCAGGGTTCTTTTAGAGTACTCCAATTAACAGCCCCCATTACCTAAAAAAGGAATGGAGTCATTAGCACTTATGGTTTTTAAATGGCACCCAGAATTATGTTGCACGAAGCACAATTTCACATCATTCTGGGTTCATTTGTGTGAAAACAAGGTCCAATAAGGCTGAAACGTTACAGGAAGGTAGAATCTATTGAGTTGTAAGTGATCTGAATGTTTCATGATGATAGCACTTTCCTAAGGGGGTCAAACCATGTTCCAAAGGTCACCGGATCTGGTGTCAATTTAAAGAAGTAGTCCAGTTACACATTTGTGGGCTCATAACTTGGCTTCTGAATGTCCTAGAGGGATCAGGTTTGTTTTAGTGTACTCCAATCAACAGCCCCTACAACCACAAAAATGAATGGAGTCATTAGCACTTATGGTTTGGAAATGACAGCCAGAATTATGTTGCACGAAGCACAATTTCACATCATTCTGGGTCCATTTGTGTGAAAACAAGGTCCAATCAGGCTGAAACGTTACAAGAAGGTAGAATTTATTGAGTTGTAAGTGATCTGAACGTTTCATGATGATCGCACATTCTTATAGGGGGTAAAACCATGTCCCAAAGGTCACCGGGCCTTGTGTCACTTTAAAGAAGTAGTCCAGTTACACCTTTGTGGGCTTATAACTTGGCTTCTGAATGTCCTAGAGAGGTCAGGTTTTTTTTAGTGTACTCCAATCAACAGCCCCTACAACCACAAAAAAGAATGGAGTCATTAGCACGTATGGTTTGTAAATGGCACCCAGAATTATGTTGCACGAAGCACAATTTCACATCATTCTGGGTCCATTTGTGTGAAAACAAGGTCCAATCAGGCTGAAACGTTACAAGAAGGTAGAATCTATTGAGTTGTAAGTGATCTGAACGTTTCATGATGATCGCACATTCTAATAGGGGGTAAAACCATGTCCCAAAGGTCACCGGGCCTTGTGTCACTTTAAAGAAGTAGTCCAGTTACACATTTGTGGGCTTATAACTTGGCTTCTGAATGTCCTAGAGAGGTCAGGTTTGTTTTAGTGTACTCCAATCAACAGCCCCTACAACCAAAAAAAAAAAGAATGGAGTCATTAGCACTTATGGTTTGTAAATGGCACCCAGAATTATGTTGCACGAAGCACAATTTCACATCATTCTGGGCTCATTTGTGTGAAAACAAGGTCCAATCGGGCTGAAACGTTACAGGAAGGTAAAATCTATTGAGTTGTAAGTGTTCTGAACGTTTCATGAGGATAGCACTTTCCTAAGGTGGTCAAACCATGTCCCAAAGGTCACCGGATCTGGTGTCAATTTAAAGAAGTAGTCCAGTTCCACCTTTGTGGGCTTATAACTTGGCTTCTGAATGTCCTAGAGAGATCAGGTTTGTTTTAGTATACTCCAATCAACAGCCCCTACAACCACTAAAAGGAATGGAGTCATTAGCACTTATGGTTTGGAAATGGCACCCAGATTTATGTTGCACGAAGCACAATTTCACATCATTCTGGGTCCATTTGTGTGAAAACAAGGTCCAATCAGGCTGAAACGTTACAAGAAGGTAGAATCTATTGAGTTGTAAGTGATCTGAACGTTTCATGATGATCGCACATTCCTATAGGGGGTCAAACCATGTCCCAAAGGTCACCGGGCCTGGTGTCACTTTAAAGAAGTAGTCCAGTTACACATTTGTGGGCTTATAACTTGGCTTTTGAATATCCTAGAGAGGTCAGGGTTCTTTTAGAGTACTCCAATTAACAGCCCCCATTACCTAAAAAAGGAATGGAGTCATTAGCACTTATGGTTTTTAAATGGCACCCAGAATTATGTTGCACGAAGCACAATTTCACATCATTCTGGGTTCATTTGTGTGAAAACAAGGTCCAATCAGGCTGAAACGTTACAGGAAGGTAGAATCTATTAAGTTGTAAGTGATCTGAATGTTTCATGATGATAGCACTTTCCTAAGGGGGTCAAACCATGTTCCAAAGGTCACCGGATCTGGTGTCAATTTAAAGAAGTAGTCCAGTTACACATTTGTGGGCTTATAACTTGGCTTCTGAATGTCCCAGAGAGATCAGGTTTGTTTTAGTGTATTCCAATCAACAGCCCCTACAACCACAAAAATGAATGGAGTCATTAGCACTTATGGTTTGGAAATGACAGCCAGAATTATGTTGCACGAAGCACAATTTCACATCATTCTGGGTCCATTTGTGTGAAAACAAGGTCCAATCAGGCTGAAACGTTACAAGAAGGTAGAATTTATTGAGTTGTAAGTGATCTGAACGTTTCATGATGATCGCACATTCTTATAGGGGGTCAAACCATGTCCCAAAGGTCACCGGGCCTTGTGTCACTTTAAAGAAGTAGTCCAGTTACACCTTTGTGGGCTTATAACTTGGCTTCTGAATGTCCTAGAGAGGTCAGGTTTTTTTAGTGTACTCCAATCAACAGCCCCTACAACCACAAAAAAGAATGGAGTCATTAGCACGTATGGTTTGTAAATGGCACCCAGAATTATGTTGCACGAAGCACAATTTCACATCATTCTGGGTCCATTTGTGTGAAAACAAGGTCCAATCAGGCTGAAATGATACAAGAAGTTAGAATCTATTGAGTTGTAAGTGATCTGAACGTTTCATGATGATAGCTCTTTCCTAAGGGGGTCAAACCATGTCCCAAAGGTCACCGGATCTGGTGTCAATTTAAAGAAGTAGTCCAGTTACACATTTGTGGGCTTATAACTTGGCTTCTGAATGTCCTAGAGAGATCAGGTTTGTTTTTGTGTACTCCAATCAACAGCCCCTACAACCCCAAAAAGAAATGGAGTCATTAGCACTTATGGTTTGTAAATGGCACCCAGAATTATGTTGCACGAAGCACAATTTCACATCATTCTGGGTCCATTTGTGTGAAAACAAGGTCCAATCAGGCTGAAACATTACAAGAAGGAAGAATCTATTGAGTTGTAAGTGATCTGAATGTTTCATGATGATAGCACTTTCATAAGGGGTTCAAACCATGTTCCAAAGGTCACCGGATCTGTTGTCAATTTAAAGAAGTAGTCCAGTTACACATTTGTGGGCTTATAACTTGGCTTCTGAATGTCCTAGAGAGATCAGGTTTGTTTTAGTGTACTCCAATCAACAGCCCCTACAACCACAAAAAGGAATGGAGTCATTAGCACTTATGGTTTGGAAATGGCAGCTAGAATTATGTTGCACGAAGCACAATTTCACATCATTCAGGGTCCATTTGTGTGAAAACAAGGTCCAATCAGGCTGAAACGTTACAAGAAGGTAGAATCTATTGAGTTGTAAATGATCTGAACGTTTCATGATGATCGCACATTCTTATAGGGGGTAAAACCATGTCCCAAAGGTCACCGGGCCTTGTGTCACTTTAAAGAAGTAGTCCAGTTACACATTTGTGGGCTTATAACTTGGCTTCTGAATGTCATAGAGAGGTCAGGTTTGTTTTAGTGTACTCCAATCAACAGCCCCTACAACCACAAAAAAGAATGGAGTCATTAGCACTTATGGTTTGTAAATGGCACCCAGAATTATGTTGCGCGAAGCACAATTTCACATCATTCTGGGTCCATTTGTGTGAAAACAAGGTCCAATCAGGCTGAAACGTTACAAGAAGGTAGAATCTATTGAGTTGTAAGTGATCTGAACGTTTCATGATGATCGCACATTCCTATAGGGGGTCAAACCATGTCCCAAAGGTCACCGGGCCTGGTGTCACTTTAACGAAGTAGTCCAGTTACACCTTTGTGGGCTTATAACTTGGCTTCTGAATATCCTAGAGAGGTCAGGTTTGTTTTAGAGTACTCCAATTAACAGCCCCCATTACCCCAAAAAGGAATGGAGTCATTAGCACTTATGGTTTTTAAATGGCACCCAGAATTATGATGCACGAAGCACAATTTCACATCATTCTGGGTTCATTTGTGTGAAAACAAGGTCCAATCAGGCTGAAACGTTACAGGAAGGTAGAATCTATTGAGTTGTAAGTGATCTGAACGTTTCATGATGATAGCACTTTCCTAAGGGGGTCAAACCATGTCCCAAAGGTCACCGGAACTGGTGTCAATTTAAAAAAGTAGTCCAGTTACACATTTTGGGCTTATAACTTGGCTTCTGAATGTCCTAGAGAGGTCAGGGTTGTTTAAGTGTACTCCAATCAACAGCCCCTACAACCACAAAAAGGAATGGAGTCATTAGCACTTATGGTTTGTAAATGGCACCCAGAATTATGTTGCACGAAGCACAATTTCACATCATTCTGGGTTCATTTGTGTGAAAACAAGGTCCAGTCAGGCTGAAACGTTACAAGAAGGTAGAATCTATTGAGTTGTAAGGGATCTGAACGTTTCATGATGATAGCACTTTCCTAAGGGGGTCAAACCATGTCCCAAAGGTCACCGGATCTGGTGTCAATTTAAAGTAGTCCAGTTACACATTTGTGGGCTTATAACTTGGCTTCTGAATGTCCTAGAGAGATCAGGTTTGATTTAATGTACTCCAATCAACAGCCCCTACAACCACAAAAAGGAATGGAGTCATTAGCACTTATGGTTTGTAAATGGCACCCAGAATTACGTTGCACGAAGCACAATTTCACATCATTCTGGGTCCATTTGTGTGAAAACAAGGTCCAATCAGGCTGAAACGTTACAAGAAGGTAGAATCTATTGAGTTGTAATTGATCTGAACGTTTCATGATGATCGCACATTCCTATAGGGGGTCAAACCATGTCCCAAAGGTCACCGGGCCTGGTGTCACTTTAAAGAAGTAGTCCAGTTAAACATTTGTGGGCTTATAACTTGGCTTTTGAATATCCTAGAGAGGTCAGGGTTCTTTTAGAGTACTCCAATTAACAGCCCCCATTACCTAAAAAAGGAATGGAGTCATTAGCACTTATGGTTTTTAAATGGCACCCAGAATTATGTTGCACGAAGCACAATTTCACATCATTCTGGGTTCATTTGTGTGAAAACAAGGTCCAATCAGGCTGAAACGTTACAGGAAGGTAGAATCTATTGAGTTGTAAGTGATCTGAATGTTTCATGATGATAGCACTTTCCTAAGGGGGTCAAACCATGTTCCAAATGTCACAGGGTCTGGTGTCAATTTAAAGAAGTAGTCCAGTTACACATTTGTGGGCTTATAACTTGGCTTCTGAATGTCCTAGAGAGATCAGGTTTGTTTTAGTGTACTCCAATCAACAGCCCCTACAACCACAAAAAGGAATGGAGTCATTAGCACTTATGGTTTGGAAATGACAGCCAGAATTATGTTGCACGAAGCACAATTTCACATCATTCTGGGTCCATTTGTGTGAAAACAAGGTCCAATCAGGCTGAAACGTTACAAGAAGGTAGAATTTATTGAGTTGAAAGTGATCTGAACGTTTCATGATGATCGCACATTCTTATAGGGGGTAAAACCATGTCCCAAAGGTCACCGGGCCTTGTGTCACTTTAAAGAAGTAGTCCAGTTACACCTTTGTGGGCTTATAACTTGGCTTCTGAATGTCCTAGAGAGGTCAGGTTTTTTTAGTGTACTCCAATCAACAGCCCCTACAACCACAAAAAAGAATGGAGTCATTAGCACGTATGGTTTGTAAATGGCACCCAGAATTATGTTGCACGAAGCACAATTTCACATCATTCTGGGTCCATTTGTGTGAAAACAAGGTCCAATCAGGCTGAAACGTTACAAGAAGTTAGAATCTATTGAGTTGTAAGTGATCTGAACGTTTCATGATGATCGCACATTCCTATAGGGGGTCAAACCATGTCCCAAAGGTCACCGGGCCTGGTGTCACTTTGACAAAGTAGTCCAGTTACACCTTTGTGGGCTTATAACTTGGCTTCTGAATATCCTAGAGAGGTCAGGTTTGTTTTAGAGTACTCCAATTAACAGCCCCCATTACCCCAAAAAGGAATGGAGTCATTAGCACTTATGGTTTTTAAATGGCACCCAGAATTATGATGCACGATGCACAATTTCACATCATTCTGGGTTCATTTGTGTGAAAAAACGGTCGAATCAGGCTGAAACGTTACAGGAAGGTAGAATCTATTGAGTTGTAAGTGATCTGAACGTTTCATGATGATAGCTCTTTCCTAAGGGGGTCAAACCATGTCCCAAAGGTCACCGGATCTGGTGTCAATTTAAAGAAGTAGTCCAGTTACACATTTGTGGGCTTATAACTTGGCTTCTGAATGTCCTAGAGAGATCAGGTTTGTTTTTGTGTACTCCAATCAACAGCCCCTACAACCCCAAAAAGAAATGGAGTCATTAGCACTTATGGTTTGTAAATGGCACCCAGAATTATGTTGCACGAAGCACAATTTCACATCATTCTGGGTCCATTTGTGTGAAAACAAGGTCCAATCAGGCTGAAACGTTACAGGAAGGTAGAATCTATTGAGTTGGAAGTGATCTGAATGTTTCATGATGATCGCACATTCCTATATGGGGTAAAACCATGTCCCAAAGGTCACCGGGCCTGGTGTCACTTTAAAGAAGTAGTCCAGTTACACCTTTATGGGCTTATAACTTGGCTTCTGAATGTCCTAGAGAGGTCAGGTTTGTTTTAGTGTACTCCAATCAACAGCCCCTACAACCACAAATAGTAATGGAGTCATTAGCACTTATGGTTTGTAAATGGCACCCAGAATTATGTTGCACGAAGCACAATTTCACATCATTCTGGGTCCATTTGTGTGAAAACAAGGTCCAATCAGGCTGAAACGTTACAAGAAGTTAGAATCTATTGAGTTGTAAGTGATCTGAACGTTTCATGATGATCGCACATTCCTATAGGGGGTCAAACCATGTCCCAAAGGTCACCGGGCCTGGTGTCACTTTGACAAAGTAGTCCAGTTACACCTTTGTGGGCTTATAACTTGGCTTCTGAATATCCTAGAGAGGTCAGGTTTGTTTTAGAGTACTCCAATTAACAGCCCCCATTACCCCAAAAAGGAATGGAGTCATTAGCACTTATGGTTTTTAAATGGCACCCAGAATTATGATGCACGATGCACAATTTCACATCATTCTGGGTTCATTTGTGTGAAAAAACGGTCGAATCAGGCTGAAACGTTACAGGAAGGTAGAATCTATTGAGTTGTAAGTGATCTGAACGTTTCATGATGATAGCTCTTTCCTAAGGGGGTCAAACCATGTCCCAAAGGTCACCGGATCTGGTGTCAATTTAAAGAAGTAGTCCAGTTACACATTTGTGGGCTTATAACTTGGCTTCTGAATGTCCTAGAGAGATCAGGTTTGTTTTTGTGTACTCCAATCAACAGCCCCTACAACCCCAAAAAGAAATGGAGTCATTAGCACTTATGGTTTGTAAATGGCACCCAGAATTATGTTGCACGAAGCACAATTTCACATCATTCTGGGTCCATTTGTGTGAAAACAAGGTCCAATCAGGCTGAAACGTTACAGGAAGGTAGAATCTATTGAGTTGGAAGTGATCTGAATGTTTCATGATGATCGCACATTCCTATATGGGGTAAAACCATGTCCCAAAGGTCACCGGGCCTGGTGTCACTTTAAAGAAGTAGTCCAGTTACACCTTTATGGGCTTATAACTTGGCTTCTGAATGTCCTAGAGAGGTCAGGTTTGTTTTAGTGTACTCCAATCAACAGCCCCTACAACCACAAAAAGTAATGGAGTCATTAGCACTTATGGTTTGTAAATGGCACCCAGAATTATGTTGCACGAAGCACAATTTCACATCATTCTGGGTTCATTTGTGTGAAAACAAGGTCCAATCAGGCTGAAACGTTACAAGAAGGTAGAATCTATTGAGTTGTAAGGGATCCGAACGTTTCATAATGATAGCACTTTCCTAAGGGGGTCAAACCATGTCCCAAAAGTCACCGGATCTGGTGTCAATTTAAAGTAGTCCAGTTACACATTTGTGGGCTTATAACTTGGCTTCTGAATGTCCTAGAGAGATCAGGTTTTTTTTATTGTACTCCAATCAACAGCCCCTACAACCACAAAAAGGAATGGAGTCATTAGCACTTATGGTTTGTAAATGGCACCCAGAATTATGTTGCACGAAGCACAATTTCACATCATTCTGGGTCCATTTGTGTGAAAACAAGGTCCAATCAGGCTGAAACGTTACAAGAAGGTAGAATCTATTGAGTTGTAAGTGATCTGAACGTTTCATGATGATCGCACATTCTTATAGGGGGTAAAACCATGTCCCAAAGGTCACCGGGCCTTGTGTCACTTTAAAGAAGTAGTCCAGTTACACATTTGTGTGCTTATAACTTGGCTTCTGAATGTCCTAGAGAGGTCAGGTTTGTTTTAGTGTACTCCAATCAATAGCCCCTACAACCACAAAAAAGAATGGAGTCATTAGCACTTATGGTTTGTAAATGGCACCCAGAATTATGTTGCACGAAGCACAATTTCACATCATTCTGGGTCCATTTGTGTGAAAACAAGGTCCAATCGGGCTGAAACGTTACAGGAAGGTAAAATCTATTGAGTTGTAAGTGTTCTGAACGTTTCATGAGGATAGCACTTTCCTAAGGTGGTCAAACCATGTCCCAAAGGTCACCGGATCTGGTGTCAATTTAAAGAAGTAGTCCAGTTCCACCTTTGTGGGCTTATAACTTGTTTTCTAATGTCCTAGAGAGATCAGGTTTGTTTTAGTGTACTCCAATCAACAGCCCCTACAACCACTAAAAGGAATGGAGTCATTAGCACTTATGGTTTGGAAATGGCACCCAGATTTATGTTGCACGAAGCACAATTTCACATCATTCTGGGTCCATTTGTGTGAAAACAAGGTCCAATCAGGCTGAAACGTTACAAGAAGGTAGAATCTATTGAGTTGTAAGTGATCTGAACGTTTCATGATGATAGCACTTTCCTAAGGGGGTCAAACCATGTCCCAAAGGTCACCGGATCTGGTGTCAATTTAAACAAGTAGTCCAGTTACATCTTTGTGGGCTTATAACTTGGCTTCTGAATGTCCTAGAGAGGTCAGGTTTGTTTTACTGTACTCCAATCAACAGCCCCTACAACCACAAAAAGGAATGGAGTCATTAGCACTTATGGTTTTTAAATGGCACCCAGAATTATGTTGCACGAAGCACAATTTCACATCATTCTGGGTTCATTTGTGTGAAAACAAGGTCCAATCAGGCTGAAACGTTACAGGAAGGTAGAATCTATTGAGTTGTAAGTGATCTGAATGTTTCATGATGATAGCACTTTCCTAAGGGGGTCAAACCATGTTCCAAAGGTCACCGGATCTGGTGTCAATTTAAAGAAGTAGTCCAGTTACACATTTGTGGGCTTATAACTTGGCTTCTGAATGTCCTAGAGAGATCAGGTTTGTTTTAGTGTACTCCAATCAACAGCCCCTACAACCACAAAAATGAATGGAGTCATTAGCACTTATGGTTTGGAAATGACAGCCAGAATTATGTTGCACGAAGCACAATTTCACATCATTCTGGGTCCATTTGTGTGAAAACAAGGTCCAATCAGGCTGAAACGTTACAAGAAGGTAGAATTTATTGAGTTGTAAGTGATCTGAACGTTTCATGATGATCGCACATTCTTATAGGGGGTAAAACCATGTCCCAAAGGTCACCGGGCCTTGTGTCACTTTAAAGAAGTAGTCCAGTTACACCTTTGTGGGCTTATAACTTGGCTTCTGAATGTCCTAGAGAGGTCAGGTTTTTTTAGTGTACTCCAATCAACAGCCCCTACAACCACAAAAAAGAATGGAGTCATTAGCACGTATGGTTTGTAAATGGCACCCAGAATTATGTTGCACGAAGCACAATTTCAGATCATTCTGGGTCCATTTGTGTGAAAACAAGGTCCAATCAGGCTGAAACGTTACAAGAAGTTAGAATCTATTGAGTTGTAAGTGATCTGAACGTTTCATGATGATCGCACATTCCTATAGGGGGTCAAACCATGTCCCAAAGGTCACCGGGCCTGGTGTCACTTTAACGAAGTAGTCCAGTTACACCTTTGTGGGCTTATAACTTGGCTTCTGAATATCCTAGAGAGGTCAGGTTTGTTTTAGAGTACTCCAATTAACAGCCCCCATTACCCCAAAAAGGAATGGAGTCATTAGCACTTATGGTTTGTAAATGGCACCCAGAATTATGATGCACGATGCACAATTTCACATCATTCTGGGTTCATTTGTGTGAAAACACGGTCCAATCAGGCTGAAACGTTACAGGAAGGTAGAATCTATTGAGTTGTAAGTGATCTGAACGTTTCATGATGATAGCTCTTTCCTAAGGGGGTCAAACCATGTCCCAAAGGTCACCGGATCTGGTGTCAATTTAAAGAAGTAGTCCAGTTACACATTTGTGGGCTTATAACTTGGCTTCTGAATGTCCTAGAGAGATCAGGTTTGTTTTTGTGTACTCCAATCAACAGCCCCTACAACCCCAAAAAGAAATGGAGTCATTAGCACTTATGGTTTGTAAATGGCACCCAGAATTATGTTGCACGAAGCACAATTTCACATCATTCTGGGTCCATTTGTGTGAAAACAAGGTCCAATCAGGCTGAAACGTTACAAGAAGGTAGAATCTATTGAGTTGTAAGTGATCTGAACGTTTCATGATGATCGCACATTCTTATAGGGGGTAAAACCATGTCCCAAAGGTCACCGGGCCTTGTGTCACTTTAAAGAAGTAGTCCAGTTACACATTTGTGGGCTTATAACTTGGCTTCTGAATGTCCTAGAGAGGTCAGGTTTGTTTTAGTGTACTCCAATCAACAGCCCCTACAACCACAAAAAAGATTGGAGTCATTAGCACTTATGGTTTGTAAATGGCACCCAGAATTATGTTGCACGAAGCACAATTTCACATCATTCTGGGTCCATTTGTGTGAAAACAAGGTCCAATCAGGCTGAAACGTTACAAGAAGGTAGAATCTATTGAGTTGTAAGTGATCTGAACGTTTCATGATGATCGCACATTCCTATAGGGGGTCAAACCATGTCCCAAAGGTCACCGGGCCTGGTGTCACTTTAACGAAGTAGTCCAGTTACACCTTTGTGGGCTTATAACTTGGCTTCTGAATATCCTAGAGAGGTCAGGTTTGTTTTAGAGTACTCCAATTAACAGCCCCCATTACCCCAAAAAGGAATGGAGTCATTAGCACTTATGGTTTTTAAATGGCACCCAGAATTATGATGCACGAAGCACAATTTCACATCATTCTGGGTTCATTTGTGTGAAAACAAGGTCCAATCAGGCTGAAACGTTACAGGAAGGTAGAATCTATTGAGTTGTAAGTGATCTGAATGTTTCATGATGATAGCACTTTCCTAAGGGGGTCAAACCATGTCCCAAAGGTCACCGGAACTGGTGTCAATTTAAAAAAGTAGTCCAGTTACACATTTTGGGCTTATAACTTGGCTTCTGAATGTCCTAGAGAGATCAGGTTTGTTTTTGTGTACTCCAATCAACAGCCCCTACAACCACAAAAAGAAATGGAGTCATTAGCACTTATGGTTTGTAAATGGCACCCAGAATTATGTTGCACGAAGCACAATTTCACATCATTCTGGGTTCATTTGTGTGAAAACAAGGTCCAATCAGGCTGAAACGTTACAAGAAGGTAGAATCTATTGAGTTGTAAGTGATCTGAACGTTTCATGATGATCGCACATTCCTATAGGGGGTCAAACCATGTCCCAAAGGTCACCGGGCCTGGTGTCACTTTAAAGAAGTAGTCCAGTTACATCTTTGTGGGCTTATAACTTAGCTTCTGAATGTCCTAGAGAGATCAGGTTTGTTTTAGTGTACTCCAATCAACAGCCCCTACAACCACAAACAGAAATGGAGTCATTAGCACTTATGGTTTGTAAATGGCACCCAGAATTATGTTGCACGAAGCACAATTTCACATCATTCTGGGTCCATTTGTGTGAAAACAAGGTCCAATCAGGCTGAAACGTTACAAGACGGTAGAATCAACTGAGTTGTAAGTGATCTGAACGTTTCATGATGATCGCACTTTCCTATAGGGGGTCAAACCATGTCCCAAAGGTCACCGGGCCTGGTGTCACTTTAAAGAAGTAGTCCAGTTACACCTTTGTTGGCTTATAACTTGGCTTCTGAATGTCCTAGAGAGGTCAGGTTTGTTTTAGTGTACTCCAATCAACAGCCCCTACAGCCACAAAAAGGAATGGAGTCATTAACACTTATGGTTTGTAAATGGCACCCAGAATTATGTTGCACGAAGCACAATTTCACATCATTCTGGGTCCATTTGTGTGAAAACAAGGTCCAATCAGGCTGAAACGTTACAGGAAGGTAGAATCTATTGAGTTGTAAGTGATCTGAATGTTTCATGATGATAGCACTTTCATAAGGGGTTCAAACCATGTTCCAAAGGTCACCGGATCTGTTGTCAATTTAAAGAAGTAGTCCAGTTACACATTTGTGGGCTTATAACTTGGCTTCTGAATGTCCTAGAGAGATCAGGTTTGTTTTAGTGTACTCCAATCAACAGCCCCTACAACCACAAAAAGGAATGGAGTCATTAGCACTTATGGTTTGGAAATGGCAGCTAGAATTATGTTGCACGAAGCACAATTTCACATCATTCTGGGTCCATTTGTGTGAAAACAAGGTCCAATCAGGCTGAAACGTTACAAGAAGGTAGAATCTATTGAGTTGTAAGTGATCTGAACGTTTCATGATGATCGCACATTCTTATAGGGGGTAAAACCATGTCCCAAAGGTCACCGGGCCTTGTGTCACTTTGAAGAAGTAGTCCAGTTACACATTTGTGGGCTTATAACTTGGCTTCTGAATGTCCTAGAGAGGTCAGGTTTGTTTTAGTGTACTCCAATCAACAGCCCCTACAACCACAAAAAAGATTGGAGTCATTAGCACTTATGGTTTGTAAATGGCACCCAGAATTATGTTGCACGAAGCACAATTTCACATCATTCTGGGTCCATTTGTGTGAAAACAAGGTCCAATCAGGCTGAAACGTTACAAGAAGGTAGAATCTATTGAGTTGTAAGTGATCTGAACGTTTCATGATGATCGCACATTCCTATAGGGGGTCAAACCATGTCCCAAAGGTCACCGGGCCTGGTGTCACTTTAACGAAGTAGTCCAGTTACACCTTTGTGGGCTTATAACTTGGCTTCTGAATATCCTAGAGAGGTCAGGTTTGTTTTAGAGTACTCCAATTAACAGCCCCCATTACCCCAAAAAGGAATGGAGTCATTAGCACTTATGGTTTTTAAATGGCACCCAGAATTATGATGCACGAAGCACAATTTCACATCATTCTGGGTTCATTTGTGTGAAAACAAGGTCCAATCAGGCTGAAACGTTACAGGAAGGTAGAATCTATTGAGTTGTAAGTGATCTGAACGTTTCATGATGATAGCACTTTCCTAAGGGGGTCAAACCATGTCCCAAAGGTCACCGGAACTGGTGTCAATTTAAAAAAGTAGTCCAGTTACACATTTTGGGCTTATAACTTGGCTTCTGAATGTCCTAGAGAGATCAGGTTTGTTTTTGTGTACTCCAATCAACAGCCCCTACAACCACAAAAAGAAATGGAGTCATTAGCACTTATGGTTTGTAAATGGCACCCAGAATTATGTTGCACGAAGCACAATTTCACATCATTCTGGGTTCATTTGTGTGAAAACAAGGTCCAATCAGGCTGAAACGTTACAAGAAGGTAGAATCTATTGAGTTGTAAGTGATCTGAACGTTTCATGATGATCGCACATTCCTATAGGGGGTCAAACCATGTCCCAAAGGTCACCGGGCCTGGTGTCACTTTAAAGAAGTAGTCCAGTTACATCTTTGTGGGCTTATAACTTAGCTTCTGATTGTCCTAGAGAGGTCAGGTTTGTTTTAGTGTACTCCAATCAACAGCCCCTACAACCACAAAAAGGAATGGAGTCATTAACACTTATGGTTTGTAAATGGCACCCAGAATTATGTTGCACGAAGCACAATTTCACATCATTCTGGGTCCATTTGTGTGAAAACATTGTCCAATCAGGCTGAAACGTTACAAGAAGGTAGAATCTATTGAGTTGGAAGTGATCTGAATGTTTCATGATGATCGCACATTCCTATATGGGGTAAAACCATGTCCCAAAGGTCACCGGGCCTGGTGTCACTTTAAAGAAGTAGTCCAGTTACTCCTTCGTGGGCTTATAACTTGGCTTCTGAATGTCCTAGAGAGGTCAGGTTTGTTTTAGTGTACTCCAATCAACAGCCCCTACAACCACAAAAAGGAATGGAGTCATTAGCACTTATGGTTTGTAAATGGCACCCAGAATTATGTTGCACGAAGCACAATTTCACATCATTCTGGGTTCATTTGTGTGAAAACAAGGTCCAATCAGGCTGAAACGTTACAAGAAGGTAGAATCTATTGAGTTGTAAGTGATCTGAACGTTTCATGATGATGGCACTTTCCTAAGGGGGTCAAACCATGTCCCAAAGGTCACCGGATCTGGTGTCAATTTAAAGAAGTAGTCCAGTTACACATTTATGGGCTTATAACTTGGCTTCTGAATGTCCTAGAGAGATCAGGTTTGTTTTAATGTACTCCAATCAACAGCCCCTACAACCACAAAAAGGAATGGAGTCATTAGCACTTATGGTTTGTAAATGGCACCCAGAATTATGTTGCACGAAGCACAATTTCACATCATTCTGGGTCCATTTGTGTGAAAACAAGGTCCAATCAGGCTGAAACGTTACAAGAAGGTAGAATCTATTGAGTTGTAAGTGATCTGAACGTTTCATGATGATCGCACATTCCTATAGGGGGTCAAACCATGTCCCAAAGGTCACCGGGACTGGTGTCACTTTAAAGAAGTAGTCCAGTTACACATTTGTGGGCTTATAACTTGGCTTTTGAATATCCTAGAGAGGTCAGGGTTCTTTTAGAGTACTCCAATTAACAGCCCCCATTACCCCAAAAAGGAATGGAGTCATTAGCACTTATGGTTTTTAAATGGCACCCAGAATTATGATGCACGAAGCACAAGTTCACATCATTCTGGGTTCATTTGTGTGAAAACAAGGTCCAATCAGGCTGAAACGTTACAGGAAGGTAGAATCTATTGAGTTGTAAGTCATCTGAACGTTTCATGATGATAGCACTTTCCTAAGGGGGTCAAACCATGTCCCAAAGGTCACCGGGCCTGGTGTCACTTTAAAGAAGTAGTCCAGTTACACATTTGTGGGTTTATAACTTGGCTTCTGAATATCCTAGAGAGGTCAGGTTTGATTTAGAGTACTCCAATTAACACCCCCCAATACCCCAAAAAGGAATGGAGTCATTAGCACTTATGGTTTTTAAATGGCACCCAGAATTATGTTGCACGAAGCACAATTTCCCATCATTCTGGGTTCATTTGTGTGAAAACAAGGTCCAATCAGGCTGAAACGTTACAGGAAGGTAAAATCTATTGAGTTGTAAGTGATCTGAACGTTTCATGAGGATAGCACTTTCCTAAGGTGGTCAAACCATGTCCCAAAGGTCACCGGATCTGGTGTCAATTTAAAGAAGTAGTCCAGTTACACTTTTGTGGGCTTATAACTTGGCTTCTGAATGTCCTAGAGAGGTCAGGTTTGTTTTAGTGTACTCCAATGAACAGCCCCTACAACCACAAAAAAGAATGGAGTCATTAGCACTCATGGTTTGTAAATGGCACCCAGAATTATGTTGCACGAAGCACAATTTCACATCATTCTGGGTTCATTTGTGTGAAAACAAGGTCCAATCAGCCTGAAACGTTACAAGAAGGTAGAATCTATTGAGTTGTAAGTGATCTGAACATTTCATGATGATCGCACATTCCTATAGGGGGTCAAACCATGTCCAAAAGGTCACCGGGACTGGTGTCACTTTAAAGAAGTAGTCCAGTTACACATTTGTGGGCTTATAACTTGGCTTTTGAATATCCTAGAGAGGTCAGGGTTCTTTTAGAGTACTCCAATTAACAGCCCCCATTACCCCAAAAAGGAATGGAGTCATTAGCACTTATGGTTTTTAAATGGCACCCAGAATTATGATGCACGAAGCACAAGTTCACATCATTCTGGGTTCATTTGTGTGAAAACAAGGTCCAATCAGGCTGAAACGTTACAGGAAGGTAGAATCTATTGAGTTGTAAGTGATCTGAACGTTTCATGATGATAGCACTTTCCTAAGGGGGTCAAACCATGTCCCAAAGGTCACCGGTTCTGGTGTCACTTTAAAGAAGTAGTCCAGTTACACCTTTGTGGGTTTATAACTTGTCTTCTGAATATCCTACAGAGGTCAGATTTGATTTAGAGTACGCCAGTTAACACCCCCCAATACCCCAAAAAGGAATGGAGTCATTAGCACTTATGGTTTTTAAATGGCACCCAGAATTATGTTGCACGAAGCACAATTTCACATCATTCTGGGTTCATTTGTGTGAAAACAAGGTCCAATCAGGCTGAAACGTTACAGGAAGGTAAAATCTATTGAGTTGTAAGTGATCTGAACGTTTCATGAGGATAGCACTTTCCTAAGGTGGTCAAACCATGTCCCAAAGGTCACCGGATCTGGTGTCAATTTAAAGAAGTAGCCCAGTTACACCTTTGTGGGCTTATAACTTGGCTTCTGAATGTCCTAGAGAGGTCAGGTTTGTTTTAGTGTACTCCAATCAACAGCCCCTACAACCACAAAAAAGAATGGAGTCATTAGCACTCATGGTTTGTAAATGGCACCCAGAATTATGTTGCACGAAGCACAATTTCACATCATTCTGGGTCTATTTGTGTGAAAACAAGGTCCAATCAGGCTGAAACGTTACAAGAAGGTAGAATCTATTGAGTTGTAAGTGATCTGAACGTTTCATGATGATCGCACATTCCTATAGGGGGTCAAACCATGTCCCAAAGGTCACCGGGCCTGGTGTCACTTTAACGAAGTAGTCCAGTTACACCTTTGTGGGCTTATAACTTGGCTTCTGAATATCCTAGAGAGGTCAGGTTTGTTTTAGAGTACTCCAATTAACAGCCCCCATTACCCCAAAAAGGAATGGAGTCATTAGCACTTATGGTTTTTAAATGGCACCCAGAATTATGATGCACGAAGCACAAGTTCACATCATTCTGGGTTCATTTGTGTGAAAACAAGGTCCAGTCAGGCTGAAACGTTACAGGAAGGTAGAATCTATTGAGTTGTAAGTGATCTGAACGTTTCATGATGATATCACTTTCCTAAGGGGGTCAAACCATGTCCCAAAGGTCACCGGATCTGGTGTCAATTTAAAGAAGTAGTCCAGTTACACCTTTGTGGGCTTATAACTTGGCTTCTGAATGTCCTAGAGAGATCAGGTTTGTTTTAGTGTACTCCAATCAACAGCCCCTACAACCACTAAAAGAAATGGAGTCATTAGCACTTATGGTTTGGAAATGGCACCCAGAATTATGTTGCACGAAGCACAATTTCACATCATTCTGGGTCCATTTGTGTGAAAACAAGGTCCAATCAGGCTGAAACGTTACAAGAAGGTAGAATCTATTGAGTTGTAAGTGATCTGAACGTTTCATGATGATCGCACATTCCTATAGGGGGTCAAACCATGTCCCAAAGGTGACCGGGCCTTGTGTCACTTTAAAGAAGTAGTCCAGTTACACCTTTGTGGGCTTATAACTTGGCTTCTGAATGTCCTAGAGAGATCAGGTTTGTTTTAGTGTACTCCAATCAACAGTTCTACAACCACAAAAAGAAATGGAGTCATTAGCACTTATGGTTTGTAAATGGCACCCAGAATTATGTTGCACGAATCACAATTTCACATCATTCTGGGTCCATTTGTGTGAAAACAAGGTCCAATCAGGCTGAAACATTACAAGAAGGTAGAATCTATTGAGTTGTAAGTGATCTGAACGTTTCATGATGATCGCACATTCCTATATGGGGTAAAACCATGTCCCAAAGGTCACCGGGCCTGGTGTCAATTTAAAGAAGTAGTCCAGTTACACCTTTGTGGGCTTATAACTTGGCTTTTGAATATCCTAGAGAGGTCAGGTTTGTTTTAGAGTACTCCAATTAACAGCCCCTATTACCTCAAAAAGGAATGGAGTCATTAGCACTTATGGTTTTTAAATGGCACCCAGAATTATGTTGCACGAAGCACAATTTCACATCATTCTGGGTTCATTTGTGTGAAAACAAGGTCCAATCAGGCTGAAACGTTACAGGAAGGTAGAATCTATTGAGTTGTAAGGGATCTGAACGTTTCATGATGATAGCACTTTCCTAAGGGGGTCAAACCATGTCCCAAAGGTCACCAGGCCTGGTGTCACTTTAAAGAAGTAGTCCAGTTACACCTTTGTGGGTTTATAACTTGGCTTCTGAATATCCTAGAGAGGTCAGGTTTGATTTAGAGTACTCCAATTAACACCCCCCAATACCCCAAAAAGGAATGGAGTCATTAGCACTTATGGTTTTTAAATGGCACCCAGAATTATGTTGCACGAAGCACAATTTCACATCATTCTGGGTTCATTTGTGTGAAAACAAGGTCCAATCAGGCTGAAACGTTACAGGAAGGTAAAATCTATTGAGTTGTAAGTGATCTGAACGTTTCATGAGGATAGCACTTTCCTAAGGTGGTCAAACCATGTCCCAAAGGTCACCGGATCTGGTGTCAATTTAAAGAAGTAGTCCAGTTCCACCTTTGTGGGCTTATAACTTTGCTTCTGAATGTCCTAGAGAGATCAGGTTTGTTTTAGTGTACTCCAATCAACAGCCCCTACAACCACTAAAAGGAATGGAGTCATTAGCACTTATGGTTTGGAAATGGCACCCAGATTTATGTTGCACGAAGCACAATTTCACATCATTCTGGGTCCATTTGTGTGAAAACAAGGTCCAATCAGGCTGAAACGTTACAAGAAAGTAGAATCTATTGAGTTGTAAGTGATCTGAACGTTTCATGATGATCGCACATTCCTATAGGGGGTCAAACCATGTCCCAAAGGTCACTGGGCCTGGTGTCACTTTAAAGAAGTAGTCAAGTTACACCTTTGTGGGCTTATAACTTGGCTTCTGAATGTCCTAGAGAGGTCAGGTTTGTTTTAGTGTACTCCAATCAACAGCCCCTACAACCACAAAAAAGAAATGGAGTCATTAGCAATTATGGTTTGTAAATGGCACCCAGAATTATGATGCACAAAGCACAATTTCACATCATTCTGGGTTCATTTGTGTGAAAACAAGGTCCAATCAGGCTGAAACGTTACAGGAAGGTATAATCTATTGAGTTGTAAGTGATCTGAACGTTTCATGATGATAGCTCTTTCCTAAGGGGGTCAAACACTGTCCCAAAGTTCACCGGATCTGGTGTCAATTTAAAGAAGTAGTCCAGTTACACATTTGTGGGCTTATAACTTGGCTTCTGAATGTCCTAGAGAGATCAGGTTTGTTTTTGTGTACTCCAATCAACAGCCCCTACAACCACAAAAAGAAATGGAGTCATTAGCACTTATGTTTTGTAAATGGCACCCAGAATTATGTTGCAAAAAGCACAATTTCACATCTTTCTGGGTCCATTTTTGTGAAAACAAGGTCCAATCAGGCTGAAACATTACAAGAAGGTAGAATCTATTGAGTTGTAAGTGATCTGAACGTTTCATGATGATCGCACATTCCTATATGGGTTAAAACCATGTCCCAAAGGTCACCGGGCCTGGTGTCAATTTAAAGAAGTAGTCCAGTTACACCTTTGTGGGCTTATAACTTGGCTTTTGAATATCCTAGAGAGATCAGGTTTGTTTTAGAGTACTCCAATTATCAGCCCCTATTACCTCAAAAAGGAATGGAGTCATTAGCAATTATGGTTTTTAAATGGCACCCAGAATAATGATGCACGATGCACAATTTCACATCATTCTGGGTTCATTTGTGTGAAAACACGGTCCAATCAGGCTGAAACGTTACAGGAAGGTAGAATCTATTGAGTTGTAAGTGATCTGAACGTTTCATGATGATAGCTCTTTCCTAAGGGGGTCAAACCATGTCCCAAAGGTCACCGGATCTGGTGTCAATTTAAAGAAGTAGTCCAGTTACACATTTGTGGGCTTATAACTTGGCTTCTGAATGTCCTAGAGAGATCAGGTTTGTTTTTGTGTACTCCAATCAAAAGCCCCTACTACCACAAAAAGAAATGGAGTCATTAGCACTTATGGTTTGTAAATGGCACCCAGAATTATGTTGCACGAAGCACAATTTCACATCATTCTGCGTCCATTTGTGTGAAAACAAGGTCCAATCAGGCTGAAACATTACAAGAAGGTAGAATCTATTGAGTTGTAAGTGATCTGAATGTTTCATGATGATAGCACTTTCCTAAGGGGTTCAAACCATGTTCCAAAGGTCACCGGATCTCTGGTCAATTTAAAGAAGTAGTCCAGTTACACATTTGTGGGCTTATAACTTGGCTTCTGAATGTCCTAGAGAGATCAGGTTTGTTTTAGTGTACTCCAATCAACAGCCCCTACAACCACAAAAAGGAATGGAGTCATTAGCACTTATGGTTTGGAAATGGCAGCTAGAATTATGTTGCACGAAGCACAATTTCACATCATTCTGCGTCCATTTGTGTGAAAACAAGGTCCAATCAGGCTGAAACGTTACAAGAAGGTAGAATCTATTGAGTTGTAAGTGATCTGAACATTTCATGATGATCGCACATTCTTATAGGGGGTAAAACCATGTCCCAAAGGTCACCGGGCCTTGTGTCACTTTAAAGAAGTAGTCCAGTTACACATTTGTGGGCTTATAACTTGGCTTCTGAATGTCCTAGAGAGGTCAGGTTTGTTTTAGTGTACTCCAATCAACAGCCCCTACAACCACAAAAAAGAATGGAGTCATTAGCACTTATGGTTTGTAAATGGCACCCAGAATTATGTTGCACGAAGCACAATTTCACATCATTCTGGGTCCATTTGTGTGAAAACAAGGTCCAATCAGGCTGAAACGTTACAAGAAGGTAGAATCAATTGAGTTGTAAGTGATCTGAACGTTTCATGATGATCGCACATTCCTATAGGGGGTCAAACCATGTCCCAAAGGTCACCGGGCCTGGTGTCACTTTAACGAAGTAGTCCAGTTACACATTTGTGGGCTTATAACTTGGCTTCTGAATATCCTAGAGAGGTCAGGTTTGTTTTAGAGTACTCCAATTAACAGCCCCCATTACCCCAAAAAGGAATGGAGTCATTAGCACTTATGGTTTTTAAATGGCACCCAGAATTATGATGCACGAAGCACAATTTCACATCATTCTGGGTTCATTTGTGTGAAAACAAGGTCCAATCAGGCTGAAACGTTACAGGAAGGTAGAATCTATTGAGTTGTAAGTGATCTGAACGTTTCATGATGATCGCACATTCCTATAGGGGGTCAAACCATGTCCCAAAGGTCACCGGGCCTGGTGTCACTTTAAAGAAGTAGTCCAGTTACACCTTTGTGGGCTTATAACTTAGCTTCTGAATGTCTTAGAGAGGTCAGGTTTGTTTTAGTGTACTCCAATCAACAGCCCCTACAACCACAAAAAGGAATGGAGTCATTAACACTTATGGTTTGTAAATGGCACCCAGAATTATGTTGCACGAAGCACAATTTCACATCATTCTGGGTCCATTTGTGTGAAAACAAGGTCCAATCAGGCTGAAACGTTACAAGAAGGTAGAATCTATTGAGTTGGAAGTGATCTGAATGTTTCATGATGATCGCACATTCCTATATGGGGTAAAACCATGTCCCAAAGGTCACCGGGCCTGGTGTCACTTTAAAGAAGTAGTCCAGTTACACCTTCGTGGGCTTATAACTTGGCTTAAATGTCCTAGAGAGGTCAGGGATCTTTTAGAGTACTCCAATTAACAGCCCCCATTACCTAAAAAAGGAATGGAGTCATTAGCACTTATGGTTTTTAAATGGCACCCAGAATTATGTTGCACGAAGCACAATTTCACATCATTCTGGGTTCATTTGTGTGAAAACAAGGTCCAATCAGGCTGAAACGTTACAGGAAGGTAGAATCTATTGAGTTGTAAGTGATCTGAATTTTTCATGATGATAGCACTTTCCTAAGGGGGTCAAACCATGTTCCAAAGGTCACCAGATCTGGTGTCAATTTAAATAAGTAGTCCAGTTACACATTTGTGGGCTTATAACTTGGCTTCTGAATGTCCTAGAGAGATCAGGTTTGTTTTAGTGTACTCCAATCAACAGCCCCTACAACCACAAAAAGGAATGGAGTCATTAGCACTTATGGGTTGGAAATGGCAGCCAGAATTATGTTGCACGAAGCACAATTTCACATCATTCTGGGTCCATTTGTGTGAAAACAAGGTCCAATCAGGCTGAAACGTTACAAGAAGGTAGAATCTATTGAGTTGTAAGTGATCTTAACGTTTCATGATGATCGCACATTCTTATAGGGGGTAAAACCATGTCCCAAAGGTCACCGGGCCTTGTGTCACTTTAAAGAAGTAGTCCAGTTACACCTTTGTGGGCTTATAACTTGGCTTCTGAATTTCCTAGAGAGGTCAGGTTTGTTTTAGTGTACTCCAATCAACAGCCCCTACAACCACAAAAAAGAATGAAGTCATTAGCACTTATTGTTTGTAAATGGCACCCAGAATTATGTTGCACGAAGCACAATTTCACATCATTCTGGGTCTATTTGTGTGAAAACAAGGTCCAATCAGGCTGAAACGTTACAAGAAGGTAGAATCTATTGAGTTGTAAGTGATCTGAACGTTTCATGATGATCGCACATTCCTATAGGGGGTCAAACCATGTCCCAAAGGTCACCGGGCCTGGTGTCACTTTAACTAAGTGTTCCAGTTACACCTTTGTGGGCTTATAACTTGGCTTCTGAATATCCTAGAGAGGTCAGGTTTGTTTTAGAGTACTCCAATTAACAGCCCCCATTACCCCAAAAAGGAATGGAGTCATTAGCACTTATGGTTTTTAAATGGCACCAAGAATTATGATGCACGAAGCACAAGTTCACATCATTCTGGGTTCATTTGTGTGAAAACAAGGTCCAATCAGGCTGAAACGTTACAAGAAGGTAGAATCTATTGAGTTGTAAGTGATCTGAACGTTTCATGGTGATAGCACTTTCCTAAGGGGGTCAAACCATGTCCCAAAGGTCACCGGATCTGGTGTCAATTTAAAGAAGTAGTCCAGTTACACCTTTGTGGGCTTATAACTTGGCTTCTGAATGTCCTAGAGAGATCAGGTTTGTTTTAGTGTACTCCAATCAACAGCCCCTACAACCACTAAAAGGAATGGAGTCATTAGCACTTATGGTTTGGAAATGGCACCCAGAATTATGTTGCACGAAGCACAATTTCACATCATTCTGGGTCCGTTTGTGTGAAAACAAGGTCCAATCAGGCTGAAACGTTACAAGAAGGTAGAATCTATTGAGTTGTAAGTGATCTGAACGTTTCATGATGATCGCACATTCCTATAGGGGGTCAAACCATGTCCCAAAGGTCACCGGGCCTGGTGTCACTTTAACGAAGTAGTCCAGTTACACCTTTGTGGGCTTATAACTTGGCTTCTGAATATCCTAGAGAGGTCAGGTTTGTTTTAGAGTACTCCAATTAACAGCCCCCATTACCCCAAAAAGGAATGGAGTCATTAGCACTTATGGTTTTTAAATGGCACCCAGAATTATGATGCACGAAGCACAATTTCACATCATTCTGGGTTCATTTGTGTGAAAACAAGGTCCAATCAGGCTGAAACGTTACAGGAAGGTAGAATCTATTGAGTTGTAAGTGATCTGAACGTTTCATGATGATAGCCCTTTCCTAAGGGGGTCAAACCATGTCCCAAAGGTCACCGGAACTGGTGTCAATTTAAAAAAGTAGTCCAGTTACACATTTGTGGGCTTATAATTCGGCTTCTGAATGTCCTAGAGAGATCAGGTTTGTTTTTTTGTACTCCAATCAACAGCTCCTACAACCACAAAAAGAAATGGAGTCATTAGCACTTATGGTTTGTAAATGGCACCCAGAATTATGTTGCACGAAGCACAATTTCACATCATTCTGGGTTCATTTGTGTGAAAACAAGGTCCAATCAGGCTGAAACGTTACAAGAAGGTAGAATATATTGAGTTGTAAGTGATCTGAACGTTTCATGATGATCGCACATTCCTATAGGGGGTCAAAGCATGTCCCAAAGGTCACCGGGCCTGGTGTCACTTTAAAGAAGTAGTCCAGTTACCCCTTTGTGTGCTTATAACTTCGCTTCTGAATGTCCTAGATAGGTCAGGTTTGTTTTAGTGTACTCCAATCAACAGCCCCTACAACCACAAAAAGGAATGGAGTCATTAACACTTATGGTTTGTAAATGGCACCCAGAATTATGTTGCACGAAGCACAATTTCACATCATTCTGGGATCATTTGTGTGAAAACAAGGTCCAATCAGGCTGAAACGTTACAAGAAGGTAGAATCTATTGAGTTGTAAGTGATCTGAACGTTTCATGATGATAGCACTTTCCTAAGGGGGTCAAACCATGTCCCAAAGGTCACCGGATCTGGTGTCAATTTAAAGAAGTAGTCCAGTTACACATTTGTGGGCTTATAACTTGGCTTCTGAATGTCCTAGAGAGATCAGGTTTGTTTTAATGTACTCCAATCAACAGCCCCTACAACCACAAAAAGGAATGGAGTCATTAGCACTTATGGTTTGTAAATGGCACCCAGAATTATGTTGCACAAAGCACAATTTCACATCATTCTGGGTCCATTTGTGTGAAAACAAGGTCCAATCAGGCTGAAACGTTACAAGAAGGTAGAATCTATTGAGTTGTAAGTGATCTGAACGTTTCATGATGATCGCACATTCCTATAGGGGGTCAAACCATGTCCCAAAGGTCACCGGGCCTGGTGTCACTTTAACTAAGTAGTCCAGTTACACCTTTGTGGGTTTATAACTTGGCTTCTGAATATCCTAGAGAGGTCAGGTTTGTTTTAGAGTACTCCAATTAACAGCCCCCATTACCCCAAAAAGGAATGGAGTCATTAGCACTTATGGTTTTTAAATGGCACCAAGAATTATGATGCACGAAGCACAAGTTCACATCATTCTGGGTTCATTTGTGTGAAAACAAGGTCCAATCAGGCTGAAACGTTACAGGAAGGTAGAATCTATTGAGTTGTAAGTGATCTGAACGTTTCATGATGATAGCACTTTCCTAAGGGGGTCAAACCGTGTCCCAAAGGTCACCGGATCTGGTGTCAATTTAAAGTAGTCCAGTTACACCTTTGTGTGCTTATAACTTGGCTTCTGAATGTCCTAGAGAGATCAGGTTTGTTTTAGTGTACTCCAATCAACAGCCCCTACAACCAGTAAAAGGAATGGAGTCATTAGCACTTATGGTTTGGAAATGGCACCCAGAATTATGTTGCACGAAGCACAATTTCACATCATTCTCGGTCCATTTGTGTGAAAACAAGGTCCAATCAGGCTGAAACGTTACAAGAAGGTAGAATCTATTGAGTTGTAAGTGATCTGAACGTTTCATGATGATCGCACATTCCTATAGGGGGTCAAACCATGTCCCAAAGGTCACCGGGCCTTGTGTCACTTTAAAGAAGTAGTCCAGTTACACCTTTGTGGGCTTATAACTTGGCTTCTGAATGTCCTAGAGAGATCAGGTTTGTTTTTGTGTACTCCAATCAACAGCCCCTACAACCACAAAAAGAAATGGAGTCATTAGCACTTATGGTTTGTAAATGGCACCCAGAATTATGTTGCACGAATCACAATTTCACATCATTCTGGGTCCATTTGTGTGAAAACAAGGTCCAATCAGGCTGAAACATTACAAGAAGGTAGAATCTATTGAGTTGTAAGTGATCTGAACGTTTCATGATGATCGCACATTCCTATATGGGGTAAAACCATGTCCCAAAGGTCACCGAGCCTGGTGTCAATTTAAAGAAGTAGTCCAGTTACACCTTTGTGGGCTTATAACTTGGCTTTTGAATATCCTAGAGAGGTCAGGTTTGTTTTAGAGTACTCCAATTAACAGCCCCTATTACCTCAAAAAGGAATGGAGTCATTAGCACTTATGGTTTTTAAATGGCACCCAGAATTATGTTGCACGAAGCACAATTTCACATCATTCTGGGTTCATTTGTGTGAAAACAAGGTCCAATCAGGCTGAAACGTTACAGGAAGGTAGAATCTATTGAGTTGTAAGTGATCTGAACGTTTCATGATGATAGCACTTTCCTAAGGGGGTCAAACCATGTCCCAAAGGTCACCGGGCCTGGTGTCACTTTAAAGAAGTAGTCCAGTTACACCTTTGTGGGTTTATAACTTGGCTTCTGAATATCCTAGAGAGGTCAGGTTTGATTTAGAGTACTCCAATTAACAGCCCCCAATACCCCAAAAAGGAATGGAGTCATTAGCACTTATGGTTTTTAAATGGCACCCAGAATTATGTTGCACGAAGCACAATTTCACATCATTCTGGGTTCATTTGTGTGAAAACAAGGTCCAATCAGGCTGAAACGTTACAGGAAGGTAAAATCTATTGAGTTGTAAGTGTTCTGAACGTTTCATGAGGATAGCACTTTCCTAAGGTGGTCAAACCATGTCCCAAAGGTCACCGGATCTGGTGTCAATTTAAAGAAGTAGTCCAGTTCCACCTTTGTGGGCTTATAACTTGGCTTCTGAATGTCCTAGAGAGATCAGGTTTGTTTTAGTGTACTCCAATCAACAGCCCCTACAACCACTAAAAGGAATGGAGTCATTAGCACTTATGGTTTGGAAATGGCACCCAGATTTATGTTGCACGAAGCACAATTTCACATCATTCTGGGTCCATTTGTGTGAAAACAAGGTCCAATCAGGCTGAAACGTTACAAGAAGGTAGAATCTATTGAGTTGTAAGTGATCTGAACATTTCATGATGATCGCACATTCCCTATAGGGGGTCAAACCATGTCCCAAAGGTCACCGGGCCTGGTGTCACTTTAACTAAGTAGTCCAGTTACACCTTTGTGGGCTTATACCTTGGCTTCTGAATATCCTAGAGAGGTCAGGTTTGTTTTAGAGTACTCCAATTAACAGCCCCCATTACCCCAAAAAGGAATGGAGTCATTAGCACTAACCCCCAAATTCCACTACCTCCGCTCCGCTCCGACACGAACGCCGGAGCAAAATCGGTCCCGTTGTAGTCAATCAGAGCAATTCCACTACTGCGGCCGTGCTCCGGCAGTGCGGCGCCATGCGCCGCCCTCTGTTCCGGTGTCCGGCAAAAATAGAATCGATCCTATTTTTGCCGGACGCCGGAGCACCTCCGCAATCAATGGACAGAAATCACAACGGCCCAACAGGAAAAGGAGCAAGCACAACTTCCGTTTTTCACAATAAATCGATAAACAAAAGGCGTTTTTTGTTTCATATGCACAGGTTTAACAACTTTTAACAACTATCAATGGCGGCTGAACTTTAAATGCCCAAAAGTAAGCCATAAATACAGTTTCCGCTATCAAAGTAGTCACATTTTGTTGATCCAAACACTGCTGATCTCAACACAAATGATGGGCAGATTGAACAGCTCATGTCGATGCTTCTCCCACACAACGGGTGTTTGGATCTAACTTCCGCGTTTATTGCTCGGACTGTATCGCAAGATCTTGAAAATCCCGCGCATGCTTGTTTGCCCACCTCAGGTCTCCGCTCCGGAGCGGAGCCGTTGTAGAGCGCGTACCAGTAAAAATTGAGTTCGGAAGCGAGCGGCTGCGGAAGGCGGGGGCGGACCGCAGCGGAGCGGAGCGGAGGTAGTGGAATTTGGGGGTTATGGTTTGTAAATGGCACCCAGAATTATGTTGCACGAATCACAATTTCACATCATTCTGGGTCCATTTGTGTGAAAACAAGGTCCAATCAGGCTGAAACATTACAAGAAGGTAGAATCTATTGAGTTGTAAGTGATCTGAACGTTTCATGATGATCGCGCATTCCTATATGGGGTAAAACCATGTCCCAAAGGTCACCGGGCCTGGTGTCAATTTAAAGAAGTAGTCCAGTTACACCTTTGTGGGCTTATAACTTGGCTTTTGAATATCCTAGAGAGGTCAGGTTTGTTTTAGAGTACTCCAATTAACAGCCCCTATTACCTCAAAAAGGAATGGAGTCATTAGCACTTATGGTTTTTAAATGGCACCCAGAATTATGTTGCACGAAGCACAATTTCACATCATTCTGGGTTCATTTGTGTGAAAACAAGGTCCAATCAGGCTGAAACGTTACAGGAAGGTAGAATCTATTGAGTTGTAAGTGATCTGAACGTTTCATGATGATAGCACTTTCCTAAGGGGGTCAAACCATGTCCCAAAGGTCACCGGGCCTGGTGTCACTTTAAAGAAGTAGTCCAGTTACACCTTTGTGGGTTTATAACTTGGCTTCTGAATATCCTAGAGAGGTCAGGTTTGATTTAGAGTACTCCAATTAACAGCCCCCAATACCCCAAAAAGGAATGGAGTCATTAGCACTTATGGTTTTTAAATGGCACCCAGAATTATGTTGCACGAAGCACAATTTCACATCATTCTGGGTTCATTTGTGTGAAAACAAGGTCCAATAGGGCTGAAACGTTACAGGAAGGTAAAATCTATTGAGTTGTAAGTGTTCTGAACGTTTCATGAGGATAGCACTTTCCTAAGGTGGTCAAACCATGTCCCAAAGGTCACCGGATCTGGTGTCAATTTAAAGAAGTAGTCCAGTTCCACCTTTGTGGGCTTATAACTTGGCTTCTGAATGTCCTAGAGAGATCAGGTTTGTTTTAGTGTACTCCAATCAACAGCCCCTACAACCACTAAAAGGAATGGAGTCATTAGCACTTATGGTTTGGAAATGGCACCCAGATTTATGTTGCACGAAGCACAATTTCACATCATTCTGGGTCCATTTGTGTGAAAACAAGGTCCAATCAGGCTGAAACGTTACAAGAAGGTAGAATCTATTGAGTTGTAAGTGATCTGAACGTTTCATGATGATCGCACATTCCTATAGGGGGTCAAACCATGTCCCAAAGGTCACCGGGCCTGGTGTCACTTTAAGGAAGTAGTCCAGTTACACCTTTGTGGGCTTATAACTTGGCTTCTGAATGTCCTAGAGAGGTCAGGTTTGTTTTAGTGTACTCCAATCAACAGCCCCTACAACCACAAAAAGGAATGGAGTCATTAGCACTTATGGTTTGTAAATGGCACCCAGAATTATAATGCACAAAGCACAATTTCACATCATTCTGGGTCCATTTGTGTGAAAACAAGGTCCAATCAGGCTGAAATGTTACAAGAAGGTAGAATCTATTGAGTTGTATGTGATCTGAACGTTTCATGATGATCGCATATTCCTATAGGGGGTCAAACCATGTCCCAAAGGTCACCGGGCCTGGTGTCACTTTAAAGAAGTAGTCCAGTTACACCTTTGTGGGCTTATAACTTGGCTTCTGAATATCCTAGAGAGGTCAGGTTTGTTTTAGTGTACTCCAATCAACAGCCGCTACAACCAAAAAAAAGAATGGAGTCATTAGCACTTATGGTTTGTAAATGGCACCCAGAATTATGATGCACAAAGCACAATTTCACATAATTCTGGGTTCATTTGTGTGAAAACAAGGTCCAATCAGGCTGAAACGTTACAGGAAGGTAGAATTTATTGAGTTGTAAGTGATCTGAACGTTTCATGATGATAGCTCTTTCCTAAGGGGGTCAAACCATGTCCCAAAGGTCACCGGGCCTGGTGTCAATTTAAAGAAGTAGTCCAGTTACACCTTTGTGGGCTTATAACTTGGCTTTTGAATATCCTAGAGAGGTCAGGTTTGTTTTAGAGTACTCCAATTAACAGCCCCTATTACCTCAAAAAGGAATGGAGTCATTAGCACTTATGGTTTTTAAACGGCACACAGAATTATGTTGCACGAAGCACAATTTCACATCATTCTGGGTTCATTTGTGTGAAAACAAGGTCCAATCAGGCTGAAACGTTACAGGAAGGTAGAATCTATTGAGTTGTAAGTGATCTGAACATTTCATGATGATAGCTCTTTCCTAAGGGGGTCAAACCATGTCCCAAAGGTCACCGGATCTGGTGTCAATTTAAAGAAGTAGTCAAGTTACACATTTGTGGGCTTATAACTTGGCTTCTGAATGTCCTAGAGAGATCAGGTTTGTTTTTGTGTACTCCAATCAACAGCCCCTACAACCACAAAAAGAAATGGAGTCATTAGCACTTATGGTTTGTAAATGGCACCCAGAATTATGTTGCACGAAGCACAATTTCACATCATTCTGGGTCCATTTGTGTGAAAACAAGGTCCAATCAGGCTGAAACATTACAAGAAGGTAGAATCTATTGAGTTGTAAGTGATCTGAACGTTTCATGATGATCGCACATTCTTATATGGGGTAAAACCATGTCGCAAAGGTCACCGGGCCTGGTGTCAATTTAAAGAAGTAGTCCAGTTACACATTTGTGGGCTTATAACTTGGCTTTTGAATATCCTAGAGAGATCAGGTTTGTTTTAGAGTACTCCAATTAACAGCCCCTATTACCTCAAAAAGGAATGGAGTCATTAGCACTTATGGTTTTTAAATGGCACCCAGAATTATGTTGCACGAAGCACAATTTCACATCATTGTGGGTTCATTTGTGTGAAAACAAGGTCCAATCAGGCTGAAACGTTACAGGAAGGTAGAATCTATTGAGTTGTAAGTGATCTGAACGTTTCATGATGATAGCACTTTCCTAAGGGGGTCAAACCATCTCCCAAAGGTCACCGGGCCTGGTGTCACTTTAAAGAAGTAGTCCAGTTACACCTTTGTGGGTTTATAACTTGGCTTCTGAATATCCTAGAGAGGTCAGATTTGATTTAGAGTACTCCAATTAACAGCCCCCATTACCCCAAAAAGGAATGGAGTCATTAGCACTTATGGTTTTTAAATGGCACCCAGAATTATGTTGCACGAAGCACAATTTCACATCATTCTGGGTTCATTTGTGTGAAAACAAGGTCCAATCAGGCTGAAACGTTACAGGAAGGTAAACTCTATTGAGTTGTAAGTGATCTGAACGTCTCATGATGATAGCACTTTCCTAAGGGGGTCAAACCATGTCCCAAAGGTCACCGGATCTGGTGTCAATTTAAAGAAGTAGTCCAGTTACACATTTGTGGGCTTATAACTTGGCTTCTGAATGTCCTAGAGAGATCAGGTTTGTTTTAGTGTACTCCAATCAACAGCCCCTACAACCACTAAAAGGAATGGAGTCATTAGCACTTATGGTTTGGAAATGGCACCCAGAATTATGTTGCACGAAGCACAATTTCACATCATTCTGGGTCCATTTGTGTGAAAACAAGGTCCAATCAGGCTGAAACGTTATAAGAAGGTAGAATCTATTGAGTTGTAAGTGATCTGAACGTTTCATGATGATCGCACATTCCTATAGGGGGTCAAACCATGTCCCAAAGGTCACCGGGCCTGGTGTCACTTTAAAGAAGTAGTCCAGTTACACCTTTGTGGGCTTATAACTTGGCTTCTGAATGTCCTAGAGAGATCAGGTTTCTTTTTGTGTACTCCAATCAACAGACCCTACAACCACAAAAAGAAATGGAGTCATTAGCACTTATGGTTTGTAAATGGCACCCAGAATTATGTTGCACGAATCACAATTTCACATCATTCTGGGTCCATTTGTGTGAAAACAAGGTCCAATCAGGCTGAAACATTACAAGAAGGTAGAATCTATTGAGTTGTAAGTGATCTGAACGTTTCATGATGATCGCACATTCCTATATGGGGTAAAACCATGTCCCAAAGGTCACCGGGCCTGGTGTCACTTTAACGAAGTAGTCCAGTTACACCTTTGTGGGCTTATAACTTGGCTTCTGAGTATCCTAGAGAGGTCAGGTTTGTTTTAGAGTACTCCAATTAACAGCCCCCATTACCCCAAAAAGGAATGGAGTCATTAAAACTTATGGTTTTTAAATGGCACCCAGAATTATGATGCACGAAGCACAATTTCACATCATTCTGGGTTCATTTGTGTGAAAACAAGGTCCAATCAGGCTGAAACGTTACAGGAAGGTAGAATCTATTGAGTTGTAAGTGATCTGAACGTTTCATGATGATAGCCCTTTCCTGAGGGGGTCAAACCATGTGCCAAAGGTCACCGGAACTGGTGTCAATTTAAAAAAGTAGTCCAGTTACACATTTGTGGGCTTATAACTTGGCTTCTGAATGTCCTAGAGGGATCAGGTTTGTTTTTGTGTACTCCAATCAACAGCCCCTACAACCACAAAAAGAAATGGAGTCATTAGCACTTATGGTTTGTAAATGGCACCCAGAATTATGTTGCACGAAGCAAAATTTCACATCATTCTGGGTTCATTTGTGTGAAAACAAGGTCCAATCAGGCTGAAACGTTACAAGAAGGTAGAATATATTGAGTTGTAAGTGATCTGAACGTTTCATGATGATCGCACATTCCTATAGGAGGTCAAACCATGTCCCAAAGGTCACCGGGCCTGGTGTCACTTTAAAGAAGTAGTCCAGTTACACCTTTGTGGGCTTATAACTTGGCTTCTGAATTTCCTAGAGAGGTCAGGTTTGTTTTAGTGTACTCCAATCAACAGCCCCTACAACCACAAAAAGGAATGGAGTCATTAGCACTTATGGTTTGTAAATGGCACCCAGAATTATGTTGCACGAAGCACAATTTCACATCATTCTGGGTCCATTTGTGTGAAAACAAGGTCCAATCAGGCTGAAACGTTACAAGAAGGTAGAATCAATTGAGTTGGAAGTGATCTGAATGTTTCATGATGATTGCACATTCCTATATGGGGTAAAACCATGTCCCAAAGGTCACCGGGCCTGGTGTCACTTTAAAGAAGTAGTCCAGTTACACCTTTGTGGGCTTATAACTTGGCTTCTGAATGTCCTAGAGAGGTCAGGTTTGTTTTAGTGTACTCCAATCAACAGCCCCTACAACCACAAAAAAGAATGGAGTCATTAGCACTTATGGTTTTTAAATGGCACCCAGAATTATGTTGCACGAAGCACAATTTCACATCATTCCGGGTTCATTTGTGTGAAAACAAGGTCCAATCAGGCTGAAACGTTACAGGAAGGTAAACTCTATTGAGTTGTAAGTGATCTGAACATTTCATGATGATAGCACTTTCCTAAGGGGGTCAAACCATGTCCCAAAGGTCACCGGATCTGGTGTCAATTTAAAGTAGTCCAGTTACACCTTTGTGGGCTTATAACTTGGCTTCTGAATGTCCTAGAGAGATCAGGTTTGTTTTAGTGTACTCCAATCAACAGCCCCTACAACCACTAAAAGGAATGGAGTCATTAGCACTTATGGTTTGGAAATGGCACCCAGAATTATGTTGCATGAAGCACAATTTCACATCATCTGGGTCCATTTGTGTGAAAACAAGGTCCAATCAGGCTGAAACGTTACAAGAAGGTAGAATCTATTGAGTTGTAAGTGATCTGAACGTTTCATGATGATAGCACATTCTTATAGGGGGTAAAACCATGTCCCAAAGGTCACCGGGCCTTTTGTCACTTTAAAGAAGTAGACCAGTTACACCTTTGTGGGCTTATAACTTGGCTTCTGAATGTCCTAGAGAGGTCAGGTTTGTTTTAGTGTACTCCAATCAACAGCCCCTACAACCACAAAAAGGAATGGAGTCATTAGCACTTATGGTTTGTAAATGGCACCCAGAATTATGTTGCACAATGCACAATTTCACATCATTCTGGGTCCATTTGTGTGAAAACAAGGTCCAATCAGGCTGAAACGTTACAAGAAGGTAGAATCTATTGAGTTGTAAGTGATCTGAACGTTTCATGATGATCGCACATTCCTATATGGGGTAAAACCATGTCCCAAAGGTCACCGGGCCTGGTGTCAATTTAAAGAAGTAGTCCAGTTACACCTTTGTGGGCTTATAACTTGGCTTTTGAATATCCTAGAGAGGTCAGGTTTGTTTTAGAGTACTCCAATTATCAGCCTCTATTACCTCAAAAAGGAATGGAGTCATTAGCACTTATGGTTTTTAAATGGCACCCAGAATTATGTTGCACGAAGCACAATTTCACATCATTCTGGGTTCATTTGTGTGAAAACAAGGTCCAATCAGGCTGAAACGTTACAGGAAGGTAGAATCTATTGAGTTGTAAGTGATCTGAACGTTTCATGATGATAGCACTTTCCTAAGGGGGTCAAACCATGTCCCAAAGGTCACCGGATCTGGTGTCAATTTAAAGAAGTAGTCAAGTTACACCTTTGTGGGCTTATAACTTGGCTTCTGAATTTCCTAGAGAGGTCTGGTTTGTTTTAGAGTACTCCAATTAACAGCCCCTATTACCTCAAAAAGGAATGGAGTCATTAGCACTTATGGTTTTTAAACGGCACACAGAATTATGTTGCACGAAGCACAATTTCACATCATTCTGGGTTCATTTGTGTGAAAACAAGGTCCAATCAGGCTGAAACGTTACAGGAAGGTAGAATCTATTGAGTTGTAAGAGATCTGAACATTTCATGATGATACCTCTTTCCTAAGGGGGTCAAACCATGTCCCAAAGGTCACCGGATCTGGTGTCACTTTAAAGAAGTAGTCCAGTTACACCTTTGTGGGTTTATAACTTGGCTTCTGAATATCCTAGAGAGGTCAGGTTTGATTTAGAGTACTCCAATTAACAGCCCCCATTACCCCAAAAAGGAATGGAGTCATTAGCACTTATGGTTTTTAAATGGCACCCAGAATTATGTTGCACGAAGCACAATTTCACATCATTCTGGGTTCATTTGTGTGAAAACAAGGTCCAATCAGGCTGAAACGTTACAGGAAGGTAAACTCTATTGAGTTGTAAGTGATCTGAACATTTCATGATGATAGCACTTTCCTAAGGGGGTCAAACCATGTCCCAAAGGTCACCGGATCTGGTGTCAATTTAAAGTAGTCCAGTTACACCTTTGTGGGCTTATAACTTGGCTTCTGAATGTCCTAGAGAGATCAGGTTTGTTTTAGTGTACTCCAATCAACAGCCCCTACAACCACTAAAAGGAATGGAGTCATTAGCACTTATGGTTTGGAAATGGCACCCAGAATTATGTTGCATGAAGCACAATTTCACATCATCTGGGTCCATTTGTGTGAAAACAAGGTCCAATCAGGCTGAAACGTTACAAGAAGGTAGAATCTATTGAGTTGTAAGTGATCTGAACGTTTCATGATGATAGCACATTCTTATAGGGGGTAAAACCATGTCCCAAAGGTCACCGGGCCTTTTGTCACTTTAAAGAAGTAGACCAGTTACACCTTTGTGGGCTTATAACTTGGCTTCTGAATGTCCTAGAGAGGTCAGGTTTGTTTTAGTGTACTCCAATCAACAGCCCCTACAACCACAAAAAGGAATGGAGTCATTAGCACTTATGGTTTGTAAATGGCACCCAGAATTATGTTGCACAAAGCACAATTTCACATCATTCTGGGTCCATTTGTGTGAAAACAAGGTCCAATCAGGCTGAAATGTTACAAGAAGGTAGAATCTATTGAGTTGTATGTGATCTGAACGTTTCATGATGATCGCATATTCCTATAGGGGGTCAAACCATGTCCCAAAGGTCACCGGGCCTGGTGTCACTTTAAAGAAGTAGTCCAGTTACACCTTTGTGGGCTTATAACTTGGCTTCTGAATTTCCTAGAGAGGTCTGGTTTGTTTTAGAGTACTCCAATTAACAGCCCCTATTACCTCAAAAAGGAATGGAGTCATTAGCACTTATGGTTTTTAAACGGCACACAGAATTATGTTGCACGAAGCACAATTTCACATCATTCTGGGTTCATTTGTGTGAAAACAAGGTCCAATCAGGCTGAAACGTTACAGGAAGGTAGAATCTATTGAGTTGTAAGTGATCTGAACATTTCATAATGATACCTCTTTCCTAAGGGGGTCAAACCATGTCCCAAAGGTCACCGGATCTGGTGTCAATTTAAAGAAGTAGTCAAGTTACACATTTGTGGGCTTATAACTTGGCTTCTGAATGTCCTAGAGAGGTCAGGTTTGTTTTAGAGTACTCCAATTAACAGCCCCCATTACCCCAAAAAGGAATGGAGTCATTAGCACTTATGGTTTTTAAATGGCACCCAGAATTATGTTGCACGAAGCACAATTTCACATCATTGTGGGTTCATTTGTGTGAAAACAAGGTCCAATCAGGCTGAAACGTTACAGGAAGGTAGAATATATTGAGTTGTAAGTGATCTGAAAGTTTCATGATGATAGCACTTTCCTAAGGGGGTCAAACCATGTCCCAAAGGTCACCGGGCCTGGTGTCACTTTAAAGAAGTAGTCCAGTTACACCTTTGTGGGTTTATAACTTGGCTTCTGAATATCCTAGAGAGGTCAGGTTTGATTTAGAGTACTCCAATTAACAGCCCCCATTACCCCAAAAAGGAATGGAGTCATTAGCACTTATGGTTTTTAAATGGCACCCAGAATTATGTTGCACGAAGCACAATTTCACATCATTCTGGGTTCATTTGTGTGAAAACAAGGTCCAATCAGGCTGAAACGTTACAGGAAGGTAAACTCTATTGAGTTGTAAGTGATCTGAACATTTCATGATGATAGCACTTTCCTAAGGGGGTCAAACCATGTCCCAAAGGTCACCGGATCTGGTGTCAATTTAAAGTAGTCCAGTTACACCTTTGTGGGCTTATACCTTGGCTTCTGAATGTCCTAGAGAGATCAGGTTTGTTTTAGTGTACTCCAATCAACAGCCCCTACAACCACTAAAAGGAATGGAGTCATTAGCACTTATGGTTTGGAAATGGCACCCAGAATTATGTTGCATGAAGCACAATTTCACATCATCTGGGTCCATTTGTGTGAAAACAAGGTCCAATCAGGCTGAAACGTTACAAGAAGGTAGAATCTATTGAGTTGTAAGTGATCTGAACGTTTCATGATGATAGCACATTCTTATAGGGGGTAAAACCATGTCCCAAAGGTCACCAGGCCTTTTGTCACTTTAAAGAAGTAGACCAGTTACACCTTTGTGGGCTTATAACTTGGCTTCTGAATGTCCTAGAGAGGTCAGGTTTGTTTTAGTGTACTCCAATCAACAGCCCCTACAACCACAAAAAGGAATGGAGTCATTAGCACTTATGGTTTGTAAATGGCACCCAGAATTATGTTGCACAAAGCACAATTTCACATCATTCTGGGTCCATTTGTGTGAAAACAAGGTCCAATCAGGCTGAAATGTTACAAGAAGGTAGAATCTATTGAGTTGTATGTGATCTGAATGTTTCATGATGATCGCATATTCCTATAGGGGGTCAAACCATGTCCCAAAGGTCACCGGGCCTGGTGTCACTTTAAAGAAGTAGTCCAGTTACACCTTTGTGGGCTTATAACTTGGCTTCTGAATTTCCTAGAGAGGTCTGGTTTGTTTTAGTGTACTCCAATCAACAGCCCCTACAACCACAAAAAGGAATGGAGTCATTAGCACTTATGGTTTGTAAATGGCACCCAGAATTATGTTGCACGAAGCACAATTTCACATCATCTGGGTCCATTTGTGTGAAAACAAGGTCCAATCAGGCTGAAACGTTACAAGAAGGTAGAATCTATTGAGTTGTAAGTGATCTGAACGTTTCATGATGATAGCACATTCTTATAGGGGGTAAAACCATGTCCCAAAGGTCACCGGGCCTTTTGTCACTTTAAAGAAGTAGTCCAGTCACACCTTTGTGGGCTTATAACTTGGCTTCTGAATGTCCTAGAGAGATCAGGTTTGTTTTAGTGTACTCCAATCAACAGCCCCTACAACCACTAAAAGGAATGGAGTCATTAGCACTTATGGTTTGGAAATGGCACCCAGAATTATGTTGCACGAAGCACAATTTCACATCATTCTGGGTTCATTTGTGTGAAAACAAGGTCCAATCAGGCTGAAACGTTACAAGAAGGTAGGATCTATTGAGTTGTAAGTGATCTGAACGTTTCATGATGATCGCACATTCCTATAGAGGGTCAAACCATGTCCCAAAGGTCACCGGGCCTGGTGTCACTTTAAAGAAGTAGTCCAGTCACACCTTTGTGGGCTTATAACTTGGCTTCTGAATGTCCTAGAGAGGTCAGGTTTGTTTTAGAGTACTCCAATTAACAGCCCCCATTACCCCAAAAAGGAATGGAGTCATTAGCACTTATGGTTTTTAAATGGCACCCAGAATTATGTTGCACGAAGCACAATTTCACATCATTCTGGGTCCATTTGTGTGAAAACAAGGTCCAATCAGGCTGAAACGTTACAGGAAGGTAGAATCTATTGAGTTGTAAGTGATCTGAACGTTTCATGATGATAGCACTTTCCTAAGGGGGTCAAACCATGTCCCAAAGGTCACCGGATCTGGTGTCAATTTAAAGAAGTAGTCCAGTTACACCTTTGTGGGCTTATAACTTGGCTTCTGAATGTCCTAGAGAGATCAGGTTTGTTTTAGTGTACTCCAATCAACAGCCCCTACAACCACAAAAAGGAATGGAGTCATTAGCACTTATGGTTTGGAAATAGCACCCAGAATTATGTTGCACGAAGCACAATTTCACATCATTCTGGGTCCATTTGTGTGAAAACAAGGTCCAATCAGGCTGAAACGTTACAAGAAGGTAGAATCTCTTGAGTTGTAAGTGATCTGAACGTTTCATGATGATCGCACATTCCTATATGGAGTCAAACCATGTCCCAAAGGTCACCGGGCCTGGTGTCACTTTAAAGAAGTAGTCCAGTTACACCTTTGTGGGCTTATAACTTGGCTTCTGAATATCCTAGAGAGGTCAGGTTTGTTTTAGTTTACTCCAATCAACAGCCCCTACAACCACAAAAAAGAATGGAGTCATTAACACTTATGGTTTGTAAATGGCACCCAGAATTATGTTGCACGAAGCACAATTTCACATCATTCTGGGTTCATTTGTGTGAAAACAAGGTCCAATCAGGCTGAACCTTTACAGGAAGGTAGAATCTATTGAGTTGTAAGTGATCTGAACGTTTCATGATGATAGCACTTTCCTAAGGGGGTCAAACCATGTCCCAAAGGTCACCGGATCTGGTGTCAATTTAAAGAAGTAGTCCAGTTACACATTTGTGGGCTTATAACTTGGCTTCTGAATGTCCTAGAGAGATCAGGTTTGTTTTAGTGTACTCCAATCAACAGCCCCTACAACCACAAAAAGAAATGGAGTCATTAGCACTTATGGTTTGTAAATGGCACCCAGAATTATGTTGCACGAAGCACAATTTCACATCATTCTGGGTCCATTTGTGTGAAAACAAGGTCCAATCAGGCTGAAACATTACAAGAAGGTAGAATCTATTGAGTTGTAAGTGATCTGAACGTTTCATGATGATCGCACATTCCTATATGGGGTAAAACCATGTCCCAAAGGTCACCGGGCCTGGTGTCAATTTAAAGAAGTAGTCCAGTTACACCTTTGTGGGCTTATAACTTGGCTTTTGAATATCCTAGAGAGGTCAGGTTTGTTTTAGAGTACTCCAATTAACAGCCCCTATTACCTCAAAAAGGAATGGAGTCATTAGCACTTATGGTTTTTAAATGGCACCCAGAATTATGTTGCACGAAGCACAATTTCACATCATTCTGGGTTCATTTGTGTGAAAACAAGGTCCAATCAGGCTGAAACGTTACAGGAAGGTAGAATCTATTGAGTTGTAAGTGATCTGAACGTTTCATGATGATAGCACTTTCCTAAGGGGGTCAAACCATGTCCCAAAGGTCACCGGGCCTGGTGTCACTTTAAAGAAGTAGTCCAGTTACACCTTTGTGGGTTTATACCTTGGCTTCTGAATATCCTAGAGAGGTCAGGTTTGATTTAGAGTACTCCAATTAACAGCCCCCATTACCCCAAAAAGGAATGGAGTCATTGGCACTTATGGTTTGTAAATGGCACCCAGAATTATGTTGCACAAAGCACAATTTCACATCATTCTGGGTCCATTTGTGTGAAAACAAGGTCCAATCAGGCTGAAACGTTACAGGAAGGTAAAATCTATTGAGTTGTATGTGATCTGAACGTTTCATGATGATCGCATATTCCTATAGGTGGTCAAACCATGTCCCAAAGGTCACCGGGCCTGGTGTCACTTTAAAGAAGAGGTCCAGTTACATCTTTGTGGGCTTATAACTTGGCTTCTCAATTTCCTAGAGAGGTCAGGTTTGTTTTAGTGTACTCCAATCAACAGCCCCTACAACCACAAAAAGGAATGGAGTCATTAGCACTTATGGTTTGTAAATGGCACCCAGAATTATGTTGCACGAAGCACAATTTCACATCATTCTGGGTCCATTTGTGTGAAAACAAGGTCCAATCAGGCTGAAACGTTACAAGAAGGTAGAATCTATTGAGTTGTAAGTGATCTGAACGTTTCATGATGATAGCACATTCTTATAGGGGGTAAAACCATGTCCCAAAGGTCACCGGGCCTTTTGTCACTTTAAAGAAGTAGTCCAGTTACACCTTTGTGGGCTTATAACTTGGCTTCTGAATATCCTAGAGAGGTCAGGTTTGTTTTAGTGTACTCCAATCAACAGCCCCTACAACAACAAAAAAGAATGGAGTCATTAGCACTTATGGTTTGTAAATGGCACCCAGAATTATGTTGCACGAAGCACAATTTCACATCATTCTGGGTCCATTTGTGTGAAAACAAGGTCCAATCAGGCTGAAACGTTACAAGAAGGGAGAATCTATTGAGTTGTAAGTGATCTGAACGTTTCGTGATGACCGCACATTCCTATAGAGGGTCAAACCATGTCCCAAAGGTCACCGGGCCTGGTGTCACTTTAACGAAGTAGTCCAGTTACACCTTTGTGGGCTTATAACTTGGCTTCTGAATATCCTAGAGAGGTCAGGTTTGTTTTAGAGTACTCCAATTAACAGCCCCCATTACCCCACAAAGGAATGGAGTCATTAGCACTTATGGTTTTTAAATGGCACCCAGAATTATGATGCACGAAGCACAATTTCACATCATTCTGGGTTCATTTGTGTGAAATCAAGGTCCAATCAGGCTGAAACGTTACAGGAAGGTAGAATCTATTGAGTTGTAAGTGATCTGAACGTTTCATGATGATCGCACATTCCTATAGGGGGTCAAACCATGTCCCAAAGGTCACCGGGCCTGGTGTCACTTTAACGAAGTAGTCCAGTTACACCTTTGTGGGCTTATAACTTGGCTTCTGAATATCCTAGAGAGGTCAGGTTTGTTTTAGAGTACTCCAATTAACAGCCCCCATTACCCCAAAAAGGAATGGAGTCATTAGCACTTATGGTTTTTAAATGGCACCCAGAATTATGATGCACGAAGCACAATTTCACATCATTCTGGGTTCATTTGTCTGAAAACAAGGTCCAATCAGGCTGAAACGTTACAGGAAGGTAGAATATATTGAGTTGTAAGTGATCTGAATGTTTCATGATGATAGCACTTTCCTAAGGGGGTCAAACCATGTCCCAAAGGTCACCCCTGATCTGGTGTCAATTTAAAGAAGTAGTCCAGTTACACATTTGTGGGCTTATAACTTGGCTTCTGAATGTCCTAGAGAGATCAGGTTTGTTTTAGTGTACTCCAATCAACAGCCCCTACAACCACAAAAAGAAATGGAGTCATTAGCACTTATGGTTTTTAAATGGCACCCAGAATTATGTTGCACGAAGCACAATTTCACATCATTCTGGGTTCATTTGTGTGAAAACAAGGTCCAATCAGGCTGAAACGTTACAGGAAGGTAGAATCTATTGAGTTGTAAGTGATCTGAATGTTTCATGATGATCGCACATTCCTGTATGGGGTAAAACCATGTCCCAAAGGTCACCGGGCCTGGTGTCACTTTAAAGAAGTAGTCCAGTTACACCTTCGTGGGCTTATAACTTGGCTTCTGAATGTCCTAGAGAGGTCAGGTTTGTTTTAGTGTACTCCAATCAACAGCCCCTACAACCACAAAAAGAAATGGAGTCATTAGCACTTATGGTTTGTAAATGGCACCCAGAATTATGTTGCACGAAGCACAATTTCACATCATTCTGGGATCATTTGTGTGAAAACAAGGTCCAATCAGGCTGAAACGTTACAAGAAGGTAGAATCTATTGAGTTGTAAGTGATCTGAACGTTTCATGATGATAGCACTTTCCTAAGGGGGTCAAACCATGTCCCAAAGGTCACCGGATCTGGTGTCAATTTAAAGAAGTAGTCCAGTTACACATTTGTGGGCTTATAACTTGGCTTCTGAATTTCCTAGAGAGATCAGGTTTGTTTTAATGTACTCCAATCAACAGCCCCTACAACCACAAAAAGGAATGGAGTCATTAGCACTTATGGTTTGTAAATGGCACCCAGAATTATGTTGCACGAAGCACAATTTCACATCATTCTGGGTCCATTTGTGTGAAAACAAGGTCCAATCAGGCTGAAACGTTACAAGAAGGTAGAATCTATTGAGTTGTAAGTGATCTGAACATTTCATGATGATCGCACATTTCTATAGGGGGTCAAACCATGTCCCAAAGGTCACCGGGCCTGGTGTCACTTTAACTAAGTAGTCCAGTTACACCTTTGTGGGCTTATACCTTGGCTTCTGAATATCCTAGAGAGGTCAGGTTTGTTTTAGAGTACTCCAATTAACAGCCCCCATTACCCCAAAAAGGAATGGAGTCATTAGCACTTATGGTTTGTAAATGGCACCCAGAATTATGTTGCACGAATCACAATTTCACATCATTCTGGGTCCATTTGTGTGAAAACAAGGTCCAATCAGGCTGAAACATTACAAGAAGGTAGAATCTATTGATTTGTAAGTGATCTGAACGTTTCATGATGATCGCACATTCCTATAGGGGGTAAAACCTTGTCCCAAAGGTCACCGGGCCTGGTGTCAATTTAAAGAAGTAGTCCAGTTACACCTTTGTGGGCTTATAATTTGGCTTCTGAATTTCCTAGAGAGGTCAGGTTTGTTTTAGTGTACTCCAATCAACAGCCCCTACAACCACAAAAAGGAATGGAGTCATTAGCACTTATGGTTTGTAAATGGCACCCAGAATTATGTTGCACGAAGCACAATTTCACATCATTCTGGGTCCATTTGTGTGAAAACAAGGTCCAATCAGGCTGAAACGTTACAAGAAGGTAGAATCTATTGAGTTGGAAGTGATCTGAATGTTTCATGATGATCGCACATTCCTATATGGGGTAAAACCATGTCCCAAAGGTCACCGGGCCTGGTGTCACTTTAAAGAAGTAGTCCAGTTACACCTTTGTGGGCTTATAACTTGGCTTCTGAATGTCCTAGAGAGGTCAGGTTTGTTTTAGTGTACTCCAATCAACAGCCCCCACAACCACAAAAAAGAATGGAGTCATTAGCACTTATGGTTTGTAAATGGCACCCAGAATTATGATGCACAAAGCACAATTTCACATCATTCCGGGTTCATTTGTGTGAAAACAAGGTCCAATCAGGCTGAAACGTTACAGGACGGTAGAATCTATTGAGTTGTAAGTGATCTGAATATTTCATCATGATAGCTCTTTCCTAATTGGGTCAAACCATGTCCCAAAGTTCACCGGATCTGGTGTCAATTTAAAGAAGTAGTCCAGTTACACATTTGTGGGCTTATAACTTGGCTTCTGAATGTCCTAGAGAGATCAGGTTTGTTTTAGTGTACTCCAATCAACAGCCCCTACAACCACAAAAAGAAATGGAGTCATTAGCACTTATGGTTTTTAAATGGCACCCAGAATTATGTTGCACGAAGCACAATTTCACATAATTCTGGGTTCATTTGTGTGAAAACAAGGTCCAATCAGGCTGAAACGTTACAGGAAGGTAGAATCTATTGAGTTGTAAGTGATCTGAATGTTTCATGATGATCGCACATTCCTATATGGGGTAAAACCATGTCCCAAAGGTCACCGGGCCTGGTGTCACTTTAAAGAAGTAGTCCAGTTACACCTTCGTGGGCTTATAACTTGGCTTCTGAATGTCCTAGAGAGGTCAGGTTTGTTTTAGTGTACTCCAATCAACAGCCCCTACAACCACAAAAAGAAATGGAGTCATTAGCACTTATGGTTTGTAAATGGCACCCAGAATTATGTTGCACGAAGCACAATTTCACATCATTCTGGGATCATTTGTGTGAAAACAAGGTCCAATCAGGCTGAAACGTTACAAGAAGGTAGAATCTATTGAGTTGTAAGTGATCTGAACGTTTCATGATGATAGCACTTTCCTAAGGGGGTCAAACCATGTCCCAAAGGTCACCGGATCTGGTGTCAATTTAAAGAAGTAGTCCAGTTACACATTTGTGGGCTTATAACTTGGCTTCTGAATGTCCTAGAGAGATCAGGTTTGTTTTAATGTACTCCAATCAACAGCCCCTACAACCACAAAAAGGAATGGAGTCATTAGCACTTATGGTTTGTAAATGGCACCCAGAATTATGTTGCACGAAGCACAATTTCACATCATTCTGGGTCCATTTGTGTGAAAACAAGGTCCAATCAGGCTGAAACGTTACAAGAAGGTAGAATCTATTGAGTTGTAAGTGATCTGAACATTTCATGATGATCGCACATTTCTATAGGGGGTCAAACCATGTCCCAAAGGTCACCGGGCCTGGTGTCACTTTAACTAAGTAGTCCAGTTACACCTTTGTGGGCTTATACCTTGGCTTCTGAATATCCTAGAGAGGTCAGGTTTGTTTTAGAGTACTCCAATTAACAGCCCCCATTACCCCAAAAAGGAATGGAGTCATTAGCACTTATGGTTTGTAAATGGCACCCAGAATTATGTTGCACGAATCACAATTTCACATCATTCTGGGTCCATTTGTGTGAAAACAAGGTCCAATCAGGCTGAAACATTACAAGAAGGTAGAATCTATTGAGTTGTAAGTGATCTGAACGTTTCATGATGATCGCACATTCCTATATGGGGTAAAACCATGTCCCAAAGGTCACCGGGCCTGGTGTCAATTTAAAGAAGTAGTCCAGTTACACCTTTGTGGGCTTATAATTTGGCTTCTGAATTTCCTAGAGAGGTCAGGTTTGTTTTAGTGTACTCCAATCAACAGCCCCTACAACCACAAAAAGGAATGGAGTCATTAGCACTTATGGTTTGTAAATGGCACCCAGAATTATGTTGCACGAAGCACAATTTCACATCATTCTGGGTCCATTTGTGTGAAAACAAGGTGCAATCAGGCTGAAACGTTACAAGAAGGTAGAATCTATTGAGTTGGAATCGATCTGAATGTTTCATGATGATCGCACATTCCTATATGGGGTAAAACCATGTCCCAAAGGTCACCGGGCCTGGTGTCACTTTAAAGAAGTAGTCCAGTTACACCTTTGTGGGCATATAACTTGGCTTCTGAATGTCCTAGAGAGGTCAGGTTTGTTTTAGTGTACTCCAATCAACAGCCCCCACAACCACAAAAAAGAATGGAGTCATTAGCACTTATGGTTTGTAAATGGCACCCAGAATTATGATGCACAAAGCACAATTTCACATCATTCCGGGTTCATTTGTGTGAAAACAAGGTCCAATCAGGCTGAAACGTTACAGGAAGGTAGAATCTATTGAGTTGTAAGTGATCTGAACGTTTCATGATGATAGCTCTTTCCTAAGGGGGTCAAACCATGTCCCAAAGGTCACCGGATCTGGTGTCAATTTAAAGAAGTAGTCAAGTTACACATTTGTGGGCTTATAACTTGGCTTCTGAATGTCCTAGAGAGATCAGGTTTGTTTTTGTGTACTCCAATCAACAGCCCCTACAACCACAAAAAGAAATGGAGTCATTAGCACTTATGGTTTGTAAATGGCACCCAGAATTATGTTGCACGAAGCACAATTTCACATCATTCTGGGTCCATTTGTGTGAAAACAAGGTCCAATCAGGCTGAAACATTACAAGAAGGTAGAATCTATTGAGTTGTAAGTGATCTGAACGTTTCATGATGATCGCACATTCCTATATGGGGTAAAACCATGTCGCAAAGGTCACCGGGCCTGGTGTCAATTTAAAGAAGTAGTCCAGTTACACCTTTGTGGGCTTATAACTTGGCTTTTGAATATCCTAGAGAGGTCAGGTTTGTTTTAGAGTACTCCAATTAACAGCCCCTATTACCTCAAAAAGGAATGGAGTCATTAGCACTTATGGTTTTTAAATGGCACCCAGAATTATGTTGCATGAAGCACAATTTCACATCATTGTGGGTTCATTTGTGTGAAAACAAGGTCCAATCAGGCTTAAACGTTACAGGAAGGTAGAATCTATTGAGTTGTAAGTGATCTGAACGTTTCATGATGATAGCACTTTCCTAAGGGGGTCAAACCATGTCCCAAAGGTCACCGGGCCTGGTGTCACTTTAAAGAAGTAGTCCAGTTACACCTTTGTGGGTTTATAACTTGGCTTCTGAATATCCTAGAGAGGTCAGGTTTGATTTAGAGTACTCCAATTAACAGCCCCCATTACCCCAAAAAGGAATGGAGTCATTAGCACTTATGGTTTTTAAATGGCACCCAGAATTATGTTGCACGAAGCACAATTTCACATCATTCTGGGTTCATTTGTGTGAAAACAAGGTCCAATCAGGCTGAAACGTTACAGGAAGGTAAACTCTATTGAGTTGTAAGTGATCTGAACGTTTCAGGATGATAGCACTTTCCTAAGGGGGTCAAACCATGTCCCAAAGGTCACCGGATCTGGTGTCAATTTAAAGTAGTCCAGTTACACATTTGTGGGCTTATAACTTGGCTTCTGAATGTCCTAGAGAGATCAGGTTTGTTTTAGTGTACTCCAATCAACAGCCCCTACAACCACTAAAATGAATGGAGTCATTAGCACTTATGGTTTGGAAATGGCACCCAGAATTATGTTGCACGAAGCACAATTTCACATCATCTGGGTCCATTTGTGTGAAAACAAGGTCCAATCAGACTGAAACGTTACAAGAAGGTAGAATCTATTGAGTTGTAAGTGATCTGAACGTTTCATGATGATAGCACATTCTTATAGGGGGTAAAACCATGTCCCAAAGGTCACCGGGCCTTTTGTCACTTTAAAGAAGTAGTCCAGTTACACCTTTGTGGGCTCATAACTTGGCTTCTGAATGTCCTAGAGATGTCAGGTTTGTTTTAGTGTACTCCAATCAACAGCCCCTACAACCACAAAAAGGAATGGAGTCATTAGCACTTATGGTTTGTAAATGGCACCCAGAATTATGTTGCACGAAGCACAATTTCACATCATTGTGGGTTCATTTGTGTGAAAACAAGGTCCAATCAGGCTGAAACGTTACAGGAAGGTAGAATATATTGAGTTGTAAGTGATCTGAACGTTTCATGATGATAGCACTTTCCTAAGGGGGTCAAACCATGTCCCAAAGGTCACCGGGCCTGGTGTCACTTTAAAGAAGTAGTCCAGTTACACCTTTGTGGGTTTATAACTTGGCTTCTGAATATCCTAGAGAGGTCAGGTTTGATTTAGAGTACTCCAATTAACAGCCCCCATTACCCCAAAAAGGAATGGAGTCATTAGCACTTATGGTTTTTAAATGGCACCCAGAATTATGTTGCACGAAGCACAATTTCACATCATTCTGGGTTCATTTGTGTGAAAACAAGGTCCAATCAGGCTGAAACGTTACAGGAAGGTAAACTCTATTGAGTTGTAAGTGATCTGAACGTTTCATGATGATAGCACTTTCCTAAGGGGGTCAAACCATGTCCCAAAGGTCACCGGATCTGGTGTCAATTTAAAGTAGTCCAGTTACACCTTTGTGGGCTTATAACTTGGCTTCTGAATGTCCTAGAGAGATCAGGTTTGTTTTAGTGTACTCCAATCAACAGCCCCTACAACCACTACAAGGAATGGAGTCATTAGCACTTATGGTTTGGAAATGGCACCCAGAATTATGTTGCACGAAGCACAATTTCACATCATTCTGGGTCCATTTGTGTGAAAACAAGGTCCAATCAGGCTGAAACGTTACAAGAAGGTAGAATCTATTGAGTTGTAAGTGATCTGAACGTTTCATGATGATCGCACATTCCTATAGGGGGTCAAACCATGTCCCAAAGGTCACCGGGCCTGGTGTCACTTTAAAGAAGTAGTCCAGTTACACCTTTGTGGGTTTATAACTTGGCTTCTGAATGTCCTAGAGAGGTCAGGTTTAATTTAGTGTACTCCAATCAACAGCCCCTACAACCACAAAAAGGAATGGAGTCATTAGCACTTATGGTTTGTAAATGGCACCCAGAATTATGTTGCACAAAGCACAATTCCACATCATTCTGGGTCCATTTGTGTGAAAACAAGGTCCAATCAGGCTGAAATGTTACAAGAAGGTAGAATCTATTGAGTTGTATGTGATCTGAACGTTTCATGATGATCGCATATTCCTATAGGGGGTCAAACCATGTCCCAAAGGTCACCGGGCCTGGTGTCACTTTAAAGAAGTAGTCCAGTTACACCTTTGTGGGCTTATAACTTGGCTTCTGAATGTCCTAGAGAGGTCAGGTTTGTTTTAGAGTACTCCAATTAACAGCCCCCATACCCAAAAAGGAATGGAGTCATTAGCACTTATGGTTTTTAAATGGCACCCAGAATTATGTTGCACGAAGCACAATTTCACATCATTCTGGGTCCATTTGTGTGAAAACAAGGTCCAATCAGGCTGAAACGTTACAAGAAGGTAGAATCTATTGAGTTGTAAGTGATCTGAACGTTTCATGATGATCGCACATTCCTATATGGAGTCAAACCATGTCCCAAAGGTCACCGGGCCTGGTGTCACTTTAAAGAAGTAGTCCAGTTACACCTTTGTGGGCTTATAACTTGGCTTCTGAATATCCTAGAGAGGTCAGGTTTGTTTTAGTTTACTCCAATCAACAGCCCCTACAACCACAAAAAGAATGGAGTCATTAACACTTATGGTTTGTAAATGGCACCCAGAATTATGTTGCACGAAGCACAATTTCACATCATTCTGGGTTCATTTGTGTGAAAACAAGGTCCAATCAGGCTGAACCTTTACAGGAAGGTAGAATCTATTGAGTTGTAAGTGATCTGAACGTTTCATGATGATAGCACTTTCCTAAGGGGGTCAAACCATGTCCCAAAGGTCACCGGATCTGGTGTCAATTTAAAGAAGTAGTCCAGTTACACATTTGTGGGCTTATAACTTGGCTTCTGAATGTCCTAGAGAGATCAGGTTTGTTTTAGTGTACTCCAATCAACAGCCCCTACAACCACAAAAAGAAATGGAGTCATTAGCACTTATGGTTTGTAAATGGCACCCAGAATTATGTTGCACGAAGCACAATTTCACATCATTCTGGGTCCATTTGTGTGAAAACAAGGTCCAATCAGGCTGAAACATTACAAGAAGGTAGAATCTATTGAGTTGTAAGTGATCTGAACGTTTCATGATGATCGCACATTCCTATATGGGGTAAAACCATGTCCCAAAGGTCACCGGGCCTGGTGTCAATTTAAAGTAGTCCAGTTACACCTTTGTGGGCTTATAACTTGGCTTTTGAATATCCTAGAGAGGTCAGGTTTGTTTTAGAGTACTCCAATTAACAGCCCCTACAACCACAAAAAAGATTGGAGTCATTAGCACTTATGGTTTGTAAATGGCACCCAGAATTATGTTGCACGAAGCACAATTTCACATCATTCTGGGTTCATTTGTGTGAAAACAAGGTCCAATCAGGCTGAACCTTTACAGGAAGGTAGAATCTATTGAGTTGTAAGTGATCTGAACGTTTCATGATGATAGCACTTTCCTAAGGGGGTCAAACCATGTCCCAAAGGTCACCGGATCTGGTGTCAATTTAAAGAAGTAGTCCAGTTACACATTTGTGGGCTTATAACTTGGCTTCTGAATGTCCTAGAGAGATCAGGTTTGTTTTAGTGTACTCCAATCAACAGCCCCTACAACCACAAAAAGAAATGGAGTCATTAGCACTTATGGTTTGTAAATGGCACCCAGAATTATGTTGCACGAAGCACAATTTCACATCATTCTGGGTTCATTTGTGTGAAAACAAGGTCCAATCAGGCTGAAACGTTACAGGAAGGCAGGGCTGGACTGGGACAAAAATTCAGCCCGGGCATTTTGACTGGAGACCGGCCCATCACCTGTTTTTTTTTGGAAAAGACATTAATCCTTACGCTGTTTCTGACACACACCAACGTACACTTTCTTATTGGTAGTATTTATGTATCAATCTAATAAACGTAAACCTACACCATCCTTCCTATCCTGGTATTCTAAAAAGTAGGGTTGGGGGTAACTGATTATTTTTAAAATGATTATTCTGACGATTATTTTATCGAATAGTCGACTATTCTAATGACTATTTAGATGATTAATCTAGCGATTACTTTTCTATTGCACAATTAATAAAAACCAAAAAATTCTCAAATAAATTCCTCCAAAAAATTGATAAGTTGTTACTGTAAGAGAATAAACACTACAGGCCTTCCATTTTGTATAACACTGCTTTTATTGTGTTGCGGTTGGTTATGTTCTGGTGACGTGTAGAACTTGGGAGTGCAGGCTGCTGCCTGAGAGGTGGTTGGAGACGGAGTGTCTCCATGCTGCTTTGTTTTGTTCACTTATGTGCATGAGGCAAGTGGTGTAACGACCCTTCCTGGGGAGTCACGTGTTTCTCCTATTTTAACTGTAAATCCTTCTAGCTGTTATATTTATAACAAGAAACAGATATTCGGACAGAATATTTTCACGTTTATTCGAATATGATTGTGGAACACACCCAGCATCATAATAAATGAAGTAATATTGATGCCAATTTAAGCCTTTATGGGTGACCAGGACTCTGTGTTTATGAATGTGGAAGACACCCAGCATCCTGTGATGGCACTAATAACATCAAGAGATAATAAATAAGGTAATATTTAGGTCAATTTAACCCTTTACACGTGACCAGGACACTGTAATCAATTTTTGGCAAGGGAAATGATCATTTGTTGCCATTTTTGAGGTGTTTATGAATGTGAAAGACACCGGCATCCTGTGATGGCACTAATAACATCAAGAGATAATAAATAAAGTAATATTTAGGTAAATGTAACCCTTTACACGTGACCAGGACACTGTAATCAATTTTTGGCAAGGGAAATGATCATTTGTTGCCATTTTTGAAGTGTTTATGAATGTGAAAGACACCCAGCGTCCTGTGATGGCACTAATAACATCAAGAGATAATAAATAAAGTAATATTTAGGTAAATGTAACCCTTTACAGGTGACCAGGACACTGTAATCAATTTTTGGCAAGGGAAATTATCATCTTTTTTTTTTTGCCCTTTTTGGGGTGTTTTTGATGACACAGTAGGCAGTATGAGTACAGTAACGTCAACAGATAATACATAAAACCCTTATTTGGTCAATTTTAGCCTCCATGAAAATCTTAGCGATTCAATCACTTTTTGGCAAGTAAAATGCCATTTTAGTTGTCTACAATTAAATCATCAGTAAAGAATTTAAAGATATTTTGAGGCATTTCTTATAGGTAAACGGGAGGGTGTAGTCTATTTGGCACGTGACAATCTTAATTTTATGTGCTGAAGAGCTTTTATCTTGTTACTTTTAAATAGAGCAACGTAATGAATAGCAACCTACACAGTGTCATTGTAAAGCCAAAGCTTGATCATTTTAAATACTTTTTTCAAGTAAAAATGTGCCCCAAACTAGTTAACTGTGGCTCCATGTCAAGTGGACTAAAGAAAGGAAGGGGAAAAAATTAAATCGCTGGAGAATTGTTTATTTCCATTTATACAACGTTTACATTCAATACAGGGTGCCATTTTACATTGTTTATTTATTTTTTTAGTATCAAGGCTGTAACATAAAGAAAGCCAGTTCTTACCACAAAGTTTGTGGCACAAACCATCTTTCAATCGCAAATATTGCAAAAAGGATTAATATATCCTCATTGTGAACAATTAAGACAAATAGCAACACTTAAAAACACTTCCGAACTGGAAAAACTAATGTGGCAAGGTGCAGAAAGGAGTGCCCGGGCGGGATTCGACCCCCAGACTCCCGGGTTTGAGTCATACGCTCTAACCAGTCAGCCAAAGTAACATCTCCTTGGCCAAATAGCCAGGGCGCATAATCTATCGGGACATTGTGGATGCTCACACTGCCACATCTTCCTCCCCCTTTCCACAAGCACGTCCTCGTGCTCCCGCGCAGGGTGCCACAAACACTGCCACACTAATATCCGCGATAAACATCTGTTTAAGTACCGGAAGAGGTTATCTTTGCTTTCTGAATGTCCATATTGCTAGATATGCTGAGTTTTAGGGCGAAATCCTGGGGAATTTTGTCTAGAAATGCAATTGCCTAACCGTGCGCGATCCCGCGGTGGCTAATCATTTTTTGGCAGCGAGTCAATTTATGACACAAAACCGGCTCGGGTTTATCCTCCTCCTCCCTCTTTTCTTCTCCAACCTGTCGCTGGGCTGAGGCTCCATCACTTCCTAAATTGATTTTGCTTGAACCTTCACTACCTAACAACTGTGAGATTTTAACACATGTGCCAGCATCAGCCTGAAGGGCCAGTTTCTTTTTTAGTCGAATTTTCTCCGCTTCTCCTTTCCGTTTTTTGTTCTCCATTTTCGTCTGTCTGTTTACTGAGATTCACAAACAACTGGCGGGTGCATCAGACCTCTGGCTATTGGTCCAGCCCAGAGTGTATTATTACCAACTGGCCAATCCACCAACTTTTACGAGGCGTCGCGTGGGGCGGCGCGGGCAAGTTGTCCGCAACAACTAGAGGCCAGGAAAAAAAAAAAATGACACTGGCCCATAAATGATGAAAGGGTCGGCCCAGCGGGCAGTTGCCCGCTATGCCCTATGGTCAGTCCAGCACTGCAGGAAGGTAGAATCTATTGAGTTGTAAGTGATCTGAACGTTTCATGATGATAGCACTTTCCTAAGGGGGTCAAACCATGTCCCAAAGGTCACCGGGCCTGGTGTCACTTTAAAGAAGTAGTCCAGTTACACCTTTGTGGGTTTATAACTTGGCTTCTGAAATCCTAGAGAGGTCAGGTTTGATTTAGAGTACTCCAATTAACAGCCCCCATTACCCCAAAAAGGAATGGAGTCATTGGCACTTATGGTTTGTAAATGGCACCCAGAATTATGTTGCACAAAGCACAATTTCACATCATTCTGGGTCCATTTGTGTGAAAACAAGGTCCAATCAGGCTGAAATGTTACAGGAAGGTAAAATCTATTGAGTTGTATGTGATCTGAACGTTTCATGATGATCGCATATTCCTATAGGGGGTCAAACCATGTCCCAAAGGTCACCGGGCCTGGTGTCACTTTAAAGAAGAGGTCCAGTTACATCTTTGTGGGCTTATAACTTGGCTTCTGAATTTCCTAGAGAGGTCAGGTTTGTTTTAGTGTACTCCAATCAACAGCCCCTCCAACCACAAAAAGGAATGGAGTCATTAGCACTTATGGTTTGTAAATGGCACCCAGAATTATGTTGCACGAAGCACAATTTCACATCATTCTGGGTCCATTTGTGTGAAAACAAGGTCCAATCAGGCTGAAACGTTACAAGAAGGTAGAATCTATTGAGTTGTAAGTGATCTGAACGTTTCATGATGATAGCACATTCTTATAGGGGGTAAAACCATGTCCCAAAGGTCACCGGGCCTTTTGTCACGTTAAAGAAGTAGTCCAGTTACACCTTTGTGGGCTTATAACTTGGCTTCTGAATATCCTAGATAGGTCAGGTTTGTTTTAGTGTACTCCAATCAACAGCCCCTACAACAACAAAAAAGAATGGAGTCATTAGCACTTATGGTTTGTAAATGGCACCCAGAATTATGTTGCACGAAGCACAATTTCACATCATTCTGGGTCCATTTGTGTGAAAACAAGGTCCAATCAGGCTGAAACGTTACAAGAAGGGAGAATCTATTGAGTTGTAAGTGATCTGAACGTTTCGTGATGATCGCACATTCCTATAGAGGGTCAAACCATGTCCCAAAGGTCACCGGATCTTGTGTCAATTTAAAGAAGTAGTCCAGTTACACATTTGTGGGCTTATAACTTGGCTTCTGAATGTCCTAGAGAGATCAGGTTTGTTTTAGTGTACTCCAATCAACAGCCCCTCCAACCACAAAAAGAAATGGAGTCATTAGCACTTATGGTTTGTAAATGGCACCCAGAATTATGTTGCACGAAGCACAATTTCACATCATTCTGGGTCCATTTGTGTGAAAACAAGGTCCAATCAGGCTGAAACGTTACAGGAAGGTAAAATCTATTGAGTTGTAAGTGATCTGAACGTTTCATGATGATCGCACATTCCTATAGGGGGTCAAACCATGTCCCAAAGGTCACCGGGCCTGGTGTCACTTTAACGAAGTAGTCCAGTTACACCTTTGTGGGCTTATAACTTGGCTTCTGAATATCCTAGAGAGGTCAGGTTTGTTTTAGAGTACTCCAATTAACAGCCCCCATTACCCCAAAAAGGAATGGAGTCATTAGCACTTATGGTTTTTAAATGGCACCCAGAATTATGATGCACGAAGCACAATTTCACATCATTCTGGGTTCATTTGTGTGAAATCAAGGTCCAATCAGGCTGAAACGTTACAGGAAGGTAGAATCTATTGAGTTGTAAGTGATCTGAACGTTTCATGATGATCGCACATTCCTATAGGGGGTCAAACCATGTCCCAAAGGTCACCGGGCCTGGTGTCACTTTAACGAAGTAGTCCAGTTACACCTTTGTGGGCTTATAACTTGGCTTCTGAATATCCTAGAGAGGTCAGGTTTGTTTTAGAGTACTCCAATTAACAGCCCCCATTACCCCAAAAAGGAATGGAGTCATTAGCACTTATGGTTTTTAAATGGCACCCAGAATTATGATGCACGAAGCACAATTTCACATCATTCTGGGTTCATTTGTCTGAAAACAAGGTCCAATCAGGCTGAAACGTTACAGGAAGGTAGAATCTATTGAGTTGTAAGTGATCTGAACGTTTCATGATGATAGCACTTTCCTAAGGGGGTCAAACCATGTCCCAAAGGTCACCGGATCTGGTGTCAATTTAAAGAAGTAGTCCAGTTACACATTTGTGGGCTTATAACTTGGCTTCTGAATGTCCTAGAGAGATCAGGTTTGTTTTAGTGTACTCCAATCAACAGCCCCTACAACCACAAAAAGGAATGGAGTCATTAGCACTTATGGTTTTTAAATGGCACCCAGAATTATGTTGCACGAAGCACAATTTCACATCATTCTGGGTTCATTTGTGTGAAAACAAGGTCCAATCAGGCTGAAACGTTACAGGAAGGTAAAATCTATTGAGTTGTAAGTGATCTGAACATTTCATGATGATAGCACTTTCCTAAGGGGGTCAAACCATGTCCCAAAAGTCACCGGATCTGGTGTCAATTTAAAGAAGTAGTCCAGTTACACCTTTGTTGGCTTATAACTTGGCTTCTGATTCTCCTAGAGAGATCAGGTTTGTTTTAGTGTACTCCAATCAACAGCCCCTACAACCACAAAAAGGAATGGAGTCATTAGCACTTATGGTTTGGAAATGGCACCCAGAATTATGTTGCACGAAGCACAATTTCACATCATTCTGGGTCCATTTGTGTGAAAACAAGATCCAATCAGGCTGAAATGTTACAAGAAGGTAGAATCTATTGAGTTGTAAGTGATCTGAATGTTTCATGATGATCGCAAATTCCTATAGGGGGTCAAACCATGTCCCAAAGGTCACCGGGCCTGGTGTCACTTTAAAGAAGTAGTCCAGTTACACCTTTGTGGACTTATAACTTGGCTTCTGAATGTCCTAGAGAGGTCAGGTTTGTTTTAGTGTACTCCAATCAACAGCCCCTACAACCACAAAAAGGAATGGAGTCATTAGCACTTATGGTTTGTAAATGGCACCCAGAATTATGTTGCACAAAGCACCATTTCACATCATTCTGGGTTCATTTGTGTGAAAACAAGGTCCAATCAGGCTGAAACGTTACAGGAAGGTAGAATCTATTGAGTTGTAAGTGATCTGAACGTTTCATGATGATAGCACTTTCCTAAGGGGGTCAAACCATGTCCCAAAGGTCACCGGATCTGGTGTCAATTTAAAGAAGTAGTCCAGTTACACATTTGTGGGCTTATAACTTGGCTTCTGAATGTCCTAGAGAGATCAGGTTTGTTTTAGTGTACTCCAATCAACAGCCCCTACAACCACAAAAAGAAATGGAGTCATTAGCACTTATGGTTTTTAAATGGCACCCAGAATTATGTTGCACGAAGCACAATTTCACATCATTCTGGGTCCATTTGTGTGAAAACAAGGTCCAATCAGGCTGAAACGTTACAGGAAGGTAGAATCTATTGAGTTGTAAGTGATCTGAACGTTTCATGATGATCGCACATTCCTATAGGGGGTCAAACCATGTCCCAAAGGTCACCGGGCCTGGTTTCACTTTAACGAAGTAGTCCAGTTACACCTTTGTGGGCTTATAACTTGGCTTCTGAATATCCTAGAGAGGTCAGGTTTGTTTTAGAGTACTCCAATTAACAGCCCCCATTACCCCAAAAAGGAATGGAGTCATTAGCACTTATGGTTTTTAAATGGCACCCAGAATTATGATGCACGAAGCACAATTTCACATCATTCTGGGTTCATTTGTCTGAAAACAAGGTCCAATCAGGCTGAAACGTTACAGGAAGGTAGAATCTATTGAGTTGTAAGTGATCTGAACGTTTCATGATGATAGCACTTTCCTAAGGGGGTCAAACCATGTCCCAAAGGTCACCGGATCTGGTGTCAATTTAAAGAAGTAGTCCAGTTACACATTTGTGGGCTTATAACTTGGATCTGAATGTCCTAGAGGGATCAGGTTTGTTTTAGTGTACTCCAATCAACAGCCCCTACAACCACAAAAAGAAATGGAGTCATTAGCACTTATGGTTTGTAAATGGCACCCAGAATTATATTGCACGAAGCACAATTTCACATCATTCTGGGTCCATTTGTGTGAAAACAAGGTCCAATCAGGCTGAAACATTACAAGAAGGTAGAATCTATTGAGTTGTAAGTGATCTGAAGGTTTCATGATGATCGCACATTCCTAAATGGGGTAAAACTATGTCCCAAAGGTCACCGGGCCTGGTGTCAATTTAAAGAAGTAGTCCAGTTACACCTTTGTGGGCTTATAACTTGGCTTTTGAATATCCTAGAGAGGTCAGGTTTGTTTTAGAGTACTCCAATTAACAGCCCCTATTACCTCAAAAAGAAATGGAGTCATTAGCACTTATGGTTTTTAAATGGCACCCAGAATTATGTTGCACGAAGCACAATTTCACATCATTCTGGGTTCATTTGTGTGAAAACAAGGTCCAATCAGGCTGAAACGTTACAGGAAGGTAAAATCTATTGAGTTGTAAGTGATCTGAACGTTTCATGATGATAGCACTTTCCTAAGGGGGTCAAACCATGTCCCAAAAGTCACCGGATCTGGTGTCAATTTAAAGAAGTAGTCCAGTTACACCTTTGTTGGCTTATAACTTGGCTTCTGATTCTCCTAGAGAGATCAGGTTTGTTTTAGTGTACTCCAATCAACAGCCCCTACAACCACAAAAAGGAATGGAGTCATTAGCACTTATGGTTTGGAAATGGCACCCAGAATTATGTTGCACGAAGCACAATTTCACATCATTCTGGGTCCATTTGTGTGAAAACAAGATCCAATCAGGCTGAAACGTTACAAGAAGGTAGAATCTATTGAGTTGTAAGTGATCTGAATGTTTCATGATGATCGCAAATTCCTATAGGGGGTCAAACCATGTCCCAAAGGTCACCGGGCCTGGTGTCACTTTAAAGAAGTAGTCCAGTTACACCTTTGTGGACTTATAACTTGGCTTCTGAAGGTCCTAGAGAGGTCAGGTTTGTTTTAGTGTACTCCAATCAACAGCCCCTACAACCACAAAAAGGAATGGAGTCATTAGCACTTATGGTTTGTAAATGGCACCCAGAATTATGTTGCACAAAGCACCATTTCACATCATTCTGGGTTCATTTGTGTGAAAACAAGGTCCAATCAGGCTGAAACGTTACAGGAAGGTAGAATCTATTGAGTTGTAAGTGATCTGAACGTTTCATGATGATAGCACTTTCCTAAGGGGGTCAAACCATGTCCCAAAGGTCACCGGATCTGGTGTCAATTTAAAGAAGTAGTCCAGTTACACATTTGTGGGCTTATAATTTGGCTTCTGAATGTCCTAGAGAGATCAGGTTTGTTTTAGTGTACTCCAATCAACAGCCCCTACAACCACAAAAAGAAATGGAGTCATTAGCACTTATGGTTTTTAAATGGCACCCAGAATTATGTTGCACGAAGCACAATTTCACATCATTCTGGGTCCATTTGTGTGAAAACAAGGTCCAATCAGGCTGAAACGTTACAGGAAGGTAGAATCTATTGAGTTGTAAGTGATCTGAACGTTTCATGATGATAGCACTTTCCTAAGGGGGTCAAACCATGTCCCAAAGGTCACCGGATCTGGTGTCAATTTAAAGAAGTAGTCCAGTTACACCTTTGTGGGCTTATAACTTGGCTTCTGAATGTCCTAGAGAGATCAGGTTTGTTTTAGTGTACTCCAATCAACAGCCCCTACAACCACTAAAAGGAATGGAGTCATTAGCACTTATGGTTTGGAAATGGCACCCAGAATTATGTTGCACGAAGCACAATTTCACATCATTCTGGGTCCATTTGTGTGAAAACAAGGTCCAATCAGGCTGAAACGTTACAAGAAGGTAGAATCTATTGAGTTGTAAGTGATCTGAACGTTTCATGATGATCGCACATTCCTATATGGAGTCAAACCATGTCCCAAAGGTCACCGGGCATGGTGTCACTTTAACGAAGTAGTCCAGTTACACCTTTGTGGGCTTATAACTTGGCTTCTGAATATCCTAGAGAGGTCAGGTTTGTTTTAGAGTACTCCAATTAACAGCCCCCATTACCCCAAAAAGGAATGGAGTCATTAGCACTTATGGTTTTTAAATGGCACCCAGAATTATGATGCACGAAGCACAATTTCACATCATTCTGGGTTCATTTGTGTGAAATCAAGGTCCAATCAGGCTGAAACGTTACAGGAAGGTAGAATCTATTGAGTTGTAAGTGATCGGAACGTTTCATGATGATCGCACATTCCTATAGGGGGTCAAACCATGTCCCAAAGGTCACCGGGCCTGGTGTCACTTTAACGAAGTAGTCCAGTTACACCTTTGTGGGCTTATAACTTGGCTTCTGAATATCCTAGAGAGGTCAGGTTTGTTTTAGAGTACTCCAATTAACAGCCCCCATTACCCCAAAAAGGAATGGAGTCATTAGCACTTATGGTTTTTAAATGGCACCCAGAATTATGATGCATGAAGCACAATTTCACATCATTCTGGGTTCATTTGTCTGAAAACAAGGTCCAATCAGGCTGAAACGTTACAGGAAGGTAGAATCTATTGAGTTGTAAGTGATCTGAACGTTTCATGATGATAGCACTTTCCTAAGGGGGTCAAACCATGTCCCAAAGGTCACCGGATCTGGTGTCAATTTAAAGAAGTAGTCCAGTTACACATTTGTGGGCTTATAACTTGGCTTCTGAATGTCCTAGAGAGATCAGGTTTGTTTTAGTGTACTCCAATCAACAGCCCCTACAACCACAAAAAGAAATGGAGTCATTAGCACTTATGGTTTGTAAATGGCACCCAGAATTATATTGCACGAAGCACAATTTCACATCATTCTGGGTCCATTTGTGTGAAAACAAGGTCCAATCAGGCTGAAACATTACAAGAAGGTAGAATCTATTGAGTTGTAAGTGATCTGAAGGTTTCATGATGATCGCACATTCCTAAATGGGGTAAAACTATGTCCCAAAGGTCACCGGGCCTGGTGTCAATTTAAAGAAGTAGTCCAGTTACACCTTTGTGGGCTTATAACTTGGCTTTTGAATATCCTAGAGAGGTCAGGTTTGTTTTAGAGTACTCCAATTAACAGCCCCTATTACCTCAAAAAGGAATGGAGTCATTAGCACTTATGGTTTTTAAATGGCACCCAGAATTATGTTGCACGAAGCACAATTTCACATCATTCTGGGTTCATTTGTGTGAAAACAAGGTCCAATCAGGCTGAAACGTTACAGGAAGGTAAAATCTATTGAGTTGTAAGTGATCTGAACATTTCATGATGATAGCACTTTCCTAAGGGGGTCAAACCATGTCCCAAAAGTCACCGGATCTGGTGTCAATTTAAAGAAGTAGTCCAGTTACACCTTTGTTGGCTTATAACTTGGCTTCTGATTCTCCTAGAGAGATCAGGTTTGTTTTAGTGTACTCCAATCAACAGCCCCTACAACCACAAAAAGGAATGGAGTCATTAGCACTTATGGTTTGGAAATGGCACCCAGAATTATGTTGCACGAAGCACAATTTCACATCATTCTGGGTCCATTTGTGTGAAAACAAGATCCAATCAGGCTGAAACGTTACAAGAAGGTAGAATCTATTGAGTTGTAAGTGATCTGAATGTTTCATGATGATCGCAAATTCCTATAGGGGGGTCAAACCATGTCCCAAAGGTCACCGGGCCTGGTGTCACTTTAAAGAAGTAGTCCAGTTACACCTTTGTGGACTTACAACTTGGCTTCTGAATGTCCTAGAGAGGTCAGGTTTGTTTTAGTGTACTCCAATCAACAGCCCCTACAACCACAAAAAGGAATGGAGTCATTAGCACTTATGGTTTGTAAATGGCACCCAGAATTATGTTGCACAAAGCACCATTTCACATCATTCTGGGTTCATTTGTGTGAAAACAAGGTCCAATCAGGCTGAAACGTTACAGGAAGGTAGAATCTATTGAGTTGTAAGTGATCTGAACGTTTCATGATGATAGCACTTTCCTAAGGGGGTCAAACCATGTCCCAAAGGTCACCGGATCTGGTGTCAATTTAAAGAAGTAGTCCAGTTACACATTTGTGGGCTTATAACTTGGCTTCTGAATGTCCTAGAGAGATCAGGTTTAATTTAGTGTACTCCAATCAACAGCCCCTACAACCACAAAAAGAAATGGAGTCATTAGCACTTATGGTTTTTAAATGGCACCCAGAATTATGTTGCACGAAGCACAATTTCACATCATTCTGGGTCCATTTGTGTGAAAACAAGGTCCAATCAGGCTGAAACGTTACAGGAAGGTAGAATCTATTGAGTTGTAAGTGATCTGAACGTTTCATGATGATAGCACTTTCCTAAGGGGGTCAAACCATGTCCCAAAGGTCACTGGATCTGGTGTCAATTTAAAGAAGTAGTCCAGTTACACCTTTGTGGGCTTATAACTTGGCTTCTGAATGTCCTAGAGAGATCAGGTTTGTTTTAGTGTACTCCAATCAACAGCCCCTACAACCACTAAAAGGAATGGAGTCATTAGCACTTATGGTTTGGAAATGGCACCCAGAATTATGTTGCACGAAGCACAATTTCACATCATTCTGGGTCCATTTGTGTGAAAACAAGGTCCAATCAGGCTGAAACGTTACAAGAAGGTAGAATCTATTGAGTTGTAAGTGATCTGAACGTTTCATGATGATCCCACATTCCTATATGGAGTCAAACCATGTCCCAAAGGTCACCGGGCCTGGTGTCACTTTAAAGAAGTAGTCCAGTTACACCTTTGTGGGCTTATAACTTGGCTTCTGAATATCCTAGAGAGGTCAGGTTTGTTTTAATGTACTCCAATCAACAGCCCCTACAACCACAAAAAAGAATGGAGTCATTAACACTTATGGTTTGTAAATGGCACCCAGAATTATGTTGCACGAAGCACAATTTCACATCATTCTGGGTTCATTTGTGTGAAAACAAGGTCCAATCAGGCTGAACCTTTACAGGAAGGTAGAATCTATTGAGTTGTAAGTTATCTGAATGTTTCATGATGATAGCACTTTCCTAAGGGGGTCAAACCATGTCCCAAAGGTCACCGGATCTGGTGTCAATTTAAAGAAGTAGTCCAGTTACACATTTGTGGGCTTATAACTTGGCTTCTGAATGTCCTAGAGAGATCAGGTTTGTTTTAGTGTACTCCAATCAACAGCCCCTACAACCACAAAAAGAAATTGAGTCATTAGCACTTATGGTTTGTAAATGGCACCCAGAATTATGTTGCACGAAGCACAATTTCACATCATTCTGGGTCCATTTGTGTGAAAACAAGGTCCAATCAGGCTGAAACATTACAAGAAGGTAGAATCTATTGAGTTGTAAGTGATCTGAACGTTTCATGATGATCGCACATTCCTATATGGGGTAAAACCATGTCCAAAAGGTCACCGGGCATGGTGTCAATTTAAAGAAGTAGTCCAGTTACACCTTTGTGGGCTTATAACTTGGCTTTTGAATATCCTAGAGAGGTCAGGTTTGTTTTAGAGTACTCCAATTAACAGCCCCTATTACCTCAAAAAGGAATGGAGTCATTAGCACTTATGGTTTTTAAATGGCACCCAGAATTATGTTGCACGAAGCACAATTTCACATCATTCTGGGTTCATTTGTGTGAAAACAAGGTCCAATCAGGCTGAAACGTTACAGGAAGGTAGAATCTATTGAGTTGTAAGTGATCTGAACGTTTCATGATGATAGCACTTTCCTAAGGGGGTCAAACCATGTCCCAAAGGTCACCGGGCCTGGTGTCACTTTAAAGAAGTAGTCCAGTTACACCTTTGTGGGTTTATAACTTGGCTTCTGAATATCCTAGAGAGGTCAGGTTTGATTTAGAGTACTCCAATTAACAGCCCCCATTACCCCAAAAAGGAATGGAGTCATTGGCACTTATGGTTTGTAAATGGCACCCAGAATTATGTTGCACAAAGCACAATTTCACATCATTCTGGGTCCATTTGTGTGAAAACAAGGTCCAATCAGGCTGAAACGTTACAGGAAGGTAAAATCTATTGAGTTGTATGTGATCTGAACGTTTCATGATGATCGCATATTCCTATAGGGGGTCAAACCATGTCCCAAAGGTCACCGGGCCTGGTGTCACTTTAAAGAAGTAGTCCAGTTACATCTTTGTGGGCTTATAACTTGGCTTCTGAATTTTCTAGAGAGGTCAGGTTTGTTTTAGTGTACTCCAATCAACAGCCCCTACAACCACAAAAAGGAATGGAGTCATTAGCACTTATGGTTTGTAAATGGCACCCAGAATTATGTTGCACGAAGCACAATTTCACATCATTCTGGGTCCATTTGTGTGAAAACAAGGTCCAATCAGGCTGAAACGTTACAAGAAGGTAGAATCTATTGAGTTGTAAGTGATCTGAACGTTTCATGATGATAGCACATTCTTATAGGGGGTAAAACCATGTCCCAAAGGTCACCGGGCCTTTTGTCACTTTAAAGAAGTAGTCCAGTTACACCTTTGTGGGCTTATAACTTGGCTTTGAATATCCTAGAGAGGTCAGGTTTGTTTTAGTGTACTCCAATCAACAGCCCCTACAATAACAAAAAAGAATGGAGTCATTAGCACTTATGGTTTGTAAATGGCACCCAGAATTATGTTGCACGAAGCACAATTTCACATCATTCTGGGTCCATTTGTGTGAAAACAAGGTCCAATCAGGCTGAAACGTTACAAGAAGGGAGAATCTATTGAGTTGTAAGTGATCTGAACATTTCGTGATGATCGCACATTCCTATAGAGGGTCAAACCATGTCCCAAAGGTCACCGGATCTGGTGTCAATTTAAAGAAGTAGTCCAGTTACACATTTGTGGGCTTATAACTTGGCTTCTGAATGTCCTAGAGAGATCAGGTTTGTTTTAGTGTACTCCAATCAACAGCCCCTACAACCACAAAAAGAAATGGAGTCATTAGCACTTATGGTTTGTAAATGGCACCCAGAATTATGTTGCACGAAGCACAATTTCACATCATTCTGGGTCCATTTGTGTGAAAACAAGGTCCAATCAGGCTGAAACGTTACAGGAAGGTAAAATCTATTGAGTTGTAAGTGATCTGAACGTTTCATGATGATCACACATTCCTATAGGGGGTCAAACCATGTCCCAAAGGTCACCGGGCCTGGTGTCACTTTAACGAAGTAGTCCAGTTACACCTTTGTGGGCTTATAACTTGGCTTCTGAATATCCTAGAGAGGTCAGGTTTGTTTTAGAGTACTCCAATTAACAGCCCCCATTACCCCAAAAAGGAATGGAGTCATTAGCACTTATGGTTTTTAAATGGCACCCAGAATTATGATGCACGAAGCACAATTTCACATCATTCTGGGTTCATTTGTGTGATTTCAAGGTCCAATCAGGCTGAAACGTTACAGGAAGGTAGAATCTATTGAGTTGTAAGTGATCTGAACGTTTCATGATGATCGCACATTCCTATAGGGGGTCAAACCATGTCCCAAAGGTCACCGGGCCTGGTGTCACTTTAACGAAGTAGTCCAGTTACACCTTTGTGGGCTTATAACTTGGCTTCTGAATATCCTAGAGAGGTCAGGTTTGTTTTAGAGTACTCCAATTAACAGCCCCCATTACCCCAAAAAGGAATGGAGTCATTAGCACTTATGGTTTTTAAATGGCACCCAGAATTATGATGCACGAAGCACAATTTCACATCATTCTGGGTTCATTTGTCTGAAAACAAGGTCCAATCAGGCTGAAACGTTACAGGAAGGTAGAATCTATTGAGTTGTAAGTGATCTGAACGTTTCATGATGATAGCACTTTCCTAAGGGGGTCAAACCATGTCCCGAAGGTCACCGGATCTGGTGTCAATTTAAAGAAGTAGTCCAGTTACACATATGTGGGCTTATAACTTGGCTTCTGAATGTCCTAGAGAGATCAGGTTTGTTTTAGTGTACTCCAATCAACAGCCCCTACAACCACAAAAAGAAATGGAGTCATTAGCACTTATGGTTTGTAAATGGCACCCAGAATTATATTGCACGAAGCACAATTTCACATCATTCTGGGTCCATTTGTGTGAAAACAAGGTCCAATCAGGCTGAAACATTACAGGAAGGTAGAATCTATTGAGTTGTAAGTGATCTGAAGGTTTCATGATGATCGCACATTCCTAAATGGGGTAAAACCATGTCCCAAAGGTCACCGGGCCTGGTGTCAATTTAAAGAAGTAGTCCAGTTACACCTTTGTGGGCTTATAACTTGGCTTTTGAATATCCTAGAGAGGTCAGGTTTGTTTTAGAGTACTCCAATTAACAGCCCCTATTACCTCAAAAAGGAATGGAGTCATTAGCACTTATGGTTTTTAAATGGCACCCAGAATTATGTTGCACGAAGCACAATTTCACATCATTCTGGGTTCATTTGTGTGAAAACAAGGTCCAATCAGGCTGAAACGTTACAGGAAGGTAAAATCTATTGAGTTGTAAGTGATCTGAACGTTTCATGATGATAGCACTTTCGTAAGGGGGTCAAACCATGTCCCAAAAGTCACCGGATCTGGTGTCAATTTAAAGAAGTAGTCCAGTTACACCTTTGTTGGCTATAACTTGGCTTCTGATTCTCCTAGAGAGATCAGGTTTGTTTTAGTGTACTCCAATCAACAGCCCCTACAACCACAAAAAGGAATGGAGTCATTATCACTTATGGTTTGGAAATGGCACCCAGAATTATGTTGCACGAAGCACAATTTCACATCATTCTGGGTCCATTTGTGTGAAAACAAGATCCAATCAGGCTGAAACGTTACAAGAAGGTAGAATCTATTGAGTTGTAAGTGATCTGAATGTTTCATGATGATCGCACATTCCTATAGGGGGTCAAACCATGTCCCAAAGGTCACCGGGCCTGGTGTCACTTTAAAGAAGTAGTCCAGTTACACCTTTGTGGACTTATAACTTGGCTTCTGAATGTCCTAGAGAGGTTAGGTTTGTTTTAGTGTACTCCAATCAACAGCCCCTACAACCACAAAAAGGAATGGAGTCATTAGCACTTATGGTTTGTAAATGGCACCCAGAATTATGTTGCACAAAGCACCATTTCACATCATTCTGGGTTCATTTGTGTGAAAACAAGGTCCAATCAGGCTGAAACGTTACAGGAAGGTAGAATCTATTGAGTTGTAAGTGATCTGAACGTTTCATGATGATAGCACTTTCCTAAGGGGGTCAAACCATGTCCCAAAGGTCACCGGATCTGGTGTCAATTTAAAGAAGTAGTCCAGTTACACATTTGTGGGCTTATAACTTGGCTTCTGAATGTCCTAGAGAGATCAGGTTTGTTTTAGTGTACTCCAATCAACAGCCCCTACAACCACAAAAAGAAATGGAGTCATTAGCACTTATGGTTTTTAAATGGCACCCAGAATTATGTTGCACGAAGCACAATTTCACATCATTCTGGGTCCATTTGTGTGAAAACAAGGTCCAATCAGGCTGAAACGTTACAGGAAGGTAGAATCTATTGAGTTGTAAGTGATCTGAACGTTTCATGATGATAGCACTTTCCTAAGGGGGTCAAACCATGTCCCAAAGGTCACCGGATCTGGTGTCAATTTAAAGAAGTAGTCCAGTTACACATTTGTGGGCTTATAACTTGGCTTCTGAATGTCCTAGAGAGATCAGGTTTGTTTTAGTGTACTCCAATCAACAGCCCCTACAACCACTAAAAGGAATGGAGTCATTAGCACTTATGGTTTGGAAATGGCACCCATAATTATGTTGCACGAAGCACAATTTCACATCATTCTGGGTCCATTTGTGTGAAAACAAGGTCCAATCAGGCTGAAACGTTACAAGAAGGTAGAATCTATTGAGTTGTAAGTGATCTGAACGTTTCATGATGATCGCACATTCCTATATGGAGTCAAACCATGTCCCAAAGGTCACCGGGCCTGGTGTCACTTTAAAGAAGTAGTCCAGTTACACCTTTGTGGGCTTATAACTTGGCTTCTGAATATCCTAGAGAGGTCAGGTTTGTTTTACTGTACTCCAATCAACAGCCCCTACAACCACAAAAAAGAATGGAGTCATTAACACTTATGGTTTGTAAATGGCACCCAGAATTATGTTGCACGAAGCACAATTTCACATCATTCTGGGTTCATTTGTGTGAAAACAAGGTCAATTCAGGCTGAACCTTTACAGGAAGGTAGAATCTATTGAGTTGTAAGTGATCTGAACGTTTCATGATGATAGCACTTTCCTAAGGGGGTCAAACCATGTCCCAAAGGTCACCGGATCTGGTGTCAATTTAAAGAAGTAGTCCAGTTACACATTTGTGGGCTTATAACTTGGCTTCTGAATGTCCTAGAGAGATCAGGTTTGTTTTAGTGTACTCCAATCAACAGCCCCTACAACCACAAAAAGAAATTGAGTCATTAGCACTTATGGTTTTGAAATGGCACCCAGAATTATGTTGCACAAAGCACAATTTCACATCATTCTGGGTCCATTTGTGTGAAAACAAGGTCCAATCAGGCTGAACCTTTACAGGAAGGTAGAATCTATTGAGTTGTAAGTGATCTGAACGTTTCATGATGATAGCACTTTCCTAAGGGGGTCAAACCATGTCCCAAAGGTCACCGGATCTGGTGTCAATTTAAAGAAGTAGTCCAGTTACACATTTGTGGGCTTATAACTTGGCTTCTGAATGTCCTAGAGAGATCAGGTTTGTTTTAGTGTACTCCAATCAACAGCCCCTACAACCACAAAAAGAAATTGAGTCATTAGCACTTATGGTTTTTAAATGGCACCCAGAATTATGTTGCACAAAGCACAATTTCACATCATTCTGGGTCCATTTGTGTGAAAACAAGGTCCAATCAGGCTGAAACGTTACAGGAAGGTAGAATCTATTGAGTTGTAAGTGATCTGAACGTTTCATGATGATCGCACATTCCTATAGGGGGTCAAACCATGTCCCAAAGGTCACCGGGCCTGGTGTCACTTTAAAGAAGTAGTCCAGTTACATCTTTGTGGGCTTATAACTTGGCTTCTGAATTTTCTAGAGAGGTCAGGTTTGTTTTAGTGTACTCCAATCAACAGCCCCTACAACCACAAAAAGGAATGGAGTCATTAGCACTTATGGTTTGTAAATGGCACCCAGAATTATGTTGCACGAAGCACAATTTCACATCATTCTGGGTCCATTTGTGTGAAAACAAGGTCCAATCAGGCTGAAACGTTACAAGAAGGTAGAATCTATTGAGTTGTAAGTGATCTGAACGTTTCATGATGATAGCACATTCTTATAGGGGGTAAAACCATGTCCCAAAGGTCACCGGGCCTTTTGTCACTTTAAAGAAGTAGTCCAGTTACACCTTTGTGGGCTTATAACTTGGCTTCTGAATGTCCTAGAGAGATCAGGTTTGTTTAAGTGTACTCCAATCAACAGCCCCTACAACCACAAAAAGGAATGGAGTCATTAGCACTTATGGTTTGTAAATGGCACCCAGAATTATGTTGCACGAAGCACAATTTCACATCATTCTGGGTCCATTTGTGTGAAAACAAGGTCCAATCAGGCTGAAACGTTACAAGAAGGGAGAATCTATTGAGTTGTAAGTGATCTGAACATTTCTTGATGATCGCACATTCCTATAGAGGGTCAAACCATGTCCCAAAGGTCACCGGATCTGGTGTCAATTTAAAGAAGTAGTCCAGTTACACATTTGTGGGCTTATAACTTGGCTTCTGAATGTCCTAGAGAGATCAGGTTTGTTTTAGTGTACTCCAATCAACAGCCCCTACAACCACAAAAAGAAATGGAGTCATTAGCACTTATGGTTTGTAAATGGCACCCAGAATTATGTTGCACGAAGCACAATTTCACATCATTCTGGGTCCATTTGTGTGAAAACAAGGTCCAATCAGGCTGAAACATTACAGGAAGGTAAAATCTATTGAGTTGTAAGTGATCTGAACGTTTCATGATGATCGCACATTCCTATAGGGGGTCAAACCATGTCCCAAAGGTCACCGGGCCTGGTGTCACTTTAACGAAGTAGTCCAGTTACACCTTTGTGGGCTTATAACTTGGCTTCTGAATATCCTAGAGAGGTCAGGTTTGTTTTAGAGTACTCCAATTAACAGCCCCCATTACCCCAAAAAGGAATGGAGTCATTAGCACTTATGGTTTTTAAATGGCACCCAGAATTA